>NC_044557.1:71358844-71677594 GCF_007565055.1 Rhinopithecus roxellana | reverse complement strand
TATTTTATCTTCCTAAATCCAAGTGGGCAGACATTGGTGTCCTACACATTCTTTTCGAGAGAGTGGGAATATTTCCCCCACATTTCCTATATGCCCATACCTGGAATGCTATCTTCCTCTTATCCATCCAAATTCTGTCTGTCCTTCATGGTTCACTGAAGATATCCTTTCTCCCTGAGGATTTGCTGGTGTCTCCTGTTAACATCTTTTTGATCTATATCACTATTTCAATGAATAAACATGTATTGAGTGTCATGTTAGACTCAATTCTTAGGTGGGGAATATGGCAGTAAATAAAACCAAGCTCCTTTTCTCATGGACATACATTCTAGAAGGAAGAAAATGACTTAGAAAATAAATTCTCTTGTTCTTGAGAGATAGATATAGATAGGCAGGGACAGAGGTAAAGACAGAGATAGAGATGTAGATACAGTCATAGATACAGATAAATGAAGATGGTGGGCTATTTTAGTCAGGATGCTATTATTAATAATCTCTGCTCCATACTGCAAGCTCCTTGATGAGAAAGACTGTTGTTCTGCTTCTCATCCTCTCATCAGTGCCTGGGCACAGGGTTGGACTTGGGTAATAGGTTTAACAGATAATTGTTTATGGATGCAGTTTTTAATTTTTTTTATCCAGATATCTTGGCATCATTGAGGCACAGTTTTAGTTTCCATTGAAATGTCAACTTTGTCTAAACAGGCTGGCTTAGAGATTTGTTTAGTTTCATATTTATATGCAAAGCAAGATGCTCTAAATAAGTCCAACAAGATTCAATCACAACTTTTGGCAGTAGTTTCTCCTTCGTGAATCTATTTTTTTTCTTTCCTGGTTTTCCCCAATGTTCTTGCATTACTGGGAGATTTCCTAGTGCAGTTAGTTGGTTCCACCCAGTGACCTTCCACCCTCTCCCTGAACAGATGAATAGGTCAAGCCACAAAGGAAAGGAGGGTCACAGCAAAGGTTACAGAAGGGCTCGCTTTGGGACTGGGAGGGGTGGGAGTGTGCATGTGCGGACTAAGTTCTCTCCTCCATTTAGGTTTCATCCTGCTTCAGTTCTTACTAAACCTATTGCAGGAGGGCACATATTGCTATTTATAAGAAAGACTGGATTTCTGCCCAGGAAGTTATGTGAGCAGTGCTAGGAGGAAGAAGAAGAAGAAGAAAAAGAAGAGGAAGAGAAAGAGGAGGAGGAGGAGAAGAAGAAGAAGAAGAGGAGGAGGAGGAGGAGGAGGAGGAGGAGGAGGAGAAGAGGGAAGAGGAAAAAGGAAAGAAGATAAATCTCAAGGGGTCAAAACTGAGCCAGACCAAGAATTTTTTCTCCAGTCTCTTGTCTCAAACATGGTGTCCCCAGATATAATTTCTCAAACACAGTGAACTTTCAAGTGGCATTAGGAGGAATTTCACTGTGCTTGGAGTTTGGGAAAATTTATAGTATTCTTGGAAAGGGTTTTTAAACATCACTAGTCTGCAAAGAAACAAAACCAACAATCTGTTTTACTCTGTACTGTTTGCATTTTCCTTCCTATTTATTAATACAGTCTTACTTTATAAAAACAAATGAAAACTGCACTAATTGGGCCTCTATGAATACCAGGTGTTCTGCTTGTGCTATCTCATTTCAACCTCATTACAACCCCTGGGAGGACGGTATGGTTACTGCCCTGTTATAAAGAAAAAACTTGAGTTTGGAGCAAAACAAGAACCTTTTTTAAAGCACACCACAGCTAAATGTCAGGGCAGGATTTGAACCCAGGTCTCTGGGAACACAACTGGAGTCTATGACTTCTTTTTTTTTTTTGGAGACATAGTTTCGCTCTTTCGCCCAGGCTGGAGTGAGGTGGTACGATCTCAGCTCACTGTAACTTTCACCCCGGGTTCAAGGGATTCTCCTGCCTCAGCCTCCCGAGTAGCTAGGATTATAGACGTTCACCACCATGCCTGATTAGTTTTTGTATTTTTGGTAGAGACGGGGTTTGGCTCTGTTGGCCAGGCTGGTCTCGAACCCCAGACCTCAGGCGATCCACCCACCTCAGCCTCCCAAAGTGCTGAGATTATAGGCATGAATCACCACGCCTAGCTCATGAATTATTTATGTACTTTAATAGATTTCATATTGCTCAGGTGAGAGATTACAAATATAATACTGATGGTGGAAAATAGAATCACCATTCTCCCTACCACAAAGCTCCCACCTCCCTCACCTGCACACCCCAGAAGTAGAGGGATATGAGAAGAACAACAGATCACTCTGTCTTTGCCCTCGCCTGACCCCGTCTGTATCTTCTCTCTAATTTCTTTTACTGATCTGATTTCTCTTAGGCCCTGGGCAAGTGAGTCCAGTTTTTATGGCCATGATTATTTATAGTCATGTTTTATTTGGTTTGCCAGGTAGAGATTTATTTTGAAGATCTCCAATTCCCTTACAGGTGTTGGATAACACTATCATGGGATTGGAAAGTATTTTTTAATATAAAAATCAGGTAAGAATGAAAAAAAAGGGAAGTGGGAAAACATTCTGCCAAATCGATTTCAGAAATGAACATTCAAAGTAAGAAAAATAAAATTTGCCTTTTGTGGTTGATATTGAAATTCTAATTTGATCTAGTTTTTCAGGATATAAATTATAAAAAATACGGTTGAATGTATTATGGGAGCGAGTCAAGCAGCTTCCAGTTAAATGCCAAAATGACCTGGAGCAAATCCTTGAGCTTCAGCTTTCTTCTCTGCAAAATGAAAGGATTTATGTTGATCATACACTTCAGAATATCAATATTTTTAAATTTACCTTCTTTATAATTGATCATGTATTTTTTGAACCTCCAAAATGACTCCAGGAAACATTTTTTAATTTATAATTTATTTAATAAGTATCCATCTCCTAGACTAATTGTAAAAAAAAAAAAAAAAAAAAAAATGGTGAGTCCCTAACTTGTATTTTGGGTTCCTAATTCACCTACAATGGCATGGAATTAATTATTCTCACTGCATCATGGCTGTTTATAGACAATGGATCCATTTTGAAGTCATGAGCATGAGACTTAGTGGTCTGGGCAGAAATATTTGCTCTCTTGGTGAGATGATGTCAGTAACATTGTGTAGTCCCGTTACATGGGACAAGCTTCCCTCAGGGTCTTTTACCTAATAAAATTGCTACGGCAATCTGTCAGGAGGCTTGCAGCCAAGAGCAGCAGGACTACAGTAAGTGAGAGGAGCCAACAGCTTTTGCTGGGTAAATGCAACAGCTCCAGCCAAAACCATGGGAACAGCTGTCACACTGAGGTCAAAGCACAAAGTTACAGGACATGGCATCCAGGAAGTGGGACAAGGACAGATAGGTTAGCACTTTAGCAATGGCTGAAGACCAGAAAGAAAAGAGATCTTTTCAGCTCAGTGGAAGACAGAAGCATAAGGAAGTGTTTATAACAAACAGCTTCCAGTGTAATCTAGAAACATTCCATGGAAGTTGTTGAAACTTGGTAGTGAAACCACACTGATTCTATGGCCTCAGGCCTTTGTGGGGACCTTAAGTATACATAAGAAACATACAACATTTCTAACAAATTGAGCTCCAAGATCAGGAAAAAATAATTCAGCAGATTGTGGTACACTTATTAACTTCCAACTATTATTGAACCTGGAAGGCTTATATTGATGTTGGTATTAGAGATACATGCTTTATCTTTCCTATGGCAGTCTGGCAAGATGTATACTGATGCTTTTCCTCTTTTTTTTTTTTTTTTTTTGAGACAGTGTCTCTCTCTGTCACCCAGGCTGGAGTGCAGTGTTGTAGTCTTGGGTCACTGAAACCTCCGCCTCCCAGGCTCAAGCAATTCTCATGCTTCAGCCTCCTGAGTAGCTAGGATTACAGGCGCCTGCCACCACACCCAGCTAGTTTTTGCATTTTTAGTGGGGATGGGGTTTCACCATGTTGGTCAAGCTGGTCTCGAACTCTTGACCTCAAGTGATCCACCCGCCTCAGCCTCCCAAAGTGCTGGGATTATAGGCATGACCCATCGCGCCTGATCTTTTTCTCTTTTTAATAGAGGATTCACCAAAATAAATAGACAGATTTGTTTCAATTCTGCAATTTAGAAATAGGTTTATTTTATGGTTTTTATGAACTTTTCTTTTGGAGATTGACCTGAGTAATTGTGATGTTAAAACTTTATACTCTTAGTTTGATTTATTTTAACTGACATTTTTTTTTCTTCCTCTCCGATTGATCCCATGACTGGGTAGGTGATGTACTGGTGTGTGTGATGAAATTTGAGGGAATTTTCTACTCTGTTTATAGTGTCTCAGAGTGTCATATGATAATCATACTTAAAACAAATTAAGTCAAAAAATTTCAAATTTCATTCTTTTGAAAAATCTGATATTCATCAAGTGGGGCTGGAGCTTACTCTTCTGGAATTGTATTGTTGCTTAGCAGCGATCTCAGGGAAGGTCTACAGTGTTTGCAGCTGCCCCTGAGTCACTCTTTTGAAATGAAGAGTGGGCCTGAATTGAGAGGTATGTGTGTAAGAAAACTTTATAGGCTGGTGACACATGTGAAATGAGAACAGGGAGCTATGGGTCCATCTGCAGGGAAATCGGAGTCCCCAAATGTGGAAGGGAAAGGAGGAAGTGGCGTCAGGGTGGGTGATGAGATGGCCACTCACTGCTGACCAAAGATAAGGGTACAGGAATCATAAAAATTTCTCTCTTATGAGAGCAGGTACAAGAGGCCTGAAGAAAAAAGTCACACTATTAAGCTAGAACAAAAAGTGGTTAGAGCAGTGGCTGGGCCTAGCAGTCCTAGGCTTCCCAGGAGGAGTTTGCACTCTGTACAAGCGGGACAAATGAGAGCAGGAGAAGCCTCAGCTTTGCGCTGTATAAGAGGTGGTGAGAAGTGAATCTGAAGAGCCATTCCTGTGACTTGTTGATGGCCCCTGCACCTGACTGCCATACCTCAGGCTGGAGAACCCAGAAATAGAAGATTTTGTGGCAAAGAGGACAGCAGAGATGACGAAAGTTGTGGGCAGAAGTAAGAATGTGCTGCTACTCTGGGTAAAAGTGAATTCTCTGGTTGGCAGCAAGGGGAGAGGCCAAAGGCATCCACACAGCTGTTAGCAGCAGTGAATCCACAGGCGTCTGCAGCAACCTCAATTCTTGCCTCCTCAGAAGAAAGAATTCAACCAAGGAGAATAATGCAGAGTGAGAGACCAAGGCAGGTTTCAGAGCAGGTGTGAAAGTTTATTAAAAAGTTTTAGAGCAGGAACAAAAGGAAGTAAAGTACACACGGAGGAGGGGCAAGCAAGAGACTTGAGAGATTCAAGTGTGCTGTCAGGCCTTTAACTTGGGGTTTATACATGGCATGCTTCCAGGGTTGCATTACTTCTCGCCTGATCTCCCCTTGTGGTGAGCTGCCCGCGCACACACAGTGGCCGGCCAGCACTGGGAGGGGTCACATGCGCAGTGTGTTTACTGAAGCTGTGCACACGCTCACTTGAGGTGTTTTCCCTTACCAAGTGAGTGTTCCTAGAGGAAGGTCATATACTAGTTAAACACTGCCACTTTGTCTCTTAGTGCACATGCTTGAGCCCACTCACACAACTCCTGAGATCTTATTGAGAAGCTGCTGACCACCAGTTTCAGTTTTTTGTTTTTTTTTTTTTCTATCTATTGGGAGACTGCCTTTCCTTGGTGCTGGCTGTGACCAATAATTATTTTAGAGAGACAATTTAACAACTGCCTGACCATCACTTGATGGTTGCCTGACATTCCTGGTGGGATAAGGAAGGGTCTTCTCCTACCCTGCATAGTATGACTAACTACCTGCTGTAACACAGCCACCTAGCAGCCAACAGAAGGAATAAAGCAACTGTACTGGAAGGATGAATGTAGAAGGGCTGTAGTTCCAGTGATTCAACCCTTTTGTTTCCACTCTCTGTTCTCTAACAAGTTCCAGGCCTGATTAAATGTTTTTATGGATGAAAAATTTTTTTTTTTGAGAAAACTGACTGAAGAATTAATGAAGAATGAAGAAAACACTTAGGCTGAATATTAGATGTTTCTGTGCCTGTATACTTGCTTGATGAGATTATTACCTACTTTTGTATATATGTTTGCCAGCAAGTCATTTTAAGAAAAATAAAAATAAAAGATAATATGTTTTCCCTTTATGCCATTTCATGGTTCAAAAACATTTTCAAATATATTATATCATTTGTTAAAAAAATGACTTAAGCAAGATTTGTTTTCAATTTTAGAGACTAAGAAACCAAGTTGGTTAACTGTTCAAGGTTCCATAGTTTATAAGTGAATCAGAA
The DNA here is from genome assembly GCF_007565055.1 of Rhinopithecus roxellana. NCBI lineage: Eukaryota > Metazoa > Chordata > Mammalia > Primates > Cercopithecidae > Rhinopithecus > Rhinopithecus roxellana. Next base: position 71,671,277 of record NC_044557.1, on the reverse strand, counting down.
TTTTACTCCAGTTCTTCTTTGTTTCTATTTTATTCAGTTTTGAAAATGTGAATAGTTTATACATTGATATGATTCAAAAATAAAGCCATAAAATTAAGAATTTCCATTTCCAGTCTCTGTCCCTGTCCACTCTAGTCACCCCCTTTAAAAATAAAAGATATCATACTGTATATCCTATTTTATGACTTTTTAAAAATTCAGTTAGTAATATATCCTGGAGATCTTTCTGTGTCCACACTTAGAGAGCAACCTCCTTAATTTTTATAACTGCATAGTGTTCTCTGAGTGGATGCTCCACAGCTCCACCTATCATCCGAAAGTTCATAGCTGATGGTACTTGGGTTGTTTTGCTATTACAAACAAGTTGTTAGTGAACAGCTTTGAACATTCATTATTTTGTTACATGCTTCTGTAGGATAATTCTCTGAAGCAAAATCTTGGGTCGAAGTATAAATGCATTTGTAATTAAATGAAACTCACCAAATTTTTAGTAGAGTTTTATTGTCACTCTCATCTGTAATGCATGACTGTCAGTTTCCCCATAAAGTTGTCAACAATTTGATATAGTCTAACTTTTGAATTTTTGCCATCATGATTGTTTAGAGTGATTGCTTAGTATAGTTTTAATTTGCATTTTTCTTTTATGCTATGAATTCCAATTATTTTTTTCTCTGTCATTTTATTTTGGTCATAAAAGTCTTTTTGATTTGGTATTTAGACTTTTCATATTTGTTGGTAATCAAAATGATTAATTTTTAAAATTGATTCTAGACTTAAAAAAATCTTATTTAAGGATATACAGAAATTCATCTATGTTTTCTTCTAGTAACTTAATTTTTAAGATGTAAAACTACTTATATATGAATGTATTTATCTCCAAGCATAAATCTTGGAGATTTATGCCCCTTTTAATAGGAAACTACAAAATTTTTGCCATAAAAATGTAATTCACTGTTTAAATAAATTGTAAAGCCAAGTAAAAGGGTTATATTGCATTCATGTGTCCACAGTCAGACTTATTTTCTGGCAGCACTGCTTCTTAGAGGAAAGCTTGCTTATTTGTGCAAGAGAGCTTAGGATAATTTATTGGCAAATTCAAAGATATTGTTTCAGTAACTCTACTGGCATAGCAAGGTATACAAATAGGATCCAAGCCAATATTCAAGAGGTCAATGTGTCCAGGTTAGCATTTTTCATGCCAGAACTAAGGGTTTAAATTTTGTGTTCTCATTGACCCATAAACTTAGCAGAAAATGCAGTGCAAAACATTTTTAGGCCGGGTGCATTTGTAATCCCAGGATTTGGGAGGCCGAGGCAGGTGGATCACCTGAGGTCAGGAGTTCAAGACCAGCCTGGCCAACAGAATAAAACTTCATTTCTACTAAAAATATAACAATTAGCTGGACATGGTGGCACGTGCCTGTAGTCCCAGCTACTTGGGAGGCTGAGGGAGGAGAATCGCCTGAACCTGGGAGGCAGAGGTTGCAGTGAGCCAAGATCACACCACTGCATTCCAGCCTGGGCAACAAAGTGAAACTCCATCTCAAAAAATAATAATAATAAAATAAAAAATAAATAAAATAAAATTAAATTTAAATCCTTTTTATGCATACCTCCTTCTCTGAGACTGGTATTGCTATTTAAGGCAAATCTCTTTGAGAAGGGGTCACTATTCATTGGAAAATGCCAGCTCCTTGCCTTCCAGTCCTTCTTAAATCAACTCTAATCAGCATCAGCGTCAGCACCTCTGACTCTCATTATTCTTCTGAAACTGATCTTTGAGAGGATGTCGTCCGCTTCCATGTTGCTAAAACCATTGAACAATTCTCAGTCCTCCTCTTACTTGAACTAAAAGCTACACATTTGCTATAGTGAACATCCTCCTCCTTAAAACACACACTTCACTTGACTTCCAGGACACACACCTCCCTGGTTTTTTCCTGCCTCACCGCTACTCCTTTATAGGCTCCTTTGCTGATTTATCTTCATTTTCCTAATCTCTTAACACTGGGGTCCCTCAAAGCCCAGTTGTCAACTTTTCCTCCTCCCTGTCTACTCTTACTCCCTTGATGTGGTCTGCACTCTCATAACTTCCAATATCATCAATATACCCAGGAATAATCACCAGATTTATATCTCTATTATGAACGTTTTTTCTGAATTCTAGATCATATATCCAACTGCTTACTAGCTAGCTCTTTAATAAGAATCTCAAACTTAACATGTCTGAATCAAAGCTTCTGGTCTCTCCCTTTCCCAAATCTAATCCTTCCAGTGTTTTCCATGTCAGCCAAACTCACCTTGCCATTTAGTTAGGCCAAAACCTAACTAGGTTAGTTAGGCCAAAATCAACTAGGTTGATTTTCAGATATTAAATGAGTCTTGGATCCTTAAGATAAACCAACTTGCTCCTATAATTATTTTTATATGTTTTTGAATTCTACTTAATATTTTGTTTAAAATTTTTGCTTGTATAATAATGAGGGATGTTTCTTTGTAGTTTGCTTTTTGTGTACTCTCAGTTTAGTTATCTGGGTAATAATAAAAAAAATTAATAATTAAGTAATTAAGAAAATAAAAAGACAAACTACAGACAGATGAAAATATTTGTAAACAATATATCTGACCCCCAAAAAATCATACATAGAATATATAAATGTATTAGTCCCTTCTCATGCTGCGAATAAAGACATACCTGAGATTGGGCAATTTATAAAGAAAGAGACTGGCCGAGCATAGTGCCTCATGCCTATAATCCCAGCACTTTGGGAGGGCGAGGCGGGTGGGTTGTGAGGTCAGGAGATTGAGACCATCCTGGCTAACACGGTGAAACCTTGTCTCTATTAAAAATACAAAAAATTAGCCAGACGTGGTGGTGGGTCCCTGTAGTTCCAGCTACTTGGGAGACTGAGGCAGGGGAATGGTGTGAACCCAGGAGGCGGAACTTGCAGTGAGCGGAGACTGCACCACTGCACTCCAGCCTGGGTGACGCAGCAAGACTCTGTCTCAAAAAAAAAAAAAAAAAAAAAGAAGGAGATTTAATGGACTCACTGTTCCACATGCCTGGAGAGGCTTCACAATCTTGACAGAAGGCAAAAGAGAAGAAAGTAATGTCTGGTGACAGGCAAAGAGAGCATGTGCAGGGGAACTCCCCTTTATAAAGCTGTCAGATCTTGTGAGACTTACTCACTGTCATGAGAACAGCATGGGAAAGACCTGCCCCCATGTTGCAATTATCACCCATTGGATCCCTCCCAAGACACATGGGAATTATGGGAGTTACAATTCAAGATGAGATTTGGGAAGGGACACATCCAAACCATATCATTCTGCCCCTGCCCCCCGCCCCAAATCTGATGTCCTCACTTTTTCAAACCAATCATGCCTTCCCAACAATCCCCCAAAATCTTAACTCATTTCAGCATTAACTCAAAAGTCCATAGTCAAAACTCTTGTCTGAGACAAGGCAAGTTCCTTCTGCCTAGGAGCCTGTAAAATCAAAAGCAACTTAGTTACTTTCCAGATACAATGGAGCTACAGGTATTGGGTAAATATACCTGTCCCAAATGGGAGAAATTGGCCCAAACAAAGGGGCTACAGGCTCTATGCAAGTCCTAAATCCAACAGGGCAGTCATTAAACCTTAAAGTTCCAAAATAATCTCCTTTGATTCCATGTCTAACATCCAGGACACGCGGATGCCAGAGGTGGGAGTCCATGGCCTTGGGCAGCTTCACCGCTCTCACTTTGCAGGGTACAGCTCCCCTCCTGGCTGCTTTCATGGGCTGGCATTGAATGTGTGCAGCTTTTCCAGGCTCACAGTGCAAGCTATTGGTGGATTTACCATTCTAGGGTCTGGAGGATGGTGGCCTTCTCACAGCTACACTAGGCAGTGCCCCAGTGAGGACTTTTTGTGGGGACTCTAATCCCACATTTCCCTTCCACACTGCCCTGGCAGAGGTTCTCCATGAGGGCTCTGCCTCTGCAGCAAATTTCTGCCTGGACATCCAGGCATGTCCATACATCTCCTGAAATCTAGGCAGAGGTTCTCAAACCTCAATTCTTGACTTCTGTGTACTCAGAGACCCAACACCTCATGTAAACCACCAAGAGGTGGGGCTTGCACCCTCTGAAGCAACAGCCTGAGCTGTACATTTGCCCCTTTTAGCCATGGCTGGACATGAAACAGCTGGGATGCAAGGCACCATGTTTGGTGGCTGCATAGAGCAGAGAGGCCCTAGACCTGGCCCATTAAACCATTTTTCCTTCGGAGGCTTCCAGGCCTGGGATGGGAGGGGCTGCCATGAAGGTCTCTTACATGCCTGGAGACGTACCCCCCTCAACCCCCACCCATGTCTTGGTATTTAGCATTTGATTTCTTACTTATGCAAATTTCTGCAGCCAGCATGAATTTCTCCCCAGAAAATGGGTTTTTCTTTCCTACTGCATTGTCAGGCTGCAAATTTTGCAAACTTTTATGCTCTGTCACCTCTTGAATGCTTTGCTACTTAGAAATTTCTTCCACTTGATATCCTACATCATCTCTCCCAAGTTCAAAGTTCCACCTACCTCTAGGGCAGGGGCAAAATGCCACCAGTCTCTTTATTAAAACATAACAAGAGTCACCTTTATTCCATTTCCCAACAAGTTCCTCATCTCCATCTGAGACCATCTCAGCCTGAATTTCATTGTCTATATTAGTATCAGCATTTTGGTCAAAGTCATTCAACAAGTCTTTAAGAAGTTCCAAACTTTCTCACATTTTCCTATCTTTCTTCTGAGCCCTCCAAGCTCTTCCAACCTCTGCCTGTTACCCAGTTCCAAAGTTAATTCCACATTTTTGTATATCTTTATAGCTGCACCCCACTACTGGTACCCATTTACTGTATTACTCCATTCTCAAGCTGCTAATAAAGATATATCCAAGACTGGGTAATTTATAAAGGAAAGAGATTTAATAGACTCACAGTTCCACATGGCTGGGGACACCTCACAATCATGGCAGAAGGCAAAGGAGGAGCAAAGTCATGTCTTACATGGTGGCAGGCAAAGAGAGCATGTGCAGGGGAACTCCCCTTTATAAAACCTTCAGATATCATGAGACTTATTCACCATCACAATAACAGCATGGGAAAGACCTGCCCTGATGATATAATTACCTCCCACATGGTTCCTCCCACGGCATGTGGGAATTATGGGAGCTACCATTCAAGATGAGATTTGGGTAGGAACACAGTCAAACCATATCAATAAAGAACTCTCAAAACCCACAAATAATCTGATTTAAAAAGTGGAAAAAACTTGAGGAGAGATTTTATTGATGAGAAGATACCATGGCCAATAAGCATATGAGAAAGTGTTTAAAATCACTAGTCATTAGGGAAATGCAAATTAAGACCATGATGAGATATTACTATGCAACTATTAGAAAAACTAAAAAAAAAAAAAAAAAATAGTAATAATATCAAATGCTGGTAAAGATATGGAGAAAGTTGATCTCTTGTACACTGCTGGTGGCAATGTAAAAATAGTATGGTCACTCTTGAAAACAGCTTGGCAATTTTTTAAAAACTAAGCAAGGCATAGAGGTATGTGCCTGTAGTCCCATCTACTTAGGGGAGGCTCAGGTGGGAGGACTGCTTAATCCTGGCTGTTCTCAGCCAGCCTGAGCAACATAGCAAGACCCTCATTTCTAAAAACATAAAAAAATTTTTAAAAAAACACAGAATAAAACCCTAAATATACATTTACCATACAATCTAGCAGTCACATTCTTGGGCATTTATTGCAGTGATATGAAAATTTATGCCTGCACAAAAATCTGTTCACAACTGCTCATTGCAGCTTCATTTGTAATAGCCCCAAGGTAGAAACAACAAACCGTCCCTTGGTAGGTGATGGTTAAACAAACTGTGGTGCATACATGCCATGGATTATTACTTAGCAATAAGGGAATGAACTGCTGATACATACAACTTGGACAGATCTCAAGGACAGTATGATAGATTAAAAAAAAACACTTCAATTCCAAGAGAGTACATAATTCCATTTATATAACATTCTTGAAATGGCAAAATTATAGAAACGAAAACCAGATTAGTGGCTGCCAGGAGTTAGGAATGGTGTCAAGGAGAGATTGGTTACAACTATAAAAGAATAGTCAGAGAGAGATCTTTGTTGTGATGATAGGATATTTCTGTATCTTGGATCTGGTGGTGGTACACAAATCTATGTTCTATAAAATGACATAAAACAATACATTCATAGTGTATTAATGTCTGAGTCCTGATTGTGATGCTATACTATAATCATGTAAGGTGTAACCAGTGGGGGAAATTGGGTGAAGGGTACATGAGTCCTCCCTGTACTTACCTTTGCAGCTTTCTATTTCAAAATAAAAGTTTTTAAAAAATGGATATTTAAATAGATACCATGATAATCTAAAGAAAACACAGATGCCAAGTGTGTAGAGATGTCGTGCCAATTATTTAAATTTTTTTTTATGGAGGTGAAATCAGACACTACAGTTAACCATTTTAAAGCCAAAACTCAGTGGCATTTAGAACCTTCACAATATTGTGTAACCATTACCTCTCTCTAGTTACAAAACATTTTCATCAGACCAAAAGGACACCTTGTACTCGTAAGCAGTCATTTTGCATTCCTTCCTACCCACAGCCCCTGGCAACCACTTATCTTCTTTCTGTCCCTATGGATTTACCTATTCTCGATATTTCATGTAAATGGAACCATATAAGACCTTTTGTGTCTGGCTTCTTTTACTTATTAGCATAATGTTTTCAAGGTTCATCCATGTTGTAGCATGTATCAGTACTTCATTCTTTTTTGTGGCTGAATAATATTCCATTTGTATTGATTTACCATATTTTGTTTATACATTCATCTGTTAATGGACATGTGGGTTGTTTCCATGTTTGGGCTACTGTAACTAGTGTTGTTATAAACATGTGGGGCCAATTTGATATAAGAAAATAATTGCTTTAAAACTTCATGGTTTCTTTGTGAAAGATATAGAATCCATGTGTGTGTTATAATCAAAGGTTACAATCAGTACCTCCAAAGCCTCTGTGAGTCATATGAGAAGAGCGACGACTTGTTACTGTTGTTTTCCCCAGGTGTACTGCAGATCATAGAGTATTGGGGGTTAAGAACACAGACACTGACTGCTTATTTTGGAAGAAACGAATAAAAACACTTCATGAGAACAGAGACAAAGTGTAACAGCAATTGTTAACTATTATGTGAAAGTCAACATTGTGCTCACGTGTGATCAAGACACAAGTATTTTATTCTTTAAAGGCTTTACAAATATAAATTTAGTAGATAAATTTCTTCAAGAACAACAAAGCAATACGAGCTATGGAGGTCCAGTTTATTAGATTTCTTGAGTCCAGTTTATTTAATATGCAGTAATCTTGGTGTCCTTAAATGCTCCAGAAATCAAATATACGAAACTTTAAAGGCACTAAGGGAATTGTTTTATAATCCTAGAAGTAAAGAACTTTCTGGAAAAATATCAGGCATATCCAAGTAAGTTTACTCCTTATTTCTTGGTACTAAACCAATTCAGCTCTTTTTACAGCACTTCTTCTTGGTTAGCTATTTCAATTAAGCCATTGGTTCTCAACCATGGCAACACATTAGAAGCACCTGATCCATTTTTACAACTACCAGCATTTAGGCTACATCTCAGATCAACTGAATTAGAATCTCTAGAGGCAAGCCCAGGCATCTTTTATACAGAACTCCTAACTGATCCTAAGGTGCTGCTAGGGTTAGGCAGTAAAGAATTAAACCAACAATTTTCTAACTTGAGCCTGCGTCAGAATTTCCTGCAAGGCCTGACAAAAGGAGCTAAGACCCAAACTCAGGTGTTTGATTCAGGAGATCTGGGTGGGGCCCAGATTTTGCATTACAAACAAGATCCCAGGTGATGCTAAGCTGCCCACCCGGGATCATATGCTGAGAACTCTGAATCTTGTCCTTTGCACCCAGTGAAGATGAGGATACAGCTGGTTACAGTCCTACATGTAAGTACCTTAAACATGCTTTGTTTTTTGTCACAAATTTTAGAGAGCTTTCCTTAGCACGTTAATTAAGATGTTTGGGCCCTTGAGTCAAATGGCCTGGTTAAAATGTCCCTTCTGTATAATCTTAGGCAAATTCATTTCGAATGCTTCAGTCTCTTCATCTGTAAAATTCATATGATATGATTGTATTAAGGGTTAAATTTGATAATGTACATAAAGCACTTGACATACAGTAAGTATATGTAATTATTAACTTTTTTGGGGATAGCTTCCTTTTTTAATTCTTATGACTTCTTTAGTCTAATTGGCTATCAAGTTCTATGCTTCTTATTGGATTAACAAATAAGAAAATGTACACTAAAATCAGGAAGATAATTAATTTGGGGTTTAAACGAGCAGATGCTTTAAAAAGACTGACTGAGGGTTTATATATATGTAATGGTTAAAAACTTCAGGTCTGAGTTCAGAAAACACTAGCTTTGAGTCCTTCCTGCAGCTTCTCTAAGTTTGTTTTTTCTTCTGTAAAATGATGGTAATAAAAGGTCCTATATTTTGTTGTTGTGACCATTGTTATAGATGAGATAATGCAAGCACATTAATTAGCATAGCCCTGGATATATCACACTCTAGAAATGGTAGCCGTTATTAAACTGAAAGTAATCGATTCCTAGCAGCTCCTTTAAATATTAACTCTCCTTTCCCTCTTTGAACTGATATGTTTTTATGGCTTTTTGAAGGATGTCAGGAAGGAATGTAAATTCTCCAGGGAAATGCAACTCTTGAGAGGAAATGTGTTTACTATTTCCCCAACACTCTTCCAAACGTAAGACTAAAAGGGAGTGAAGATTTACTCTTCAGATACTAAATAACTACGTTATTCTTTCCAATGCCAAAATCAAGAAAAGAGCTATTGAAATTCCTGGTCAATCATTAGTTGCAAGTTCAGGCCTTCAGTTGGGCATTTCTGTTAGTGGACAGAACTGTAAATAGGGCTATTGCAAATCCCAGCCATGACTTCCCTGGGTGGGACTGAGGGAGGTTCTTCATGTGCTCACTGGCAGCATAAATGCAGAAGCTTCTGATGCAAAAGCACCCTTTGTATTTCTGATTAGACTACAGAATGGAAACAATCACCAAGCATTCTGAACATGAGGCAAACAAATCTTGAGGAACTGTAACTACAACAGTTTTTTCCATGGATATATTGACAGGAGGTATCGTTTTATTCATTTTGCAGGAGAGGATGACTCTACTTTTGATAGGACTAAGTAATATTTCCTAAAGTATGGTACATGTTCCCCTGGGAAATGAAATATTTGAGGGGTAGCACATGGACAGATACTCATTTTCATATTGTGTACTTATTTTAATATAAAATGTAATAAAATATATAAAAACGAGTGCTTGTTTTTCCCAATACTATTGTTTAGGTTAAATCTAAGATATGTAGACAGTTTAAAACTGAGTTAAGGAAACTATGTAGGTACATAGTAGTACATAGGGCATGGCAAATACCACCAAAGTGGCATGAACATAACAGAAATTTGGGAAATATTTTGCAAAATATTCAGCCTGTTCAGTGCTTCTGGTGCTAAAAGTGATCCATTTGTACATATCACAAGTGGCAGGAAAATTTAGCTATGAAGAACAATGTGGCTATGACAATCCTTTCCCATGTTTGAGTCATGGTTGTTTTCTATTCTTCTATTCTAGCCTTTCTTTAATTGTCACAATCCTCCCTTTAAAGATTTGTGCTATTTAGAAGAGAAAGATCAAGAGGAAAGAACAAAGACATGTAATCAATGGAAAAGAAAGTATAAACTTTTCAGAGACCAGATAGGTTCTTTGTTTATGGTTAACATTAAAGGACTAGTCTTTATGGGTCAGTTATGAACTAAGAACCTGGTTTAAAGCAATCATGTTTTTTTTTTTTTTTTTTTTTTTTTTTTGAGACGGAGTCTTGCTCTGTCACCCAGGCTGGAGTGCGGTGGCCGGATCTCAGCTCACTGCAAGCTCCGCCTCCCGGGTTCACGCCATTCTCCTGCCTCAGCCTCCAGAGTAGCTGGGACTACAGGCACCCGCCACCTCGCCCGGCTAGTTTTTTGTATTTTTAGTAGAGACGGGGTTTCACCGTGTTAGCCAGGATGGTCTCGATCTCCTGACCTCGTGATCCGCCCGTCTCGGCCTCCCAAAGTGCTGGGATTACAGGCTTGAGCCACCGCGCCCGGCCAAGCAATCATGTTTTTAAGTGTTTTATGTACCACTAGAATTTATTTTCTAATTTAATTACCAAATTTCTAATCTGATTAGAGCCTGAGAAGGAGTGAAATTGGCTTTGGAAATATATATATATATATATATAATATATATATAATATATATATTAAGATCTTTTCCTTATGCACAGTTCATACCAAACTGTGTATTTCATATAAGATTAATAATAGAGTGTTCCAGTTCATTTTTGGTGTATCAGAGGCAAACACATTATCTCTGAGGAAACAGAATGGAATGATATATGCCACAAGTCTAGCCATAAAAGAAGTTCTTGAAAATAAGATCATCCAGTTGAATTGGCCGGAATTGAGTCAGATAACAAGTCATGGTGATGAAGCCATAAATGGTATCCACATTGCTCCCATAGCTCCCAGGGCATAAAATTTTCACTATCAAATGTGATTGGTTTACATGTCTGTTTGCCCTACTTGATGTTTCTCTGGTCTCAGTAGCCAGAGTAGTACATTGTTACTGAATTGTCCCCAACTCATTTTATTCGTTCAACAAATACCTTTCCAGCACCAATGATGTGAGAGGCATTCACTGTTTCAGGTGCTAGGGGGATGCCGCAGTAAAGAACAACATTGCCCTCAAGAACCCAGAGCTATTTACATGAATATCATTGTGAACATGGGCATCCTCTCATTTTAAAATGTGCTTCTTAAATTTGTGATTTTTTAAGACGTTCAGAAATAATTTTAAACATTTAGGAGGGCAAAATGATAGGGAATGAAATTAGGTAAATGTACTTATACAATTCAACTAAGCAAGGCAAAAAGTAGCACAATTTTTGAGCACAAAAAAAGAACTCACATTTAGAAACAAGAACTAACATTGAGAGCACTTGGATATGGTCTGGACACTGTGCTCAGTACTTTATATCCACTACCTTATTTAATCTTCACAACATTCTTATAAAATGGGTACTGTTATTACGGTCTTCATTTTACAGATAAGGAAGCTGAGCTTAGAGTAATTAAATGTCTTCTCTAATATCATCTAACATGGACTAGCATAGACAAGAAATTAAAAAAACAAAACAAAAACAAAGCAGTCTGTATCCTCCCACCTTAACCACTATGAAACAGTTCATCCAATCTGGCAGGAGGAAAGAGAGATAAGACAGTATTACATCAGAAGTAAGATTAGATTAAGAGAGAGTATAAAAATAAGACTAAGAGAAGAAAAACAAGCATTTTTAGAAAACATTAAGGATCTTATTTCCCTAGTTTTTTTTTTTTTTTTTAATCTGAGTTTACAATGCTTGTGAATGATTCTTTTTCTAACTTATGAGTGGAGGTTGTCACAACTCTGTGACCACAACATAGATTTCCCTCTGAACAGAAAGTCCTACATCACTGAGTTACTCTCAGTGGAGGGTACTTTGGCTACAAGAACCAGCTATATGAACTATCCAAGTACCATTGGGTACCATAACCCATCAAATGGTAATTCTAGGCATTTCTTGAAATTACTTGTTCTTTTTTAGAGTTTCTTAGAACATGTAAAATACATATGCTTTCTGGAGTTGGAAAAGTTGAGACAGAGAGGCCTTTGCATTCTTCTCTCATCTAGGAATCAAGACTTCTGTAGGGAAAAAGAGAAGAAAGAAGGAGGCAGTTAGTAAATGCAAAGTAGTTTATATGCTTTTTCTAATAAAATCTCACGGGGTCTCCAATGGAAGTCCTTCTTCATTCTGGTATGAGGGGAATGTTGGCATCTTTATTTCTGCTTCATACAGTCCTCAGCTCTTTGTTTTCTTTTCTGGCTTGTGTGTATTTAGAAGTGACCTTCATTGTAGAATTAACAACTAATCTCACATTTAAAAGTATTTCTGAGATGTTTCTTGAATGGTTTTTCAACCTTGGCAATGTTCATAGGTGGCTGGAAGTATTAGGTATTATTCCACTACCATTACTGGGATTGACTTTTGCAATCTATGGACTCTGGGTGCCTTCTGTGACTCACCACAAAGTGAGATCTCTAGGGTCTGTGCAAGTCTAGCACCCAAAAACTTGTAAGGCACTGGCTCTGTGTCTTCACGTCTCATCACTGAGATTTAAGGCGAATGAATCAGTCAGTCAGCTGGATATTTATAAAGTTCCTCCTCTGTGCCAGGAAAAGGGGATAGACAGATCAATAAGACAGACACAGTCCTAGCCCTCGGGACTCTGATCTAGAGTGAAAAACAAACCTGAAACAAATGACTTCAATTGCATTCACAATAATAGTCTATGTGATACATATGTTACCTGTTCCCATGTTTGAAGCAAAGACCAATGCTTCAATTCCTCCTATTCACCCTTAAGAAGTCATTTGCCCCAAAGTATATATTTTACTGAAACAGATGAGTTTGATCTCACTGGAAACATTATTTCACTCCAAATCTCCTGATTTATATTCCCAAGTCTCTCATGGTTACACAGCCACAGGCCTCCTCTCTCTTTTAGCAGCTCTGCCTGACACAGAACCTCTAAACCTCTCTAGCTCCAGTCCCCCATTTCTAGATCTTTCCCTGAGTCTCTTAATCCCTTCCCTCCTTTCTTAGGTAGAGCAAATTAATTCAGTCCCAGTGGTTTCGAACTTGCGTATCTATAGTTTGAAACCAACTTACAATTCCTATAACCCCAGTACTTGGGGAGGCCGAGGCTGGTAGTTTGCTTGATTCCAGGAATTTGAGACCAGCCTGGGGAACATGGTGAAACTCCATCTCTACAAAAACAAAAATTAGCCAGGCATGGTGGCGCATGCCTATAGTCCCAGCTACTAGGGAGGCTGAGGTAGAAGGATCACTTGAACCTTGGAGGCAGAGGCTACAGTGAACTGAGATCATGCCACTACACTCCAGCCTGGGTGACAGAGTGAGACCCTGTCTCAAAAATAAAATAAAATTAAACCTACTTAACAAACAAGACACCTAACAATTACCAGAAATCTCTCTCATCAAAAGGCAGAGGAATATTTATATAATAATTTTTATTTTCCTCACTTATCTATATGCCTCCTGTCTTCATCCCACTTGCTGCAGTGTTTCCAGCTTTTTGTAACATCCTCCCAGTTAGTATGGGAGTTCTAAATGGATATTTTACATGTCCTCATGAAGTGCCTTCAGTTACCAGGTGATATCCTCCATCTTCTTCTGTTTTTGATTTTGTCCCCTGTGATATTTCCATCTGTTGTGGATACCTTTGCTGCCTACATAGTTGAGTGAAGGAGTCTTGGCTCTGCTTCCAGGAACTACAGCCAAGTGCCTTCACTCCTTTTAGATAGAGCTGCCACTTCTATAGCCCTGATGATAGTCTTGATCCCTAAAAGTGCCTGAGCAGAGTCATAGAATATGGGACCCTTGCTGTGCTGAACCACATTGTGTTCAGAACACAAAGTAGGAGAATACTTTCCCACCCCTTTTTCCCTTATAAGTGGTTGTATAAAGACCAGAGGAGTGTTTCCTTGAATCTCATTGCCTGGTGGTATTTTTGAGAAATAAATACTATTTTTTTTCATATATTTTGATTTTACTGTAGACCTGGAGTGATGATCAAGATATCTAACAGATGACATGTCATAGGACCAACCATGTAGAATATTTCTAAAGTATAACCTGATTAATCAGATTGGCTGTTGGTAAGCACATCTAATCATACTGGTGCATCCTGGTTTAATATTATCTCTGTTTTGGAAGATCATAACATGAATCTGTGAAAGCCATGGGTTTCAGAGGAAAGGGACTTCTGAAGGGGGGAAGTCACCATGTTGTTCCTGTCCCCTAAATTCTAAGAAATATTTTCTCAATATTGAAGTATTCTCATACACAATATAGCTCAGTGGGAAATGAATGTGAGCCTCAGAGTTAGATGGATTGAGGGTCAAATTCCTATTCTGCCTCCTAAGATATCATAGATCCTGGGCAATTAACCTCTATGGCTCCACATTTCTCATCAGCAAAATGGGAACAATAGTATATAATATTACATAATTATGGGGGTTCTGTAAACATTCGATGAGAAAATTATTTGTTAAGGGTTAAATAATACTATGAATTATTATTGCACTTTGCTCTTATGTCTAACTAATTCTTTAGAATAAGTTTGGCTTTATCCTCAGTTCTTTATGCCTAGGGATTCTAGGCAAACTCACCCAACAAATGCAATGAATGTGGCCAGTCATGTAGTAACCAGATAGAGAGTCAGGAAGTTGTACCAACTGAGTCATTAATCAGCTCATTCATTTATTTGCTTATTCTTTCATTCCCTCAAACAAAGTGCATAGTGAATGTCGAGGAATCAATGATGACAAAGAGAAGATTACTTTAGCAGCTCACAGCAAAAGGAAGAGACAGATTTTTAAAAAAGGCAACAATTAGCAAGCAACGTGAGCAGTGCAGTTTTGGAGACATGAAGAGAAGGTTATTGAAATTTAACACAGAGAGCCATTTATTGGACCTGGAGAAATTAAGAAAGCTTTACCAAAGAATTAGCAAAAACTGGTTCTTAGGACAGATTTAGGCACATGAAGTTCTGGTATAAATGGCTCTCGGTCCCTTTGGAAATTTCAGAATGAGTGGGACATTTACTAGGACTCTTTGTAGATATGAGATCAAAACCTTAAAGCCTACACTTCCTTATTCTAGAGTTCTAATAAAACACAAAGTTTTGTGTTCAAGCTACCACAGAATTCAATTGAATAGAATTGTTTAGTTCTTTAGAAATATTTTACCCTTCATGGAGGTTTGGTAGATGAATTTTAATTGACTTGTTCTTATTATTTGCCTATTATTATTATTATTATTATTATTATTATTATTTATAAAGGGTCTCACTCTGTCATCCAGGCTGGAGTGCAGTGGCAATCATGGCTCACTGTAGCCTCAACCTTCTGGGCTCAAGCGATTCTCCCACCTCAGCTTCCTGAGTAGCTGAGACCACAGGTTCTGGCCATGCCACCATACCTGACTAATTTTTATTTTATTTTATTTTGGGTAGAGACAGGGAGGGTCACCCTATGCTGCCCAGGCTGTACTCAAAATCCTAGGCTCCAACGATCTTCCCACTTCGGCCTCGCAAAGTGTTGGAATTACAGGCATGAGCCATTGCATCCGGCCCTACTCTCTAAAGTTTAATGCACCCTGAATTGTGCCCCATTTCTGAATAATCAACGACAAACAACAGTGTTGCTGTTGCCTAGATGCATGATCCCCAAAACATATTATCTTCAGTGTGTCAGTATCCTTAAATGTGCCTACAGTCTCCTTAACTGTAGTTCCAAAAACACAGGAGTCAATTCTGTACATCCTTGGGTTTTCTCATTGCTTAAAATTCATCTTCAGACATTTTTTTCAGAATGATACTAGTATTTCCAGTGTTATGGTTTGTGGTTGATTTTGTTTTTCTGGAAAAGAAATAAATCAGTCTCTACATTTTTCTCTGTCTCTTTGTCCCCCGACCCCTCCTTTTTTATTTGCATTTTAGGCTTCCCTTTCTTAGTTGTCTACTTTTCCCTCAGGAAATTGTGCATTCCTGCTTTTCATTTATTCCAATTGCGAAAATTCACATGGATATGGACACATAGACGCACAGAGACACACACGTGGAGGAACAGATTTTTAACAGTCTGGGCTGTTTAAAAACACAGGAGCACTTTAATAGAAACCTCACCACTCATCCATTAGTCTTCTGCCAATTTTCTACTGTATTTAGTTCTTCACAAAACACTTCTGGTCTCAGGTTTGGACTCTTTTCTTTCCATGGATAATTTTCAAATCAAACATTATTGGAAAGTGTTCTTAGACAATCTGCATTTTGCCAGTGCACTTCATCTTTGTGGCTGTGCGTAGGTTACCTGTCACTGTGTGTGTGTGTGTGTGTGTGTGTGTGTGTGTGTGTGTGCGCGCGCGCGCACTCACACTAGAAAACGCCTTAATCGCTTTGGAGAGATGCTCTGGTTTTTACAGTCCTTTTTCTTCTAGGTACGTCACTTCTCCTGCTTTAGGACTGTAAATCAATGCAGCTGGAGCGCTTTTGAAATTGCTTTCATTCCTTGCAGAGATTTCCAAAAGCAGGCTGGCTTGGTGGTTTGAAACAGGCTGAGTCCGTTTGCCTGAGTTCACATACTGGCGCCATCACTTGCCAGCTCTGTGAATTGCATCCTGTTAGCCTTTCTGTGACTCAGTTTTCCCATTGATCAATTGGAGTTAAACATAATATCCATGATCTTAAGTTTGTTGGAATGATTAAATGAGATAGTGCGTAAGGAGTGCTTCGCCTGGAAACAGTAAGGTCTTAATGCATGCCATTATTATTGTTGCACAGGAGTGATGCATGACTCAATGAGGAGACACGCAAAAGTTCAAGAGGCTGCAAAAGTGGTTCAAATATTTTATTGCTGTGTTTGGCATAACTTGCTTCCATATCTGTCCAATCAGAAATTTGTTATTTAGTGTGGAAAGGACTGATGAATCTCGGCAAGGTTTCTCTCCCCAAGTAAATCGCATTAGTTCTGGAATTTGTTTTGACCTCTCCTCTAACTTCTCCCTAAATGCCCATCTCTAAGCACTACCAACCTTCACCCACTGCCCTGTTCTCCTTCCAGGACATGGAGATGACAGCTGTGGCTTCTGTTTTTACACCATGACTGCAGTTGCCTAAAAGCCCTCCCAGTTCCTAATGAAAATCCCAACTCATAGTTCATGTTTTCTGCATCTAGTAAACATCTCAGAGCCATTCCCTGAATTCTAAAATTATCGCCTCTTTATATTTATGGGTCCCTTTGTTCAAAGGTTTATACGCTGCCTTTGGGAAATCATCTTCTGATAATTTTTCTTTCTTCCTTCACAGAAGCACAGAGATGTCTCCTGTACAGCCCATTGCTGGCTGTTAGCACACCTGATATATGCTTGTTTTCACATGGTGTGTCTGTGCAGCCACAGGAGGTTTTTATGTAAACTTCCATACCAGTGTTAAAGACAGCCGTAGCCACCAAAGAGATCCTTGTAAAATATAGGATTAGGATACACCACAGGAATTAATAATTCTCAAGCCACTGCTTTAAATTGTAGCCACATTGTTTTTGTAGGGAAGTTGCTCAGTTTATATACACGGAACATGAAGGGTTGCATTCTGATCAGGACACCAGTTTCATTTAAGACCCCTATACCAAAAGGTACTTAGATAATCCTCTTTAATATGCACATACTATATTGCTTTGTGCAACATATTGCTTTAAGCAACAAATGATGCTAATTTTCTTGCTAATTTGATCCTCTCTAACTATTTTCTTCAACTTCTAAAAGTCTAAGTGAATATAATGAAAGAATACTCTCTGTAAAAATTGTTATTTTACATATTTTTCCTCAGAGTCAAGAACACATGTTTTTAAAAGACATTTAATAATGATACGGGTTTATCATTCTCTATCAAAAATAATTTCATTGGACATCATGCCAATTTTCTTCTTAGGGTCCCTCGACTAAATAATAACTTTAAAAACATACTGCTAGTTTGCTGTATTTTAGTAGGTCAGCATGCACACCAAAAGTGTATTAAGGTGGACTGCTCTATTTATTGATTTGCCATGAATCTGCTAAAGGCTCAAGGCAATTGTCTGCGGAAGGGGGCGGGAAGGCCATACATGATCGAGGTCATGCGCATCTAGCCAATTTGTAAGACGATCCTGCCGCCTTAAGCCATCAGCAATCCTTAGCATAGGGGCACACTCACGCATTCCTGTCAAGTCATCTTGTGAAAGGCTGCCTGCTTCCAGCTTGGCTTGGATGTGCAACCTTAATAAAACTCACTGAGGTCTGGAAGAAAATAGCAGATCTGAAGCAGATAGGGTAGAGGAAAGGGTCTAGAATATGTACACGCAGCTGACTCAGGCAGGCTCCACGCTGAACGGTCACACAGAGAGGAAACAATAAATCTCAGCTACTATGCAATAAATATCTCAAGTTTTAACGAAGGAAAATATCATTACAGTGAAATAAAAAATTTTAACATTTTAGAACAAAGCTAACAAATGGCTAGTTTTCTATCATTCTTCTTCAAACGCTTTCTGTGAGGGGGATAGAGTCAAACAAACAAGCAGTTTTACCTGAAATAAAGAACTAGTTTAGAGGTCAGAAGAAAGGAGCAAGTTTTGCGAGAGGCACGGAAGGAGAGTGCTGGCAGTACAATGACAGTTTTCCTTTCCTTTGCTTTCCTCGCTGCCATTCTGACTCACACAGGGTGCAGCAACCAGCGCCGAAGTCCAGAAAACAGTGGGAGAAGATATAACCGGATTCAACATGGGCAATGTGCCTACACTTTCATTCTTCCAGAACACGATGGGAACTGTCGTGAGAGTACGACAGACCAGTACAACACAAACGCTTTGCAGAGAGATGCTCCACACGTGGAACCGGATTTCTCTTCCCAGAAACTTCAACATCTGGAACATGTGATGGAAAATTATACTCAGTGGCTGCAAAAAGTAAGTGATTGCTTTCAGTTTCTAATAGCACGGAGCTTTTTCCATTCTTGCACTGCAGCTAACTTAAAGTTCCTTAGGGGCGCATTTGTGTGTTTACCTTTTGCTCCAGGGGGGCAGTGTTTGCAATTGCAAGACGGCTGTCTGGGTTTGGCTTCCTGGGTAAGCCAAGCTTTGGGGGCTTGCGCAAGCCTATGAATGTGTGGGGGCACCCCGTGTGTGTGTCTAGCCCTGGTAAATTTTATGACATTTCTGGTTTCTCTTGTTTAAAGTTCAGCATTAAGAGTCTTTCTGTCAAAACCCTACCTTAAGAAAGAAAGCATGTACCTCTTAAGCAAGTTGGTGAAAAATAAATAATCGTAATGACTATACTAATTAATAAGATCAAATCGATTTTGCACCAGAAAATTTTGTGCCACTGGGGTGGCAAATCATCACAAAGTATTTGTTTTTTTTTTTTAACCTTTAGAAAAATTAACATGAAGTGAGAGTAAATATAAAATACAATATTTGGTTGGAGAAATTGTATATTTATGTAAAGGGAACTGTTAATTTCAGCAACTGGTAGAATAGTAGAGGACTGATTTCTGTTAAATATTTTTTCTTCTGTCCTTGAGAAAAAAAAATTTAAAAAGATACATTGTAATGTGAACTGTCAGAAAAGGCTTGCTTGCTCACAATGAGAACACGCTGGCTGTAGAGGAAGACATGCACCTGCAGATTTGGGCTGAACGCAACATGTAGTCTCTACTATATTCCTGAAATACCTCCCTTCTCAGGGCATTGTAGTTACAGAGACAGTACCTGGCGAATTTAAGTATCCATATTATTTTATGAATGTTAATGTCGAGTATGAATGTAATCTCAATTTATAGAAATCAAATCAAATAGTTTATCCAGTTATTTATCTACAAACCATTTAAAAGTTTTTGTTGAAGATATGCCTATTAAATTATGAACACACTTCTGCAATTCATTCTGTCTTTGCACTCTGTTTAATAATAGGCAGTCGAGAATAAGTATATTCCACTGACTATGCCACTAGAATGGAGGCAATGTCCCAATTTGTGAAAAGCTTCTCTCCCTCGTTAATGGATTCACTTGGTACATAGAAATAGGTATGCAATCAGGCTTCTTTAAGTTAGTCTGTACACCAGGCAATCCCTTTAAAAAGATAAAAGATAGGGAAAGGACAAATGCTCTATTTTGTTCCTGTGTGGTCACACTCGCTTAGGTCATCGCCTGCTGAATCATGCCAAATAATAGTTATTCTACTTTTGTCCACTAGGGACTGAACTAAGATCACTGTTATTTTATTGGACACATTAACTGGAACTTAGTAGTTCTACAGTTTCCAAACCTGATAATTGTAATCTTTCTATTACAGAGTATAGGACTGTAATAGGCAATCAGTAGGTAGGTAGAAGAATAAAAAGCAAACAGAACTCTCAGTATTTTTTCAATTGTAGCTTAAATTTTAGGCACTACTTTCAATAGTAGTTTCTAATAGGATGTTTGTATTTTTCTTTGGTAAAACTTATTTCCATTGTGAACAAATGATTTTGGTTGAATAGCTTGTTATTATTCTTCAGTACACCATCCATATAGTTTTTAGTGAGAATTCAATCATATATTAGTCCGGATTCTTTGAGTGAATGGGGAGGAAAATTTAGTCCCAAGTTACCCCGAATGATCTATTCTACCAAAAACGTAATGTTTTGTTTGCTTAAAACGTATAATCAAAATAGTGATTCAAACATAGTAATGCATATTTCTTGTTGCTATGCAATTATTCAACAGTGACAGAGTAAACACATAATTCTGCTGGGCTTAAATCATGCACGTGTTTCATATGTTAATTTTGCAAAATAAATTTGATTCTTGTTTGCATTGTTCTTGGTCAATGATTATGGGATAGCTTTCAGATTATAGCCAAGAATAACTATTAAAATGTTCTTTGGTTACATTGACCCTTTCAAGTGTAAATATCAAGCTGAATATATGCTGAAAACGTCCCTATTGGTATGAGTCAGAGCAGTGTGGCTTGACTATTGTCAGTTTAAATTTGCATATCTTTTGTCATTGTCAATGTGATTGGTTGGAGGATCAAGAAACTAAATAAATGCATTCAGCAAAGAACTTGCTAAAGGCTTTCAAAAGTTTCCCTTAATTAGGAGTTTTCTTCACTCCAAGTTCTAAACTTCATGTGATATTTTGATTCTGATAATAGAAATGGGAATCTTTTTACTGTAACTATTTGGTATGCTCAGCACTGCAATTTGTATTACTTCTATTTTGATTCCAAATAGTTGCCATAGGTGGAAGCAATACCCTGCAGAAACTGAGGCTATCAGTGTATGTAAGTGAAATTAATCCCTCCATTTATTTGGCAAAATAATTAATCAAAGCATAGTGATTATTATGCAGCTCATGGCATCGCTCTCAGGAAAGTTTTGAGGCAGAATACATGTGTTATCAACGCTAAATGAAATTATATGATAATTATGTTAATGCATCCCCTTCCATGAAGGGAAACCTCCTTCCTCAACTTTTCTGGTCTTGCAACTGAACAGGATGAGAAGCAAGGCATGCAAGGGGGCAAATGATTTCTCGGTCACTGTAAATACTGAAACTGTTATGGCACTGCTTTCTTGATGTGATGGATTTAATTCAAAGAGATCAACTTTCCATAATCACTGGTTGATTAAAATGAGGCAGGTTGATAGCATTATTGTGAATTCTCAGACCAGGAAGAGTGGTATGAATAATATGCATCATATTATAGTGGTATGAATAAAACTATGCATTATAGTTTTATTTTGTGAAACACCTGGGTGTGTTTCTGGGTTTTATCTCTTCTATAATATAGCTCTTTTCAGAATTATTAGCAAGTCATAGTAAATACCTGAGAGTGACCAGATCTTAGGTAAGTAATAATAAATACAACTGGCCCCAGTGTCTTTGTCACTTTCTTATGATCTCTTCCTACTTCTCTATGACAGGGAAACATTTAGCCCACATCCTGTGCTTTGTGAACTACTGTTTACTGTCTCCACATCTCAAAAAGTTCACAAAGACGTACATTTAAAATATTTAGATTTAAATATGTATAATGTTCTAGGATTTGGGGAATCCTTAGAAGATCTGTTTTGCTTTTGTCAAATGGTGTCTTTTTTGGTTAAAAATTTAAATAAATTGAGTGGATAATGCCTTGTAACAGAAAACAATAGTCTATTTGCTATAAATATTTTACACTAGCTCAAATTGATGACTATTAATGGAAAATATAGTTATGAATTGCCATCTAGAATATTTTAAGAAATACAAAGATTTTACTGGACTATTTAGCGTTTTTCTGTTGATGACATTTTTTGGTTAAGGATGTCCTCTATTTGCAGATTGTATTCTTTTCTTCAGAGTTAAGATTTGGAATGCTATTACCCAAAACACATTGATGATGATGATTTTTTTAAACCCCTATATTACATATATGTTAATCTCTATTAATATCCATTAGAATGTGACCTCCACAAGGCCAGTGACTTTGTGTGTTTGTCCAATGTCATATCCTCCATGCCTGGAAGAGTATATAACATATTTATAAAATAAATATAAAATAAATATTTGTTAAATGAAAATATGAATGCGTTATCTATTGCAATCTGCACTTTGCTGTCTACCATCAGCATTTTATTTGAGGCATACACTTTACCTCCTCAATAGATTGTAAGTTGTCCTATAGGCAAGGACTATACCCTACAGTTATATTTGTCCTAACACTAGTTAAAACAATATTGGGTCCAGAGTAGGTGATTATTAATTATTCAAATTATATTTAACCAGTGATCTAGAATCTCAAAAACTTCTCCAGTCACTCCAGTTCAACTTCTTTTTTTTTTTTTTTTTTTTTGAGACGGAGTCTCGCTCTGTCACCCAGGCTGGAGTGCAGTGACCGGATCTTGGCTCACTGCAAGCTCCGCCTCCTGGGTTTACGCCATTCTCCTGCCTCAGCCTCCCGAGTAGCTGGGACTACAGGCGCCCGCCACCTCGCCTGGCTAGTTTTTTTGTATTTTTTAGTAGAGACGGGGTTTCACCGGGTTAGCCAGGATGGTCTCGATCTTCTGACCTCGTGATCCGCCCGTCTCGGCCTCCCAAAGTGCTGGGATTACAGGCTTGAGCCACCGCGCCGGGCCCAGTTCAACTTCTTAATTATTCTTTAAGGGTCAGCTCTGTTGCCAGTTTCTCCAGGAAATCCACCCACATTCCACTTACTCTCCCAGGGTGAGTTCTCAAATGTCATCGCAGTACATTGACTGTATCATGTTAACACTGTACTTCTAAGTTGTTGTGGTGGTTGTTTTAATTATTTGTTTCTAGGTTTGTTTTCCCACCTAGACTGTGAGTTCCTCAAGTGTAGTAAATGTCGCTTATCCATTTTTATATCTCTGAACATGTTCATTAAGGGTCTGGATTAATTCCTCTGTTATAGTAATAATCAGTTTTTAAGAGATCAAGTGCTCAAGTATGCTATGTAATAATACAATTTAAGGTAACTATAAAATAATACAATTTAAGGGACCTTGTAACTACTTTAAAGTTTGCTTAAATGTTAGCACTAGGCTGCTTGAGGGTCAGCTAGATATTCTTTTGTGTGATAATGTTTTGTACTTCTATAAGCACAAGAACTTAGTATTTCTTGTTCAGTACAGTAGGGAGCCATTTACTGCATACATCTATATAATATGTATATATCTGTATAATATGTGCACATGAGAACTTAATTATAATAATATACATCTATATAGTGTGTGCACATGAGAACTTGATTATCATAATATACATCTGTATAATATGTGCACATGAGAACTTAATTCTCACTGGTATATTATTGTTTTGGTGGCTGCTGGTGGCTGTGCAACACTAAGTCAGAGACAATGCTCTTATGTTTTATTTTCACATTTGTGGGAACTTCCTAAACGTGTGAAATGGGTAGACATTGGCCAGGCGTGGTGGCTCACACCTGTAATCCCAGCACTTTGGGAGGCCAAGGTGGGCAAATCACCTGAGGTAAGGAGTTCAAGACCAGGCTGGTCAACATGGCAAAACCCTGTCTCTACTAAAAATACAAAAACTTTGCTGGGCCTGGTGGTGCGTGCCTATAATCCCAGCTACTAGGGAGGCTGAGGCAGGAGAATGACCCCAGGAAGCGGAGGTTGTGGTGAGCCGAGATCGCACCACTGCACTCCAGCCTGAACAACAGAGCGGGACTCCATCTCAAAAAAAAAAAAAAAAAAAAAGTAGATATTTAATAAGTACGATTTTAATAGTTTGTCACTAAATGTGAAAATTTGTCACTAAATGTGAAAATTTTGTCACTAAAGGTGAAAATAAGATACATGCACAATTTATGCCTACAAATTCGGAAAAGTAGCAGTTGCTGAGAAAGATTAATAGAAATAATTGTCTTTTAAATCGAGTTGGAGAAATGTCCCCATCAACTTCATTTGAAGAATAGACCCCTGATTTTCAAGCCAAGTAAGAGCCCTTCGGAATCTATATTAACTTTTCAACAAATAATTAGGTGTTATTGTTTGCTTATTACATTTTAGAATCAAAAGATCCAAAAAACCCCTTCAGCCCCAGAAGCTAGCAGTTACTGCTGTCACAACCTTTTGGCAAACTGTCTCCATTGAGAGATCTCAGGTTTTAGGGCTATGGCAAGTAGGTCCTTTTCTATGGGCTTCTATGGGCAATTACAGTCCTTCCTTACCCCTGACTCTACCATTTCACATTGAGCTTTCTTTTAATAGCACTCCTCTCATATATAAGTATTGGTTTAACAAAATTTTAAATGAATAAGAATGTCATTTTCCCCCTTAAAAATCCTTCTTCAACTTCTCATAACATAGGAATAAAATCTGACTTCTTACCAGGAGGTCTTATATGGTCTGCCTCACACCTCTCACTGGCCCCGTCATTTACTACCTTGAAACGACATTCCAGACACTCAAGTGACATTGGCCTTCTTGTTATTTCTCCAACAGACAGGCTCATTCCTGCCTCAGGGACTTTACAAGCTGTTTACTCAGCTCAGAAAATTCTTCCCCCTGATCTTCGCATGGTTGGCTACTTCTCTTCATTCAGGTCTTCACTCAGCAGTCTTCTCAGAAAATCTCTGAGCACCATTCCCTACCACCTTCCCCACTTTGCTGAGAGACTTTCTACCTTATTATGCTGTTTATTTCTTCATAGTATTTACTACTGCATAATGCTGTGTTAGATATTGTCAGATTATTTATTCTGTCTCCACCTACTAAGAATGCAAACTCCATTAGAGCAGCAGCCTTGTCTATCTTGATGCAGCATACCTTCTACCTAGAAGAGTGGATTACACATGGTAGGACCTCAATAAATATTTGCAGAATGAGTGACTCTGCATTTTCATAGACACTATGCTCTATGAGATACATCCTGTACCTGTCTTATTGACCAGTTTTTATTTATTATTCTGTTTTATTATTTCTGGTAGCAGATTGACTTTTCTGGCACAATGCTTATAGCATAGCTGGCTCTATTTAGTATTTTTTAATAAATAGGGAAACAAATGAAGTCCATGAGCAGATTTGGACTATAATCAAATTGATGTATGAAATTTAGATGCAACTATATTTTACACATTACCTTTTTAACTACATAATGGCAGAAATTTTATTAATATTCCGAGTTTCCATCCTCTCTATCAAGGGTCAGCCAGCAATGGCCCTTGGGCCAAATCCTTCCTACCACCTCTGTTTGTAAATAAAGCTTTATTGAAGAACAACCACATTCCTTCCTTTATATATTGTCTGTGCATTTGTAAATAAAGTTTTATTGGAACAGAGCCACACTCATTCATTTATGCATTGTCTATGGTTGCTTTCCTCCTACAAAAGCAGAGTTGAGGAGTTGCAACAGAGCCTAAAATATTTAATATCCAGCCCTTTTGAGAAAAAGTTAGCTGACCCCTGCCCTATATTGCAAGAGGAATTAGTATTAATATTGGGACCATTGCAAGGTAAATTGTAAGGTTTGTTGTGTGGGAAAAAGATTGCCCTCCAGGAGGCCCAGTAATCTTCAGGTTCATGCCAGTTGGCAGAGAGCCTGACTAAGCCATTTCTTGGCTGGGTGTCTGGACATGCTGTGAGGTGACATTTTAGAGGCACACAGGCAAGGGAATTTCATGTCTTTTCTTTCTCCTGCCCATCATCACAAGAACAGGGAAATATTCCCAAAGCAGATACATATCAGAAAAGAAAAAGCACCCGGATAACAATACAGACCAGCAGCCTGTGGATAAACAAGTCTGGGCTACAGGGTCTTCTGTGCTATGTGCCTGTTTCATCCTGTTGGTTGTGGCATTAGCAAGAATGCTGATAAAACACTAGAGCCATTCTATTTTCTTAGAAATGGGGCTTGAGCTCAGCCTCTTATTAGAAACCTTTCCCCCCTGTCATTTGTTTTAAGTATAAACATTAGAAGTGTTCTCACTTGTGCAGATGATGAGAGGGGAGGAGCAATAAGTGGGTAGCTCAGCTACAAAACACAGAGTTTTATCAGCCCCTGTGCTATAATTTGCTAATTAAGGAGATTTTGTTTTCTTTCTGCCACAGCCTTGTCTCTGTGTGGAAACATTAGCAGATTAGCAGCCTTTTCCTGGGCCTTGTCTTCTTTTCTTTTCTTTCTTTCTTTCTTTCTTTCTTTCTTTCTTTCTTTCTTTCTTTCTTTCTTTCTTTCTTTCTTTCTTTCTTTCTTTCTTTCTTTCTTTCTTTCTTTCTTTCTTTCTTTCTTTCTTTCTTTCTTTCTTTCTTTCTTTCTTTCTTTCTTTCTTTCTTTCTTTCTTTCTTTCTTTCTTTCTTTCTTTCTTTCTTTCTTTCTTTCTTTCTTTCTTCTTCTTTCTTTCTTTCTTTCTTTCTTTCTTTCTTTCTTTTTTTTTTTTTTTCTTTTGTACCACAAGCTATATTGTGTCATTTGCTTAGATGCACAACCCTAATTACATTCTGAGTCATCCTCGACTTTTGTCCCAATACAAGATTATCTTTGGCAGTGGAGTTGGGAAATTCCAAACCCCCTTTGGTTTTGGCCCCATGGTCTGAGGGAGGGAGGGCATCTCGGTGTTTAAATCTTCTTACAATGTGTACAAAAGATGTGCCCCCTCTCTTATCAAAGAGGGTTTTAAAGAATGACGCCCTCCATGGATTATCTTCTCTTTACATTTGGAGGCTATTTCCATGTAGGGTCTATACCTGAATACCCTTCTCTAATTCTAAATATTAGAAGTGAGAGAACTTTAGGCTCATTTGGTCTCAGCTGTCTGCTCAAATAATCTGAATTTTTTCCTTCAAGCAAATGAAAAGGTAATTTTAAACAGAGAAAGTAGCGAATAATTTCATCCAGAATGCATTTAGGCCTATGAAAACCTTTTCTTTTGTCAGTAAGTACTGAAAAATATACAGTAAGATAACTTACTTGTTTATACTATATTACATGACTATGCAGGTCACTTATTAGATAGAGGTCTATCTAGGAATGTGTTTGTGTTGAACTCTTGAAAAAACATGCAAATTAGCACAGGCATTGAGATGTGTCTGAAGTAAATCAGCAGCTGAAATATGATTAAAACACAAGTGAAGGGGGGCGGAGCAAGATGGCCGAATAGGAACAACTCCAGTCTCCAACTCCCAGCGCGAGCGACACAGAAGACCGGTGATTTCTGCATTTTCAACTGAGGTACTGGGGTCATCTCACTAGGGAGTGCCGGACAATCGGTGCTGGTCAGCTGCTGCAGCCTGACCAGCGAGAGCTGAAGCAGGGCGAGGCATCGCCTCACCTGGAAGCGCAAGGGGGAAGGGGATCCGTTTTCCTAGCCAGGGGAACTGAGACACACAACACCTGGAAAATCGGGTAACTCCCACCCCAATACTGCGCTGTAAGCATACAGGCATTCCAGGAGAATATATCCCACACCTGGCCGGGAGGGTCCCACGCCCACGAAGCCTCCCTCACTGCTAACACAGCAGTCTGCCGCGATCTATCCGCAAGGCAGCAGCGAGGCTGGGGGAGGGGCGCCCGCCATTGCTGAGGCTTAAGTAGGTAAACAAAGCCGCTGGGAAGCTCGAACTGGGTGGAGCTCACAGCAGCTCAAGGAAGCCTGCCTGTCTCTGTAGTCTCCACCTCTGGGGACAGCGCACAGCTGAAGACCAACAGGGGAAGTAGCGGGAGCCGGTGCAGACGCGAACGACTCTGTCTGACAGCTTTGGGGAGAGCCGCGGATCTCCCAACGCGGAGGTTGAGATCTGAGAACGGACAGACTGCCTGCTCAGGTGTGTCCCTGACCCCTGAGTAGCCTAGCTGGGAGAAATCCCCCACTAGGGGCAGTCTGACACCCCACACCTCACAGGGTGGAGTACACCCCTGAGAGGACACTTCCAAAGGAAGAATCAGACAGGTACACTCGCTGTTCAGCAATATTCTATCTTCGGCAACCTCTGCTGCTGATACCCAGGCAAACAGGGTCTGGAGTGGACCTCAAGCAATCTCCAACAGACCAACAGAGAGTCCTTCTGACTGTCAGAAGGAAAACTATCAAACAGGAAGGACACCTATACCAAAACCCCATCAGTTCGTCACCACCATCAAAGACCAGAGACAGATAAAACCACAAAGATGGGGAAGAAGCAGGGCAGAAAAGCTGGAAATTCAAAAAATAAGAGCGCATCTCCCCCTGCAAAGGAGCGCAGCCCATCACCAGCAACGGATCAAAGCTGGTCAGAGAATGACTTGGACGAGAGGAGAGAAGAAGGCTTCAGTCCATCAAACTTATCAGAGCTAAAGGAGGAATTACGTACCCAGCGCAAAGAAACTAAAAATCTTGAAAAAAGAGTGGAAGAATTGACAGCTAGACTCATTAATGCAGAGAAGATCATAAACGAAATGACAGAGATGAAAACCATGACACGAGAAATACGTGACAAATGCACAAGCTTCAGTAACCGACTCGATCAACTGGAAGAAAGAGTATCAGCGATTGAAGATCAAATGAATGAAATGAAGCGAGAAGAGAAACCAAAAGAAAAAAGAAGAAAAAGAAATGAGCAAAGCCTGCAAGAAGTATGGGATTACGTAAAAAGACCAAATCTACGTCTGATTGGGGTGCCTGAAAGTGAGGGGGAAAATGGAACCAAGTTGGAAAACACTCTTCAGGATATCATCCAGGAGAACTTCCCCAACCTAGTAGGGCAGGCCAACATTCAAATTCAGGAAATACAGAGAACGCCACAAAGATACTCCTCCAGAAGAGCAACTCCAAGACACATAATTGCCAGATTCACCAAAGTTGAAATGAAGGAAAAAATCTTAAGGGCAGCCAGAGAGAAAGGTCGGGTCACCCACAAAGGGAAGCCCATCAGACTAACAGCAGATCTCTCGGCAGAAACTCTACAAGCCAGAAGAGAGTGGGGGCCAATATTCAACGTTCTTAAAGAAAAGAATTTTAAACCCAGAATTTCATATCCAGCCAAACTAAGTTTCATAAGTGAAGGAGAAATAAAATCCTTTACAGATAAGCAAATGCTTAGAGATTTTGTCACCACCAGGCCTGCCTTACAAGAGACCCTGAAGGAAGCCCTAAACATGGAAAGGAACAACCGGTACCAGCCATCGCAAAAACTTGGCAAAATGTAAAGACCATCGAGGCTAGGAAGAAACTGCATCAACTAACGAGCAAAATAACCAGTTAATATCATAATGGCAGGATCAAGTTCACACATAACAATATTAACCTTAAATGTTAATGGACTAAATGCTCCAATTAAAAGACACAGACTGGCAAACTGGATAAAGAGTCAAGACCCATCAGTCTGCTGTATTCAGGAGACCCATCTCACATGCAGAGACATACATAGGCTCAAAATAAAGGGATGGAGGAAGATCTACCAAGCAAATGGAGAACAAAAAAAAGCAGGGGTTGCAATCCTAGTCTCTGATAAAACAGACTTTAAACCATCAAAGATCAAAAGAGACAAAGAAGGCCATTACATAATGGTAAAGGGATCAATTCAACAGGAAGAGCTAACTCTCCTAAATATATATGCACCCAATACAGGAGCACCCAGATTCATAAAGCAAGTCCTTAGAGACTTACAAAGAGACTTAGACTCCCATACAATAATAATGGGGGACTTCAACACTCCGCTGTCAACATTAGACAGATCAACGAGACAGAAAGTTAACAAGGATATCCAGGAATTGAACTCATCTCTGCACCAAGCGGACCTAATAGACATCTATAGAACTCTCCACCCCAAATCAACAGAATATACATTCTTCTCAGCACCACATCGCACTTATTCCAAAATTGACCACATAATTGGAAGTAAAGTACTCCTCAGCAAATGTAAAAGAACAGAAATTATAACAAACTGTCTCTCAGACCACAGTGCAATCAAACTAGAACTCAGGACTAAGAAACTCAATCAAAACCGCTCTACTACATGGAAACTGAACAACCTGCTCCTGAATGACTACTGGGTACATAACGAAATGAAAGCGGAAATAAAGATGTTCTTTGAAACCAATGAGAACAAAGATACAACATACCAGAATCTCTGGGACACATTTAAAGCAGTGTGTAGAGGGAAATTTATAGCACTAAATGCCCACAAGAGAAAGCAGGAAAGATCTAAAATTGACACTCTAACATCACAATTAAAAGAACTAGAGAGGCAAGAGCAATCACATTCAAAAGCTAGCAGAAGGCAAGAAATAACTAAGATCAGAGCAGAACTGAAGGAGATAGAGACACAAAAAACCCTCCAAAAAATCAATGAATCCAGGAGTTGGTTTTTTGAAAAGATCAACAAAATTGACAGACCGCTAGCAAGGCTAATAAAGAAAAAAAGAGAGAGGAATCAAATAGATGCAATAAAAAATGATAAAGGGGATATCACCACTGACCCCACAGAAATACAAACTACCATCAGAGAATACTATAAACGCCTCTACGCAAATCAACTAGAAAATCTAGAAGAAATGGATAATTTCCTGGACACTTACACTCTCCCAAGGCTAAACCAGGAAGAAGTTGAATCCCTGAATAGACCAATAGCAGGCTCTGAAATTGAGGCAACAATTAATAGCCTACCCACCAAAAAAAGTCCAGGACCAGATGGATTCACAGCTGAATTCTACCAGAGGTACAAGGAGGAGCTGGTACCATTCCTTCTGAAACTATTCCAATCAATAGAAAAAGAGGGAATCCTCCCTAACTCATTTTATGAGGCCAACATCATCCTGATACCAAAGCCTGGCAGAGACACAACAAAAAAAGAGAATTTTAGACCAATATCCCTGATGAACATTGATGCAAAAATCCTCAATAAAATACTGGCAAACCGGATTCAGCAGCACATCAAAAAGCTTATCCACCATGATCAAGTGGGCTTCATCCCTGGGATGCAAGGCTGGTTCAACATTCGCAAATCAATAAACGTAATCCAGCATATAAACAGAACCAAAGACAAGAACCACATGATTGTCTCAATAGATGCAGAAAAGGCTTTTGACAAAATTCAACAGCCCTTCATGCTAAAAACGCTCAATAAATTCGGTATTGATGGAACGTACCTCAAAATAATAAGAGCTATTTATGACAAACCCACAGCCAATATCATACTGAATGGGCAAAAAACTGGAAAAATTCCCTTTGAAAACTGGCACAAGACAGGGATGCCCTCTCTCACCACTCCTATTCAACATAGTGTTGGAAGTTCTGGCTAGGGCAATCAGGCAAGAGAAAGAAATCAAGGGTATCCAGTTAGGAAAAGAAGAAGTCAAATTGTCCCTGTTTGCAGATGACATGATTGTATATTTAGAAAACCCCATCGTCTCAGCCCAAAATCTCCTTAAGCTGATAAGCAACTTCAGCAAAGTCTCAGGATACAAAATTAATGTGCAAAAATCACAAGCATTCTTATACACCAGCAACAGACAAGCAGAGAGCCAAATCAGGAATGAACTTCCATTCACAATTGCTTCAAAGAGAATAAAATACCTAGGAATCCAGCTTACAAGGGATGTAAAGGACCTCTTCAAGGAGAACTACAAACCACTGCTCAGTGAAATCAAAGAGGACACAAACAAATGGAAGAACATACCATGCTCATGGATAGGAAGAATCAATATCGTGAAAATGGCCATACTCCCCAAGGTTATTTATAGATTCAATGCCATCCCCATCAAGCTACCAATGACTTTCTTCACGGAATTGGAAAAAACTGCTTTAAAGTTCATATGGAACCAAAAAAGAGCCCGCATTGCCAAGACAATCCTAAGTCAAAAGGACAAAGCTGGAGGCGTCACGCTACCTGACTTCAAACTATACTACAAGGCTACAGTAACCAAAACAGCATGGTACTGGTACCAAAACAGAGATATAGACCAATGGAACAGAACAGAGTCCTCAGAAATAATACCGCACATCTACAGCCATCTGATCTTTGACAAACCTGAGAGAAACAAGAAATGGGGAAAGGATTCCCTATTTAATAAATGGTGCTGGGAAAATTGGCTAGCCATAAGTAGAAAGCTGAAACTGGATCCTTTCCTTACCCCTTATACGAAGATTAATTCAAGATGGATTAGAGACTTAAATGTTAGACCTAATACCATAAAAACCCTAGAAGAAAATCTAGGTAGTACCATTCAGGACATAGGCATGGGCAAGGACTTCATGTCTAAAACACCAAAAGCAACGGCAGCAAAAGCCATAATTGACAAATGGGATCTAATTAAACTAAAGAGCTTTTGCACAGCAAAAGAAACTACCATCAGAGTGAACAGGCAACCTACAGAATGGGAGAAAATTTTTGCAACCTACTCATCTGACAAAGGGCTAATATCCAGAATCTACAAAGAACTCAAACAAATATACGAGAAAAAAACAAACAACCCCATCAAAAAGTGGGGAAAGGATATGAACAGACATTTCTCAAAAGAAGATATTCATACAGCCAACAGACACATGAAAAAATGCTCATCATCACTGGCCATCAGAGAAATGCAAATCAAAACCACAATGAGATACCATCTCACACCAGTTAGAATGGCAACCATTAAGAAGTCAGGAAACAACAGGTGTTGGAGAGGATGTGGAGAAATAGGAACACTTTTACACTGTTGGTGGGATTGTAAACTAGTTCAACCATTATGGAAAACAGTATGGCAATTCCTCAAGGATCTAGAACTAGATGTACCATATGACCCAGCCATCCCACTACTGGGTATATACCCAAAGGATTATAAATCATGCTGCTATAAAGACACATGCACACGTATGTTTATTGCGGCACTATTCACAATAGCAAAGACTTGGAATCAACCCAAATGTCCATCTGTGACAGACTGGATTAGGAAAATGTGGCACATATACACCATGGAATATTATGCAGCCATAAAAAAGGATGAGTTTGCGTCCTTTGTAGGGACATGGATGCAGCTGGAAACCATCATTCTTAGCAAACTATCACAAGAAGAGAAAACCAAACACCGCATGTTCTCACTCATAGGTGGGAACTGAACAATGAGATCACTTGGACTCGGGAAGGGGAACATCACACACTGGGGTCTATCATGGGGAGGGGGGAGGGGGGAGGAGGGAGGGATTGCATTGGGGAGTTATACATGATATAAATGATGAATTGATGGGTGCTGACGAGTTGATGGGTGCAGCACACCAACATGGCATAAGTATACATATGTAACAAACCTGCACGTTATGCACATGTACCCTAGAACTTAAAGTATAATAAAAAAAAAAAAAAAAAAAAAAAAAAAAACACAAGTGAAATGCAAATATCTTAAATCACCAGTAATATGTACCTATAAGTGACCAAACTCACTGGCATCAGATAGGTAAACTTACTATAAATTTCAGTGAAATGGCTTATGATAATTTTGAAGGATGGCATATTGTAAAGTTTAGTGACATGTGTAGCTCTACTCATTAGGAAGGAGTATGCTTTATTGGTAATCTCCACTTTGTTTCTGAAGGCTAAATAAGTTTAATTACAATGCTTCACTCTCCAAGATGATTGGAGACTTTCCATTCCCAGAGAACCAATAAATATTTTAAAATCTCAAATTATAGTTCTTCTTTAAACCCTTAAAGATGAAAGATAGCCCCAGGATTTCATAAAACATTTTAACAGTATTCTTGTCTTCACTCTTGATATAGAGCTGAGTAGATTAAAGTTCAATAGGTTTTTACTGTAGCTCAAGGTTTGCTGCATCCAGCAGGTCTTGACATCCACCTTATTTTAATTGCACAGATATAAGGGGTGAGAATTGTAACCTTATTACCAGTATTATCAGTCTTTTTATTATTTTCTAATTCTACTCAGTTTTTAAATAATAAGAACAAAGGTATAAGGTGATAGTTGTTTTAATGCTTGTAGAATAAATGAATGGGTTTATTGAATAAGCTGAATATTTAATAACTTAAAATGTCAATAATAAAGACAATATTTTTGAATCAATGAACTGATGAATTTTAAATAATTCTTGGCAATTGAACCTGATTTTCAAATGAATTATTCAGCAGAAGTTTAATATCTAGAAACAAATGGAGAGGTTAGAGAAGAAGTAGAGTGAGGGCTTCTTCTAAACCTTCTTCCCTTGGCCCTCCAAGAGCATTCCTCAGGGCACCCCATATGTCCAAAGGAACATAGTTTCAAAAGAGCTGCAAGAAAACTTTCAGATAATCAAATATTAGGTAGAGCTGCCCAAACCTAGCTACTGGTGGGCACGAAGAAACATAACCTTCGATAGTTTGAATTTGTTGCCAAGCTGTTGTATGAACATCCAAATCTGCCTTACAGAAAGCAGTTTAAGGGTATCAGTGTGTAAATTTCAAAAACAAATGCAGATTGTTTTAGACTCTTAAAAATACTGAGGCCCACCCATATTTCACGTGACACAAATTTGATAATAGACTACTCTTGGTTAATTAGCGGCAAATTGTATAATTTATCTAATCCTTTAATTATACAATTGTATGATAATGTTTACTTATGTATTTTTACTTTAAGAATGTAGTGTGTGATGATTGCCTCATATTGTAAGGGATACTATTCACTTCAAGCAGAATTCATTGTCAAGAATAGTGAAAGAAAATCTGAATTTCAAGGAGGAATTTTGATATTTTCAAAATTTCTCTGATGATTTGTTAGATCTACTTACCTAACCTTGTTTTTTTTAATTCTGCTACATGGCACTTACCAAGAATAGAAATCTCAAGAACTGCTATTTTCTTGTACACATGTGCCAGTATTTTTGTGTTTTTTAAGACACTTGTCCATGTTGTAAAGATGAATTTAGTTTAAACTATATAAAATAATCCATGAGTCCATTTTCCCAAATACACCTAAGCTGTGCTATATCATAATGTGCTAAAAGAGCACAACCAAGTGAGGCAGTCCCATCGATTTCACTAGCTCTCTGGACTTTTTCTTTTTTTTTAGCAGATGAATGACACACAGCCACTTAACATACTGATGGTGTGAAGGCTCCAGTGTGAGGTCTTATATGAATTTATTATTAACTTTCTTGTTGTTTTAAAAATGAAAGTTCTAATATTTTTTCTGGCATCCAAATGGTTTGCTTTTTTCAACCCCCACTTTGCTCATTCTGCACATTAGAGACTTCTGAGATTAAAACCAGGAAAGCAGAGGTGGGAAGGCAGCCCTCAGACCAGGCAAGACAAAAAGATTGAAAGGGACCTCCCGGCCTGTCTGTCTTTTTTATTTCTCCTGTCTCCTCCATTATTCTTTTTAATAAAGTCTCCTGTGATCCTCCTCATGCTGGCCATGGAGGGGGAGTGCTGCAAAGAGGATGGACAACAGGGAAGGCAAATGAACAGAGAGACCAGTGACTGTCCCTTTATTGGGACATGGGGGAGGGGTGACACAGTGAGGGACAGGGGACTATAGCAGTGTCAGGAGGACTGCTCCATGAGGGATGGCATGAGTTCTGTCGTGCACTTTTAGTATACGGGCAGGAGTCATAGAGCTTAGCACCTGCAATTAACAAAGGGCATGAAACCAGTTAGTCAGTTACCTAATCAAATAGGCTAAGGTGGTCTGCAAGGTACTAGGAAGATGCAAGAAATTCACTAAAACCCCTGTTGTTGAGAAGCCTAAACCCACTGAAACAAACTTAAAAGCAAGGACATTATTTGTGTCCACTATTTCCTATGACAAGTTTAACGATAGTACAGCCCAGTGATGAAGTGGGTCATGCCTAGAGTCAAACTGCCTGGATTTGAATGCTGATAGCACCACTGACTTGCTGTGTGACCTTGGGCAAGCTTCTTCACTGCTCTGTGCTGCAATTTCATTATGGGTGAAATTGAGGTGATAAGAGTATCTATACCATAGAGTTATTAAGCGCAAGCATAATTCACATAAATTACTTTGCACAAATTCTGTCACCTAGTAGGTGTTATGTAAATACTACTTATTACTAGGGGAAGTTCCAGGTACAGTGTTAATTAAATATTGAGCACTTTTTCAAAACTATTGGGACTGCTGGAAAAACTTTACATGTGTTAGTTCATTGAATACCTCAAAAGCCAATAAGAGGTAGATAGTGTTATAATTGTTCCATGTGGCAAATGAGAAAACTGAGGCAGGCACAGAGAGTGGAAGTAACTTGCGCAGGATTACACAGTAACTAAATTTATGGGCCAGCACTCAATCCCAGGCAGTCTGGCTCTATGACCTATGCTCTTAACCAAATATGAGATTAACTACAGCAACGTTTGCCATTTCTCCTCTTGTCAATCATCAAACCTTAAGCCTATTTCTAAAAATTTTTTTCTGTAGTTGTCTTTGTGTCTAAACCCTTAATTCTTTAATACTAAATGTGTTGCCTCTTTCTCAAGTTCTGTTTCACACAGCCATTTGTCCCCATCCCCACTCTAAAGCTCCATGGTTAAATTGACGGTGGCATGTAGGCTCTGTTGCTGATTGAAGCACAATAGCTGATTCTCTCAGCCCTCCCACAGGCCTGTTAACAGACTGCAGAATCCTGTGTCTGCAGTCCCTACTGTGTATCTCCTTAGAAGCACCATCTCTTGAAGTTATAGAGTTTAATTGAGTCTGACTATTTATCTAAAAACTTCTAAAACACAAAGAAAGGCTTACAATTGCTTTACATGGAGTGAAGCTGCCTATTCTAAATATCTTCCATTCAACGCAATGACCTCCCTCTTGGATTTATCTGTAGGCAGTCCTGCTTGGAAAAGTGAAAGCTCATTCTGGAACTTAAAATATTATTTGCCTGCACTTCCTTTTCTGGGTCATTTGGAGAGTTGTAAAAATGAGAAGAAATGCCTTGTTTCCTTAGGCAATGACCTCTTATCTCACTTCCTATTTTATTTATCATTGTCCCTATTAATGAAAATATTCCTGGCATTTTGGGTCCAAGCCAAGAACACTGCTACTTGTAGACAATTGTGATAGTTCTTCCTCTCTTTTTGTCTGATCTTGGAGGCCTGGTCACTCAAACTTTGGGTTTTGAGACTTGCTGCTTCCCTTGCTGAGTATCAGTTGCATGAGACAGGGAGGCTCTACCCTAACTTCTCCCTGTCCATTCTTCTCCACAGAGACCCAAAGAGGACAAAGCAAGATGGGGACAAAAGGGATTTCAGTCATTCTTTTCACCCACCTTTGCATGGTGAGGTAAACTAAAACCTATTAAAACAGCCCAACAACGAACAACTCAGCGCATATTTGCTTGCTTGACCTGTGCTGTCTATTGAATGCTGAGCACAAGCAATGTGTGGTGTGTGGGCATTATAGGTGCCCAGTAGATACTGTTAGGATGTGTTCACGAATCAACGCACGCTGTATTGCTCAAGCTGCTTTGGGGCCACTATTTGGTCAGTGAAGTTGTCTGAAGGATACTTGTGCTAATGCTGAATAACAGAGACTTTTCCCCAATGTGCAGGAAGCTATTAAGTTATAGAGTACAATTTTCTCAATTTTAAGGGTTTCTCACTTCGTCATCTCCATGTTTGTCATCTTCCATCTATTGTGTGTGATATTTGTCATCTCTCAGGAGACAACTGACAATACAGCAAATACATATTAAAGGAAGCTGGGAAGTGACCTCTCATGTTTAGTTGTACAGCTTGCATTACATGAGACACATGATTATCTCACTGATATAACATAATCACATGTTCTGCCAATGAAATTGCTATTGCTTTCTGTGCAAAATAATTTATCTGCAAAGACAGCAATGGATACTGGATGTTCTTTCACATAGCAAGTATGAAAATAACTTTTCTGCCAGACACAGTAGCTCATGTCTGTAATCCAGAACTTTGGGAGGCTGAGGCTGGTGGATTGTTTGAGCTCGAAAGTTCAACACCAGTCTGGGCAACATGGTGAAACCCTGTGTCAAAATAATATGCAAGAATTAGCCTGGCATGGTGGCTGGCACATGCCTGTGACTCTAGAGGCTGAAGTGGGAAGATCACTTGAGCCCAGGAGGTCGAGGCTACAGTGAGCTGGGATTGTGGCATTGCACTCCAGTCTGGCTGATAGAGTGAGACTATCTCCAAAAACAAAAAGAAAAAAAAATAAAGACTTATTTTTTAATATAAGGTATTAATAAGTTTACCTTGGTAAACAGTGTCATCACCCAAACAAATATTTTAATACATAGCAGGTATTATCAAACCCACTTTACAGATAAGGAAACCGAGGGCCACTAAAGTCAAATGATTTTTAAGAAGTTACATATTTACTTTGAGGCAGATTGAAGAATTTGAACCCATACTCTGAGTGGTTAAATCTGAAGCTCTTCACTCTTCTTGCCTCTATCACTTTTCTTTCACAAATTACAATAAATTCTGAATGGTGGGGAGCAGGCAAGAGATTCAGATGAATGATGATGTCTTGTAAGTTTTGGAGAATCTATCCATACTAAATAACCTTCTTTGGCAATGAGAATAATTTACCATACATGTGTATAAATTGCTGTAAGAAGTCTGCTG
The DNA here is from genome assembly GCF_007565055.1 of Rhinopithecus roxellana. Taxonomy (NCBI): domain Eukaryota; kingdom Metazoa; phylum Chordata; class Mammalia; order Primates; family Cercopithecidae; genus Rhinopithecus; species Rhinopithecus roxellana. Next base: position 71,632,393 of record NC_044557.1, on the reverse strand, counting down.
TTCTTAGGGAAAACGCTTCCTAAGAATCTTTCCCATCCCAGCACAATTCTTAAAAAAACTTTTACAAATATGTCAGAGGCAAATAATTCATTGCTATTTTTACTTTTCTTTTTAAATAAATGAGCTACTTAGACAAATTGCCTTAGTTGGAGTTATCCAGATATGAGTATACAAATAAAGATAATATTTTAAACTAGCTTATCTGTATTTTTGTTCAGGAACACTTCATTATTACAATATTAGGTTATATTTCTTGTATTTCTTTCAGCTAAAAGACAAATAAAAAATAAAATATAGTCAATAGAGAATCATTTAACATTTTCAACATTAATAAATTGGGGTACTATTTGTAATATTCTGGGCAAGAGTCATTTAAAAGACTTTATGCCATGTATGCTTTGAATTTTTTTAAAAGTTCATCAGTGTGATAAGAACATGAAAAATGTAGTCATTGATCTCCAGTCTATGCTTAGAAAAAAAGAAAAGAAAATTAATAAACACTTGCGAAAGTGAAACTGTCAGTATCTCTTACTGACAGTCAAGATAAACTAATGGACTAAAGAGACCTTGGTTCAAACAAATGATTAAAGCTGACAATAAAAGTGGAAATCTCATACTCAGCTTTTCAACAAAGAAAGCTCTTAACTGAGAATTGAATATATAGAGAAACTAAGAAGACTTCCTGTCAAAGAGGAAAAAGAAATTTTTATTTTATGACTATTATGTTTCATATGAGACTAAAGCTTACATACTTTGAGTTCACAAATCAAACTTGTGCAATTTGCAAGGAAAAGGTCATTAGGGAAATGAATTACCCTGAACATAAATTATCTCTATATAGTATCCTACTATTTTGAAATGTCTTCCATTGAATCTAATTTTGAAGATCATGGTCAAAATGATATCATAAACAACTAAAGAATTCAAATAAACTCTGTAAGCCTATTTTAAAGTTTTTTTTTTTATGTTTCAAATAATTCACCAAATATTTTGAAAATTCCTTTTCTGGTCAGATACAAAATTGCCTCTTGTGAAAAATGAGATTAACATATGTTTGTTCTTCCTCTGATTACTGGGCATTTGAGAAATCAATGACAAAGTGGTGATTTTCATCAGAAAGACACATCATTCTAACCCATTCATTCAGTGGAGGTATTTTGGAATCTTTAAGGAAGATATAGTTTAAAAAATTATATATAGTTTTAAAAAGTTAGAACAAAACACATCTAAGCCACCATGTTTGAGTAATAAAGCTGTATAAAGAAATATAGCTATTTCTATTTAAATTTAACAAGGTAGAAAAAGTACAAGTAATAAGTAGAGAACAGGACTAGATGGTAAATGATTATAATAGCACTTCCTGTCTTATATGCCACCCTCTCATGAGTTTCCCTCCCCTTGAATCTGGCTGGGTCATAAAAGGGAATTGCGTTCCCATCTTGTGCACTACAGTACTCATGTCCTGAGCTACTGTATTAGAAGTCCATCTACCCGAAGGCCATAGTGTTGTGAAGAAGTCAAGTCACATGGAAAAGGCATGTGTAGGTGCTGTGGGTAATGAGTCTCCATATTTGAGTCACCTCAACTTAGGCTCTAGACATGTGAGTAAATGAGCCTTCAAAGCTTTCTGGTCCCCAACCATTGCACTATCTCTAGATTTGGAAAAGGTCTGGAACATCATGGGGTAGAAACAACCCATCCCTACTGTTCTGTTTCTGAAATCCTGACTCATAGAGTCTGAGATCACAATAAACATAATCAAATAGTTGTTACAAACTACTAAATTTGGAGGGTAATATGACGGAACTTCAAAAAATTTATGGAAGGAAATAATTGAAAGATAAAAATGAAAATATAAACTTTATTTCTTAACGTAAGCTCCATCAGGTTCAACTCACTCATGTAAGCCGTGATACCAGCCATTTTAGTCCATCCCTAAAGAACTGAAGGTCCAGGAATGTAATCATATCAATGCAGTATTTTTTTCTTTATTAACTGAAGGGAAATAAGTACCCAATATGGTTTGGCTGTGCCCCCACCCAAATCTCATCTTGAATTATAGTTCCTATAATCCCCATGTGTTGTGGGAGGGACCTCTTAGGAGGTGATTCAATTATGGGGGCAGTTTTCCCATGCTGTTCTCATGATAGTGAGTGAGTTCTCACGGGACTTGATGGTTTTTTAAGGGGCTTCCCCCTTTGCTCAGCACTCATTCTATTTCCTGCAGCCCTGTGAAGAGGTGACTTCCACCATGATTATAAGTTTCCTGAGGCTTCCCCCGAGAAATGTGGAACTGCAAGTCAATTTAACCTCTTTTCTTTATAAATTACCAGGTATTTCTTCATAGCAGCATGAGATTGGACTAATATAGGACCTTTTACAGATTTTCTTTACTTCTTTCTTTCTTTCTTTTTTTTTTTTTTTTTTTTTTTGAGATGGAGTCTGGATCTGTTGTCAGGCTGGAGTGCAGTGCTGCAATTTTGGCTCACTGCAACCTCTGCCTTCCAGGTTCAAGTGATTCTCCTGTCTCAGCCTCCCGAGTAGCTGGGACTACAGGAGCCTGCCACCACACCCCGCTAATTTTTTGTATTTTTAGTAGAGATGAGGTTTCACCATGTTGACCAGGATGGTTTCGATCTCTTGACCTCGTGATCCACCTGCCTTGGCCTCCAAAAGTGCTGGGATTACAGGCGTGAGCCACCTTGCCTGGCCCCTTTTACAGATTTTTTAAAGGTTAGGAAACAAAAAAGTCAGAAAGAGCCAAATCAGAACTGTGAGGTGGATGCCTAATGCTTTTCCATGGAAACTCTTTGCAAAATTGCCCTTGTTTGATGAGATGAATTAGCAGCATTGTGATTGTGAAGAAGGACCCTGCTGAAGTTTTTCTGGCTGTTTTTATGCTAAGCATTGCCAAACTTTCTCAAAACACTCTCATAATAAGCAGATGTTATGGTTCTTTGGTCCTCCAGAAAGTCAGCAAATAAAATGCCTTGAAGATCCAAAAAAACTATTGCCGTGAACTTTGCTTTTGACTAGTCCACTCTTTCTTTGACTGGACTACTTCTACCTCTTAGTAGCCATTGCTTTGATTGTGCTTTATCTTCAGGATCATATTGGTGAAGCCATGTTCTATCTCGTGTTACAATTCTTCAAAGAAATGCTTTAGGATCTCAATCCTCCTTATTCAAATTAAAATTTCCATTGAAAACTCTGCTCTTGTCTACAGTTGATCTGGGTTCAATGGTTTTGTACCCATGAAGTTGAGTGGAAAATTTGCTCAATTTTAATTTTTCAGTCAGAATTGTGTAAACCGAATAAATTGAAATGACTGTGATGTTGGCTGTTGGTCATGCTGTTAGGCATTGATCCCCTTCAGTTAGGGCATTAACAAATAAAAAATTCTATGCATGTGGATAGTCTGCTGCTGCAGGCTTCATCTTCAACATTTCCTTGTCCCTTAAAATGAGTTATCCATTTTTAAACTGCTGATTACTTTGGAGCATTGTCCCCATAACATTTTTGTAAAACATTAATGATTTCACCATTCTTCCAACCAAGCTTCACCATAAATTTGATGTTTGTTCTTGCTTCAATTTTAGCAGAATTTATGTTGTTTTAATAAGGGCTCTTTTCAAACAGATACCTTATTCGTCTTAGTGCCTCAAATTAGATCCTGTTCAGACAGGTTACAAGTTAGTATGAATGTATTTGGGTGCAAAAATTGTTAAACCCATGCATAGTTTTTTCATAATATGCACTTTCCATGAACTTTTTGAAGATCCCTTGTATATTAAATCAATAGTAGTGACGGGAACAGTCACCATTTACTTAGGCATACATGCAGGGCCTAATACTATAACAAGCATTGAAAAACAATGTATTAGACCTGAAGTCTGCCTTCCAGAAGATTGCATTCCAGTAAGACCTATGACATGGATAAAAACATCATAAGTGTTAGTTTTTAGGCAAATTTTTATTGCCTCTCTCTATTCTCAAAAAGTTAACTATTTCAGTTTCACATAAGTTTAGTAAGATGTAATAAATATAACTGGAAGACTGCATATATTTTTGTGCTCCTTTGAGTAAAATGGTTGTTAGTATTTTTATGTCTACAGAATAGTATTTTTAAAAGCTTCATAGACCATCCATACTCTGAATTCCACAATATCAAATTGATGTACTATATAGTTTATGTGATTCTTAATGTTTACATCGTTTGAAATTTTTCTGATCACTAAAAATCGTAAAAATCTCTGGGAATTTGGATTTTTGAGAATCTAGTCATGAAGTTATTTTATAACTCTATACTACTTAACCTGTCATGTTTGGGCTGTAAGTTTGAATCCAGATGTTTCTGAAAGCTGTTACTGAGCATGGCTGACTGGTGATCTCTCAAACGTAAAATGAGTTAGCACCATCTGTTCAATTCCCAGTGGTTTGAAATTCCTGCAATAAAATCCATCCCAGATTTTCCCCTTCTTAAGTGATGAGCATAGAATCTGGACTTGAATGAAACCGGTATAGGAACATTCTTTAAATATATGAGGTGCTTTGCTTATTACATTATATATTGGTTGAAACTTTTTGGAAAAGAGCATAACAGTGAATACAAAGAACATAGCTATTTTCAAATCTTTTGACTCAATAATCCAATTTCTGGGAATCATTCCCAAGGAAATCATTTAACAGAAGGAAAAAGCAACATATACGAACATGCTCATTGCAACTACCATAGCAGGAACACAGGAAACAATAGGTATTATTTATTTGGTACTTGTTTTGATACCTTGCACACGTGATCTCTAATCCCCAAAACAAACAAAAAAACTGAAAGATAAACATTACCCACAAGCTTTGAATGAGGAAATCACATACAAGCTCCCACAAGCAGCAAATGGCAGAACCGTTAGACACACCAGTCTGGGATCCTCTGTGAAAGATCAAGTCTTCAGTGACCCCATGACTGCAGCTGTTAAAATCATATTTTAAAAAGAGAAGATGCCCACCAGATGTTGTGTGAACAGGTGGGTTATATACCTGAATAACTGAAATAATAGCTAATATTTTGGGCACGTAGTATGAACCAAACTCTGGGACAGATACTTTAGGATATTATTTTATTTGATTCTCACAACTCCGTACACACTATTATTGTCCTCAGTTTATAAAAGCTGTATGTATGTTATAGCACTGAGTTTGTGTGTGGGGTGGGTGGAAGATCACTGTGAATTTGTAGGCATGAACATAAAACTATTGACAGGGTACATATCCAAAACATTCACAATGAATAATTTTTAATGAAAGATATTAAAGAATTTTTAAAATTTTCTCTTTTATGAAGATTATGTGTATTGTACAATATAAGCATTGCCACTTTTATAATCAAAGAAATCTCTATTTATTTATTTATTTTTTTTTGAGATGGAGTCTTGCTCTGTTACACAGGCTGGAGTGCAGCGGTGTGATCTCAGCTTACTGCAACCTCCACCTCCCGTGCTCAAGCTATTCTCCTGCCTCAGTTCCCCAAGTAGCTGGGACTAGGGGCATGCGCCACCACACCTGGCTAATTTTTGCATTTTTAGTAGAGTGGGGTTTTGCCATGTTGGCCAGGCTGGTCTCGAACTCCTGACCTCAGGTGATCCCCCCACTTCAGCCTCCCAAAGTGCCGAGATTGCAAGCATGAGCCACTGTGCCTAGCAGATATTTTTTTAAATAGGTATATTTAGACTGAGGCAAAATAAAAGAAGCAGGAGTGATATAAAACAGATGGGATCTTGACTCCATGAAATTTTGACTGTATTAAAACTTTCATTATTTTTCAAAATAACTGTTGCAGGGAAAACAAATATAAAAAGATCCTTAGAAATAGTAGCAGAATCTTGTAGAAAAAAAAAAAAAAAACTAGGAGAAATATTTTGGAACAGGGTTTTTCCATGGGTAACTTCATTTTTTACTACCTAAGCGGCTTTCTTCCTGTAAGACCAGCCCTCAGTTTACTTTTCTCATGTCATGGTCATTTATTCATTTTATACTAATTTTTATTTCTTACTTTCCCTTGTCTTTACTTTCATGTAAAGATTTATGTTGAAAGCACTAAACACAGTGAATTACAGAGAAAGAAATTGGGTCGGGGTAGTCCAAAATCCTTGGGTAATTTTATTCTTTTTATTCAAAGGAAAGCATACATTTAAGAAATTCTGTTGGAGATGAACAGAAGTAAGTTATAAAACAGAAAGTAAGCGAATGAGCTATTTTTATAGAATATAAAATCGAGGTTAAATTCTCCAAGACTTAATGTAGTAAAGAAAGCAGGAATAAATACTGGAGAAAGAGATTAATGAAGTTATGATTATGTGAGATGATAAGTATGAAATTACTTCACAATATCTGAATACCTATCTCAGTGCAAACTATATCGACAGCCAGAGCTTTTCAAAAAATCGGAACCGATCATGACATTCCCCTAGTGGAAACACATCAATGGACTCATGGTATCTTCAGAATGAAGTTCAAACTCTCAATTATATCTTTATACGCTGGCCCTGGCTTACCACTCCAGTCTCATCTTTCACAATTTCTCCGTTGTTCTTCATGTTCCAGCCATGTCTAAATGTAGCAGTTCTGTTACAATATCATGATTTATTTTTCTTCCTTAACTTTATGCAAACTGTGAGCCAACAAATTCCCTGACTCTCTCCTGCTCCATCCTCCATATTGTAGTTAATAAACGAATGGATGGAGAGGTGAATGGACATATGACTGCAGGGATAAGTGAATGAGTAGGTGTGATAGGTCAGGCAACTCACTCTTAGGGAATGGAATTTTACAGGGAAGGTGACAAAGTGATAGAAACTTACTGTCAAACTTTTAAAGGACATAGGCAAAAACAGTAGTAGTAGTGAAGCAACGGATTTGGATTCTGTGGTTGCATTATGCAAGGCTGGGTATTTGGAAGCTGGGATGCTAGGGAGAGTGGCCCACACAGCCCTGACACTTCCTTAAAGTAATACAGTAATAAGGCAAGCAGATAAAAGGATGGAGAAGCAGCTAGAGAACTAGGGAACAGATTGAATTCTGAGAGGAATATCATAATGAACAAAAGTAAATAAAAATAAACCAGAAGTCTTCATCAAAGATAACACTAGGATTTTAGAACTGGGGTCATCACAAGAGTGCTTTGCTCAGGCAATAAGCACTACATTTTAAAAACACAAGTGTTTCTGCATTTGTGTCATATGGAGCTGTTAATTTCAGATGCCTTTAAAAGTAATTCTTAATATTACATAACATGAGATGGACTCCATTCTCATTTTTCTAAATGCGAGGAGGAAGCAGCGATCCTAAGGTGCTTTAGAATATATTAACTCAGATAGAGGTAAAGAGTTCCATTTGTCTCCCATTCCCATTCCCGTTCCATTTGCAAATCCCTATGCATTTGCAGGTTTTACAGCACAGAATGTTCAGGACTTGAGTTAAATTACTTACTAAGTCTAAGGTTAGTGCGCCTTACGTTGTGACTTGTGTCCACTTAGACATGCTTGTACAGTATGGTACTATTGGGCAGGATATACACTGCACTGTTCTATTTGTGTTACATACATATTTACCTAAAGGAATGATTTTATTCTTTTAAGTCTGTTTGATCCTTGAGAATTGAGTGAATCCTACTGAAAAAGTAAAGCTCTATGGTTCCATTTTGAAAATAAAGTTATTAACAAATTCAGTGAAGAATAATTTAAGTACCAAGAGTCTGTCTGAGAGGCAATAAGGTACATTAAGTGATATTTCCTGACCAAGACTTCTCATATGAGCTTTTCTTTTTTTTAATTTTTTGACAATCTTACTCTGACCTTGTGTTTTCAATTGGGTCGTTACATGTTTGTAGGCATGTGAATTCTGGAATAGCAAACTGTGAAATGCTCTTCATCATACAGCAAGTGGATCATGCTTCATAAAGCTTTTTGTGACTTGTATAGCAAAATGAAATTCCTGATTAATATTAAGACTATGCATGCCTTGGTAGTTCTGCCAGTTTATGATAAAATGTTTGAATAGAAACCTGGTTCTGTGAAAACGGAAATTCCATGTTTGCTGAGAAAGAATAATGGGCTTGTTACATCAACCATGTGGATATTTAAGCAAACACATATTTATGCCTAGAAATAAAGTAAGCTCACTGGAAAATTTACATCCTCTTAAAAACACATACTCCTCTTGCAGTCTCATGATTTTATGTCATGAAGTCTTATTCACTTAAATGACCACAACCCCTGGAGAACTGGAGAGCTCAAACCAGGGATGACCAGTGCTGGTATAGTGGAGATGGGGGAGTCATTTACATTCTTTATGATGGGACATAAATGGGGCAAAATCAGAAACCTCCAATTAGCCAACACCTTTCTTCTTTAACAAAAAGATAAATCACACCCTTTGCCATGCTTCCTACTTTTATTGTATGGGAAGGTGTTATTTTATAAGACATAATTTTCTTATATGTATGTGTGTGTGAGTGTGTATATGTGTGAGTAGTTTTCCTTTCAGCAAGTGATGGATTATAGGTGTTTACTGGGCAGGCTACTTTACCCTTTTAACATCAAATTTCTGCATCTATGAAATAAGAATAATAATGCTTTCCTCCTAAGGTTCTTATAGTGATTTTATGAGATGAGAATCACAGAATGCCTAATAACAAAGCTTGGCATAGAGAATATGTTTAACAAATTATAGCTATTTCTTATTTTTAAATATTTTTCTTAAAAACACTACCCAACAAACCTAAGTACCTTTCTTAGCCTATAAGGTTTGTTGATAGATGATTGCTTCAAGATTCCCTTCCTCAAGGGAAGGGAATTTCCCACATACCAGTGGGAAAAAACCTCCTATGCAGAAGAATTTAAAATAGTTTATGTATCTCCTCTATCGCCAAGGAGGTGAGTATAACTCCCCATTCATTAAGTGTGGATGGCATATAGTGGTTCTTCTAAACAGCACTGTATTGAAAGAGGGAAAACGAGTAACTCTGCACTGAGGAAACTTGACAAACATGACCTCAAGCCAGGTAATCAAAGTCAATGTCAACAGAGATAAGTCATGTTGATAGTATGTCTGCTTTCCAATGTTATGAAAATACTACAGAATAGCACTTTTATTCTGTGTTCTGTTTTTCAAAACCCATAACTTCAATCTAATTATGACAAAAATATTAGAAAATTCTCAATTTAGGGACGTTATTTCTACAAAACACCTGTAAAGCATTCCTCTAAAATGTTTACGTCATCAAAAAAGCAAGAGGAGCCTAAAGAGACGTAATAAGTAAATGTAGTGTGGTGTTCTGGATGGGATTGTGGACCAAAAAAGAACATTAGGAAATCTGGAAAGTATAGATGTTAGTTAATAAAATGAGGAAATAAATAAATAAGCAAACACACAAACAAATCCCATGTTTACTGCTCTGAATTGGATAGACAAGCATGGTTGTGGTATGCAATGGATTTCTATAGACCTTAAGATGATAAATCAAATAATTCTGTTGTAACATAAATATTTTCTCAATAAAAATCTGAGAATAGCTCGGTTAAGTAGTGCTTGCTCCTTACAGTGAGTCATTTGAAAAGTAAAAGGCCTGCAAAAAAATACATTCAAATGTCCCCAGTCTGAAGAATGCTTTAAAATATGTGACACTTTCTAATGTTTATGGGTGACAGGATAGTGATATGCAGGAAAGTTTATGCTTTTTTGTTTTTTTAGCTTTAAGTTCTGGGGTACATGTACAGAACGTGCAGGTTTGTTACGTAGGTATACATGCGCCATGGTGGTTTGCTGCACCCATCAACCTGCCATCTACATTAGGCATTTCTCCTAATGCTATCCCTTCCCTAGCTTCCCCACCCCTGACAGGCCCCAGTGTGTGATGCTTCCCTCTGTGTGTCCATGTGTTCTCATTGTTCAACTCCCACTTCTGAGTGAGAACATGTGCTGTTTGGTTTTCTGCTTCTGTGTTAGTTTGCTGAGAATGATGGTTTCCAGCTTCATCCATGTCCCTGCAAAAGACATGAACTCATTCTTTTTTATGGCTGCATAGTATTCCATGGTGTATATGTGCCACATTTTCTTTATCCAGTCTATCAATGATGGGCATTTCGGTTGGTTCCAAGTCCTTGCTTTTGCGAACAGTGGCACAATAAACATACGTGGGCATGTGTCTTTATAGCAGAATGATTTATAATCCTTTGGGTATATACCCAGCAATGGAATTGCTGGGTCAAATGGTATTTCTGGTTCTAGATCCTTGAGGAATCCCCACACTGTCTTCCACAATGGTTGAACTAATTTACACTCCCACCAACAGTATAAAAGTGTTCCTATTTCTCCACATCCTCTCCAGCATCTGTTGTTTCCTGACTTTTTAATGATCGCCATTCTAACTGGCATGAGCTGGTATGTCATTGTGGTTTTGATTTGCGTTTCTCTGATGACCAGTGATGATGAGCTTTTTTTTCATATGTTTGTTGGATGGATAAATGTCTTCTTTTGAGAAGTGTCTGTTCATATCCTTTGCCCACTTTTTGGTGGGTTGTTTTTTTTTCTTATAAATTTCTAAAACACCAAAAGAAATGGCAACCGAAGCCAAAATTGACAAATGGGATCTAATTAAACTAAAGAGCTTCTGCACAGCAAAAGAAATTATCATCGGAGTGTACAGGCAACCTACTGAATGGGAGAAAAGTTTTGCCATGTATCCATCTGACAAAGGGCTAATATCTAGAAACTACAAAGAAAGGTTATGCTTGTAAAAACACAGACCTTTGTGAGCATATAAAAATGAATTTGGCAGGTCACTGAGGATGCATTAGCTATAATCTGATGCATTCTATTATCCTCCTGCAATAATGCAAATAAAAAATTAGTATGTTTGCCAACAGCACATACTTACCATAATAATTACAACCTCTATAAATGTCTTTGTTTCAAGCCCTTGAAACTAAAGTCTTCAAAATTGGGGAAGAAAGCTTAGGATATATAGAATTTTTCTTTCAAAAACATATTAATTTCCTTTGTTAATCATTAAAAGGGCTACATATTGTACTACCCAAGAAATCAGAACTATATCATTTTATTGAATATTTATTATAAAACAAAATATTCTCAAACTTTGAAAATATTGCATCAGATCTGTAAAGCATTTTGTTTTGTGAATATGGATATGATTTTGATGCCTCTATTCTGTAACAGTTGTAAGGAACATTTTACAGATTGTACACAGATCAATTGTGGAATATTCTCTGCTCATTTTAAACCTACAGAGTAGTTAAAGGCAACACTCAAGCAAGCCTGCAAAATCTGCATCATGTTATCTTTTTGTATGCCTTGTGAAAAGGTATTTTTAAGATGTGGTATGGTGGTGTTATCCATATTGCCTGATGTCAATTCTTATTGCTAGGTAACTCATGACAAACCTGTTGTGTGTTAGGAGCATGTGAAGTACAATTTGAAAAGCCAGAAATCTAGCTTAGCTTTCCAAAAAAAAAAAAAAAAAAATGTATTGCAGTGATAACATTGCATAAAATAGGGATGGAGAAACGTTTGAGATTTTGGCCAATTTAAGGCGGATGTGTAGACTGTGTTTATTGCTCTTTTCACTTTTCAAAGATGACATAATTAATGATATTTTTCTCCAACAATGTGAGAATGGTTTTGCTTTGGAGTTTTCTGAAAATACTTTCTTCGTATATAACAAAGCCTGTCCTAGAGCTGGTGCATTTGGCTTTTAAAGCCTGTGGTTAATAAAAATTTGTTCTCCAAGGTTGCATTTATTAATTTATTCATTTACTGAATACTTATTGAGTGGTATCATGTGTACCCCCCCCAATCATTGTGTTAAAGCACTAGAGACAAAGGTGAGCACAAACAAACATCATTTCTACCCTCATGGATGTATACTCCAGTGAGGAACTGAGTATCAATCAAATGGTCACACAAATCATTTTCAGTTAACACAACAAAGAAGAGATACATAGGACAATGAGAATACAAAATAAAAGATTGGATTTGGTCAAGATATAAACTTTTCTGGTACTAAAAATGTACTTTACGTTCCCTTAAATGTGAACCCAGATACTAGAGACTGGTCCTTGGAAGTCATTCATGCCTGCCACTAGCACCTATGACACATGGTAGACACTATAAATGTTCGCAAAAAAAAGAAAAAGTGCTAAGTGAATGAGTTAAATTTGTATTGCTATATCCTGTATCTGTCTGTGTGTCTGTATAAAGAAAACCCTGTAGTTTTATGGTTTTTCCTCACCAACCAATAAGTATTTGGTCTAAGTTCTCCCAGTTTCACTATTCTTGCTTCAAGCATGCAACTATAGTTGCTATTCTCTTTTCCACCACTTGGATTTGATTCTCAAACAGTTAACAAGAGCAGGGGAGGAAAACTGGTTGTGTACACGTAGCCCAAATATACCAATTGGACAGGTAACTTTCTCTTGTGAACTCTATGTGATTTGATCTCAATCAGGAGGATTCCCTCCACTTACAACAGGCCTCCTGTAATATTTGAGGAATTTATATTCCAGAGAGGATGCATGTTCAAGAGGGCTCTTATTTTCTATTGCCATACTTTGCATAAAATTTTCTTTCAGTTGTGGTATGAATATATTTTCAGAAATAATAGATGCCCACTCAGATTTTGAAGTAACTATATTCTATAACCTTGTGGTTAAAAACCCTGTTATTAATCTTGCTATTAATATTATATGTAGATGATATAAAATTGCCTTAAAAAATAAGAAATCCGGGCCGGGCGCGGTGGCTCAAGCCTGTAATCCCAGCACTTTGGGAGGCCGAGACGGGCGGATCACGAGGTCAGGAGATCGAGACCATCCTGGCTAACACTGTGAAACCCCGTCTCTACTAAAAAATACAAAAAACTAGCCGGGCGAGGTGGCGGGCGCCTGTAGTCCCAGCTACTCGGGAGGCTGAGGCAGGAGAATGGCGTAAACCCGGGAGCCGGAGCTTGCAGTGAGCTGAGGTCCGGCCACTGCACTCCAGCCCGAGCGACAGAGCGAGACTCCGTCTCAAAAAAAAAAAAAAAAAAAAAAAAAAAAAAAAAAAAAAAATAAGAAATCCAGGTGAAATGTAACCAATCGCAGAAGTAGATTAAAGGATATGACTACAAAGGATAATTTGAATGACTATTTTGATTGAAGAGACCTGTCAGTTCAGCTTAACAACTGGTTTGATCTGACTTTTTAATTTAATGTAATTTAATGTATTTATTATTTGATTGACTTTTACTTGACCTAAATAGTGTATAATGCCAAGGCAACAAAAGTACCCCATTTCTCAGCATCAGAATCATAAACCTGAATGTTGGATGGAAACATAAAAGTTACTTAACCTCACCTCCCCACAAGCACAGAATACTTTATTTCTGTAGATTCTGTTCCTAACAGTTCACCTTGGCTTGATCGTGTACAGCAAAGGAGAACTGATTGTTAGGTGAGGCAGACAACTCCACTCTATTGCAGTTATAATTCTAGGAAATTGGCTGGGCGCGGTGGCTCACGCCTGTAATCCCAGCACTTTGGGAGGCCGAGGCGGGCGGATCACGAGGTCAGGAGATCGAGACCATCCTGTCTAACACAGTGAAACCCTGTCTCTACCCAAAATACAAAAAATTAGCCGGGCCTGGTGGCAGGTGCCTGTAGTCCCAGCTACTCGGGAGGCTGAGGCAGGAGAATGGCGTGAACCCGGGAGGCGGAGCTTGCAGTGAGCCAAGATCTGCCGCTGCACTCCAGCCTGGATGACAGAGCGAGACTCCGTCTAAAAAAAAAAAAAATTCTAGGAAATTATCTTCTGTATCAAGTTGCAGATTCCATTCATTTCCCTCTGGAAAGAATAGGTTTTTCTCTCCTCTACACAAATGCCTTCAAACGTGTGGTATAAAAGTAGCTTTAGGCAACTTGCTCTATATGAGCATCAGATTTCTCATCTGAAAAAAGGGATTTAATACCGTCTAACATCTAGGCTTTAGGCAAGAGTCAAAGCAGACCTGTCTAAAGTACTAGCACACTTGAGCACATAGAAAGCACTAATTTATCAGCGGTTTGCTATTATATCATTATTGTTGTTGTAACACTTTAGGAAGGCTATTTTACCTCCCTAACATTTCCTTTTGCCCAGCTATGCATTCTTTTCTTCTTTATCTGTTCTTAATTGCCATGGTGTGGTCAATTTTACCTTAAACTGTACAGCTAAGCACAGTATCTTCAGGACTGAACACAGATCACGTATTCCTAACAATGCAGAAAACCAGGGGTCTGTTTTGTCCCAAGGACATTCTACTTCTTTTATTTCAACCTAGACTTTAACTGTTCTTAGTAGCTTTACCATACCGTTGGATCATAAAGTCCCAATTAAGTCCCCAGGTTTCTTTATGTGAAAAACTTTTACACCTGTTCTTTCTTATCCATACTTTTTTGTTTAATTTTAAGCTAAAGGCAGTTCTTTCAATTTATCTATATTAAATTGTACATTATCGGTGGGCTCATTGTTCAAGCCCGTTAAGAACTGCAAGAATATTGAGCCTCTTTTCCAACAGATTATATATATATATATATATAATGTTAAATCATTAAAATCATTACGGGTACTTAATAGTTGTACCACTCTATACAACTATTTATGAGGTCATGTGATCTTTTGATAGAGACATACATGTGTAACGATCAATCAGGGTAATTGGGGGTATCTATCACCTTATCACTTCCTTATGTTTGGAACATTCCAAAGCACTCTTTTAGTTATTTTAAAATTTTAATCACAACTTTGCTTATCTGCACACTTGACAAACCTGTGTTCTAAATCTTCAGTTAAGGATGATGTTGAAAATGACATAAATGAGGATTATCGTTTCATCGTTGTACTTATAGCCCAAGAAAGAGGGAATGAAGTCCTAACTTAAGGTAGTAGTGGTAGCGCTGGAGAGTAAGGGATTGAATTTGGATATTTCTTGATTATATATATATATATTTTTGAGATGGAGCTTCACTCTTGTTGCCCAGGCTAGAGTACAATGGCGTAGTCTCGGCTCACTGCAACCTCCACCTCCTGGGTTCAAACGATTCTCTTATCTCAGTCTCCTAAGTAACTGAAGTTTACAGGCATGTGCCACCACACCAGATAATTTTTGTATTTTTAGTAGAGATGGGGTTTCACCATGTTAGCCAAGCTAGTCTCAAACTTCTGACCTCAGGTGATCCATCCGCCTCTGCTTCCCAAAGTGCTGGGATTACAGGAGTGAGCCACCGTGCCCAGCCTCAAATATAATTTTTAATAACCAGTGTTCATGCAAATGCTGAAATCCTTGGATTTTCATTGGCTTTATGAGTAATTCCCTTTCCTTAATTTTATTCTCACTGTAACCTACACAGAGGGTATGAAGTAGGCCAGGCCTGTCAAGTTTAGGGTTGAAATTTGAGGAGCAATAGATAATACTAGCTTTTAGTAGGGTAAAACACCACTTTAGTTGGAAAACCAGAAATTATTCTTGCCAGCCATAGAATCCAGGTTGTCCATCTCTGTGGAGCCGGATCACAGACTCTTTGAGGCATGCCCTTATAAAAAAATCATATTCTCTAATGCCTACCATGGGCATTTTTTAGATAGAAAGGAGGCTCTGTTAATAATTTCACCAAGACAATAGGATAAACAGGACTTCCAAGGAAAACCTTATATTCCTAATTTATATTTTATACTCAGTAAATGGATATTTAAGTAATTGAATTGCATCCTAACATTAAGTGAAAATTTCTAAGTCTTTTAGTTTATCTTCTTACTCCATACAAAAAAACTTCTTAGTCCAGCCTCTCACAATCCACATTACAATGCCCCAATGCATGGTTGTTCATTCTGCTCAAATGTGTCAATGCCAGGAATGGCTCTGTATGGAAGGACAGTGGAACGGCCCCCAGAGGAGAATATTAGAAAGCCCTCCCAGATAGAAGTCCTTCCTGGAACTTGTTCCTAGAACTGCACCTCCTAGCAACATGTTAAATTAATATTCACTTGGCAGCTTCCTATTTGAAGATAGTTACTCTGTGGGAAGAGTTAGGTAAGTGGTGTGATGGCAGAAGAACCACAGTGGTCTCTTGCCCAAAATTGGATTTGAAATGCTACCTGTTAGGATTCTATTTAGAATCACGTCTCTCAAGAGAATAATATGGTTATCTGGATTATTCTTGCTAGCATATGGCTGCAATCTTGAGGGATGCTATTTAGTACTATTTTGCATTTACTTGAAAATGAAGATATATGTTTAAAGGAAAGAGTTTAAGCTTAGACTTGTCATTCAGTGTGTATTGAGCACAAAGTCATCTTTGGTGACTTTTCATGAAATTCAGTTGTACTTTAATATTTAACACTGAAGTATTTTTCATTTAAAAATGTTTTATTGTGAAATACAGCATCAAACTGTATGAAAATATAACATACAATTTAAAGATATAAGCTTTTTAAATTAGTCCAATTCAATAATTTTATATTTGTTAATGAAAAATTCACCATGATTCATTCTTACCATGGCCAGGTAACAACATTTCCAGACCTAGAAGAGCCAAAAAACATCCCTAACTTTTCTTACAATACATGCAGCAGTTTGCCAATTTGTGGACTTTTCTTTAACAATGCATTTGGTTTTTAATGGAGAATTTTTAAAAAATAATAATTTAGGCCATAAGTTCTGATATTAATTCTGAATATATTTGATGCTTCTTAGAGCATTCTGAATTCTTACTTCTATATATTTATACATAGTCAACTCCACTGAGCCTGTCTGAATCTTTCCCATTCCAACTCAAATCCCACTTCACCCACGAAGAGGAATAACTAACAACTATTGCTCTTACTGTGACACACTGAAATGTTTAACTACACTATAATTACCTTTTTCAGCCACTTCTCTTAATTATTTTATATGAAACCAAGTATCGGCTCCTCTGGAAAACCTTCTTGAGCCCCCCATGTGTTTGGCATCCTCTTTGCTTTACTGCTCTAGCTCCCTGTGCACTGAACAGTCCTCTCCCGCCATCCCACCATCAACACACTCACCACACTGTGCTTGATTTCCTGTCTGACTTTTCTCCTGACAATAGTAGTATTTACTAAATACTTATGGTACTCCAAGTTCCATGTATGAGCTACACCTGTATTCACTCAGTTGATACTTACAATAAATTTACGGGATTGTAATTATCATTCCTACTTCAAAGGAGAGGAAATTGGGGCACTGAGAATTAAGAAAATTGTCCAACATCATAAAACCCTAAAATTCGAGAGTCTGATTCTAGAAGCTGGGATCTTGGCAATTACCTTATGCTATTTTTCTAGATCTGCTCCTAGAAGTCAAGGATAGATTTTGATCATAGTATTATCAACGTCTAGTACACCACCTAGAATATACTGGGGACAAGATAAATGTATATTGAATGAATGGATAAATGAATAAATATACTTTTTTCCTACTGATTTCAAGTATTTTCAATGAATGTAAACAAAAATAGTCAAGATTTGAAGACTGAAAATTACATTAAAAATTTGTCTTATTCAAGCTCTTATTTTGTAGTTGGAAACACCATGATGCGTAGAGGTAAGTCATTTTCATAGGATCACTTTTGTAGTTTAGCTAGCATTTGTAAGCCTCGACCATATGCCAGAAACTATTTCAAATACTGTATGTGTATTATCCCTTCTAATCCTCTTCTGAAGTGGAGGCTCTTATTAGCTTCATTTTGGAGATGAGGAAACAAGCATGAAGAGATTATCCGATGTCTCAAAGCTGCAGGTGGCAAAGCAAGAAGAATAACTGAGGTTGGGTGGTTTCAGAATTTATGTTCCTACTCACCACACTAAATTGGCTCTCACATATCTAATTATTGCCAGATCTAAACCGAAGCAAATGCTAAGTCCCAGAATCTTTCAAAAATCTCTCCCTATATTTCAAAAATTATAATTATTCTAACTTTATCTTCACCTTTAAACAGTCTGGATTTTATAATTCATTCAATATATGTTTAATTTGAGATTTGGAGTCTCTTGATCTTTGTAATATATTCTGCATGTCTACAAAAGTTACTGAGAGAAATCCTTATGTAGCTTTTAAGGCAATTCTTTAATTTATTCTAGAGAACTTTTACTTTTAAAAAGATTATATATGAGTATCCTAAAATTTTCAGCAGCTGTACATAGGAATTGATTATATATATAATCACATTATCTTTAAACATTGGCTTATTCAAAAAAGGTTAAGAGAATGTACTCTGCAGCCATAGATTTCTATTAAAAATAAAAGATAATGGCACAATGATAAAGTCACTGCTTTACATTTACTCACAGACAGCTGTGTTACTGTTGGAAAGATGTTGTTAATAGAACACTTGTTGATCCTAGATGAACTGGAATAATTCTAACTCTCAGGAGGGCATTTGGGGGCTGCATTAGTTTTCTATACTACATAATAAATTGTCCAGAATTTAGTAGCTTATAACAACACACATTTATTACCTGACAATTTCTGTGGTTCAGGAGTTTGGGCACAACTTACTTGGGTCCTTTGCTTCAGAGTCTCTCAGAGGCCATAATCAAGGTGTTGGCTAGGGGTGGAAGCCTCCTCTGAATGTTTGACTGGGAAAAGATTGCTTCCAAGTTCACTTAGATTCGGCTTCTTGTGGGCAGTTGAGCTGAGGAACACAGTTTGTTGCCATATGGGCCTCTCCAACATTTAGCTTATTTCATTAAAGCATGCATGCTGAAAAGGCAGTAAAGAGTCTACCAGAAAGACGAAAGAAATACCTTTTGCAATCATATCATATAAGTGACATCCCATCAACTTTACCAGTTTATTGATTAGAGTAAGTCTCTCAATTTAGTCCATGCACCAGGGGAAGGGGATTACACAGCATGTGAATTTTAGGATCCCAGACAATTAGGGCTGTCTTAGAAGCCTGCCTCACTATAGGGACAGACATGGCAACTTTCTTTTATGAGTGTAAGGGACTGAGAGGGAAACAGGTTAACTTTTAGCACTCAGTTTATGCTTTCCTCCCTCTTTATAGCAGTTTCGCTGTTTTTTTTTTTGTTTGTTTGTTTTTTGGATTGGGAAGGGTGATTGGTCGGTTAGTTGGTTGTTTTCTGTTTGCTGTTAGTTTACAGATTGTAAAAAACAAAATCTCTTTTAAAAGTTTTTACTTGGTAGTGAGGGTTGTATACATGTATAATTGAGTAGCCTCAAGAAGTTGTTTTTATGGGTCCTGATTTGTGATTGATGAGCCCTTTACTACCAAAAGACCCTCCAAACCTGAGTCGCATTTTATTCCTTTATCCTTGGAGCCCCAGCAATGGAATCCTGATGATCACCTGTGACATGAAATATGTGTGCCAGCAACCTCACTTATAAAGTTCTTATGCATTCAACCCTTGGATTTCAAATGTCCTCTCTGCTGTGTGCTGTAAAAACTCCCTTTTTGAATCTGTGTTTTTTACATTGTGATTCTATCTATCTATCTATCTATCTATCTATCTATCTATCTATCTATTTTTTTTTTTTTTTGCATGGCTGAGCCAGATTATCTAGTTCACGTTGACTCTTTCACAAGAGGCTCAAATTATGTTCGTGCTACCTACACCCAATCTGTGCTGCCTAAGAGATAGCAGTGAGAAGTCCTCCCAGAACCAATTTCAGTTTTAGCCTTCAGCTTTGGTCCTTGTTTTCTCTCCCTCTTCACATCTTCATTGCCAATGTCATTTTCATGATTACCTTCTAAAAGCATGTACTTATTTTTCAACTAAACAATAAGGTTTAGTTGAACTTTATTGTTCTAACTTCCAAGAAAATGAATTTTACTGTTTCTAACTTCCAAGAAAGTGAAATTAGACATAGCCTGACCTTCTCTCTTCCAGAAGGTTTACTTAGTCAAAGGCAAAGCACTCATGTGCTCATTATATTAGTAATGAATAAAACTTTGACCACATAAATCTTCTTAACTACTGGTTTGTTTACTAAACTGACACTTCCTGGACTTCTTTGCTGTATTCTTCAATATGAAATAATGATAATAATACATTTATTGACCTGTTTTGAAAACAGTGCTATCTACTACATTGTGTATATTTCAGTGTGTATAGAGATCCCCCATACCATCAATATACATTTATTTACATAGTTATTCATTCATTCATTTATTAAAATAGAACTATCCAAGCAAAATGTAATTTGCATCCAGAATTTGTTTATGGTGTACTTTGGCCACAGCATGTATCCTATCTGAATATAGGTTAAAAGTGATGGGTTTTAAATGACAGGCTTGGTAATATTAAATCCATAATTCAGTAAAGTTGTTAAATGATTTTTAATGTATTTATTGATTCTAAGACACCAGTGATTGTGGTGTCATTATTATTTTAGGTGACAAAATGAAAATACTGCCAATTAAACTATGATGCTATCATTTCTTTTCACTTTGGTTGTAAAAAGTATCCAGACTTGGACAAATTAAAATGTGATAGGACTGAGTCTTAAGCTGATTCATAGTAAGAATTCAGATGTAAAGAAATACTCAGTTGCTTTAGATATCTGTTGTGAATACAAATAAGTGACCTACAGCTTCAGGTTTTTAATAGCATAAGTGCCTTTTACTAAAACTAAACTTACGTTGGTCCTAGTGTAATTAATTACCAGAGTTTCCCAAATTTCAAAATTGAAATGCTCCTAAGTAGAGAAAGACCATGAAATTCCAAGGGTCTGTAGGTCAAGCCTGAAATGATCTAGCCCAGTTCAAAATTTATAAATATAAATAAGATAGTGACAAATATGATAATCAGTTTTCAAATATAAAATCAGGTTTTTACTTACACATATTTAAATACAATTAACTTTCCATAAAGATGTTTCATGTTTTTCATTTGGCTTTGTGTATCTGTCACACTGCAATGTGGTTATGAGGTTCAAGTGCCCTTGGAGACTCAGGCAACCAAAGGAAATATATGGAGTTAGCAAAGGAACTTCATAATTTTGGATTACTCCCCAAATCTAACAAAAGGTCAAAGATAAATTGCTTAGTTTAATTAAAGAGCATTAACACAAATTTTCTGTGTTGGACAATATCCAGACAGTATCTTCTTGTGAAGCGTTATGTCTGTTAGGATTTAACTGATAATCATATCTAAATGAGAGATAACTGGAATTGGCTTGTTTGATCATAAAAATTGCCTGTAATTGAATTGAACACTGTTTTCCTTCTTACCCCCGTGTGTATCAGTCAGGCAGCGATTTGACTAGCACATCGTGTTCTCTGAATATTTGTGTGTGTTTGTTGCAGAAATATTTCTTTAGAAAGCTTTTCATTTTGCATCCGGGATTTAAACAGACCAGAGTCAAAAGTAGTTGCAGAGTTACACCAAGATCTGGAGTTGTCCATTCATGCAGTAGCAGAGCAGCACTCATTTATACATGCACAGATGTTTGAGTTATAAATTCACAGGTTCGATATATTTTATGAAAGATTTATCTAATTTCATTTTTAGTTTTATTTACTACATTAAAATAGGCAACCAGTAGCCTTAAAAAAAAAATCATGTATAGACATGGTCTATACATACAGCTTCTACTTAAACTTCTCACCTCTGATCCCATCTGTAGCTGATCCCTACTCCTTAACAGTCCCCTCTCCCCCAAAAGGATTGGGAATATATACATGCTACAAAACAGAGTGTGCTTATAAATGCAGAATTAGAAGTAAATACTTTATACATCCCCACATCTGGGAAATGTTGAACAATTCTACTTTGAGGACCCCTGGAGTATTTAACCAGATTCGTACTGTGGAAGACTCAGACATGTCCTTGTCCCTGGAATGGAAGCATAACCTGGAGACATGGGTGTCTAGAAACAAGTAATGAAATGGTGATGATGCTTTCAGCATGTTTTCATAGGCAGGTCAAGTCTGCCAAAAATCATTTGGAGTCCGTGAAATTTGTGACAGAAGATTTTAGCACTTAGTCAACAAATGCCCCTTTGTTCTCTTTTCATTTATTTCTAAAGAAAAGGACAGAAGAACATTGAAAATGAGTTTTTGAGTCAATTTAAATTTTCATTCAATTCCCTGTACTGTTCACTTGATGCGTCTTTGGATCCTACCACTTTCCCTTCTACTTCAGTGACATTCTAGAAAGACAATGAAGCGTATTTTTAAAAGTCTAAGACTATATATACGAAAAATAACTTATTTTATGCAAACATGTTGGACCATGTACCAAAGAAATCTAAAGCTTATATTGGCTAATATAAAGTGAAAATGGTCATCTTTGAGGTCTGACCATGCAAACTGTTGTAAACATTGCTAGTAGGGCATATAGTGTCTTACGCATTCCTCGTTCCCACATAATATGAGTTGAATTCTAATCTACTTGTTTTGTTGTTTGTTGTTGTTGTTGTTGTTTGATACGGAGTATCACTGTCTTGCCCAGGTTGCAGTGCAGTGGCATGATCTTGGCTCACTGCAACCTCCGCCTCCCAGGTTCAAGGGATTTCTGGCTAATTTAGTAGAGATAGGGTTTCACCATGTTGGCCAGGCTGGTCTCGAACGCCTGACCTCAAGTGATCTGCCCTCCTGGGTCTCCCAAAGTACTGGGGATTACAGGCGTGAGCCACTGTGCCTGGCCATAATCTGCTTTTCATTTGTTTTATTGACTGAAATTTTTTCACCTGGTAAAAGTGTTTTAAAAGCTCCATGGAGTTGCTGAGCTCTTGGACAAGTTTACTCCTTAAATATAAAATGAAGCCAAAAGTTACTGAATGGGATATTGAGTAAGTGAGTAGGAGTTGAGGGAGAGGACAACAGGATACAGAGTTGTAACTGCCAGCCCTTCTAATGCACTGAGCATCACAAGAAATAGAAACTTGCTGAACAGAGCTCAGGTTGACTTAAGATGGCGTCACAAGCATTGACTTTGAAGTTTGACTCATCTAGGTTTGAATTTGGGCTGTGACACTTGCTATGTGATTTTCTGTCAGTTACTTAAACTTTTGGGGCCCTAGTTTTGTCATATGTAAAAGAGGGATAATATAATTTATTTGATAGGGTTATTGAAATGATTAAATGAGATAATACATGCATGCAATTGACAAGATACTTAGCACAAAGGAATGGCTCAATTAATATTAGAACTCCTGGGCTCATGTTCAATGTGTTTAATATTTATTTAGTGGAGAGTAAGAAGCTGATATTTACAGAGTTCAACTTTCTTTATATTTATAACAGAATGTTATATTTGTTGCATTAAGCATAGTATAACATTCTGATGCATTTAGAATCTAAAAATATATGTATTCACATTCCTTAGAGGTAATGTCATTCACACTCACCAATAATTATCTACTAGACATAGTTACTAAATCTTGTTGAAAATATTTTAAATTTTTTTTATTTGTTTTAGTTTAGAAAATATTTTATACTTTAGGATACTTCCACTTTTTTGACTAGAAGCATTTCGAACCTATGATTATGTCAAAGAATTCAGACTGTCTTTTGACACAAACAATCCTAAGAACTTTTGAGAAACAAATTTATTAATATCACAAACTGAATTTACAAGACAGATTTTCTATTAGAAGGTTTTCCAACACATTTCAATAGAGAAATAGCAACTATTGGAATCTGAAAGATAAATAAACTCATTGTTTACTCTTGTATATGTCTTTCATGTTAGGATGTGATCATAAAATGGCCAATTAAGTCCAGAAGGCCATTTAGCAGATCACTGTAATTAATATCTGCAACATCAGTCAAATCTTGTTTATCAGTACATACTGGAATTTCAGCTACACATGGACAAGAATTGTTTTAATCCCAACTTGGCCTTCAGTTTCAGAAACTTGAAAGTAATTATTTGGCTGAACAGAAATCAGATGGCCTTTTATTTTATTTTCAGTTTCACACTCAGTATGATCATAATCTTTTATAAAGAATAGCTTTTGTGGAAGGAGGAACTGGAACAGTTTGCTTACTATCTCCCTTCTATCTGCAGTGTCAATGTCCAAAGAAAATGCTTTCATAGGTATTTTTTTCCCCTCTTGGTGTGTGTGTGTGTATGAGTGTGGTGGGTATGTGTGGAGTGAGTGTGTATGATTTCCCAAATCAGAAACTTCTTGGGAGGCATAGTGAGTGATTTAAACTTCAAAAAGTGAAACTAACTACTTGTTTCCAGGAAAGATCCTTATCAGAATATTAATAATTTGAGTTGACAAAGACTATGAGATATAAAAAATTCAGCTGCCTGGTTTCAGGCTAGTGGTAGAGCTGACACGTGTGCTTGTAACTTCCCCTCAGAAAAGAAAGGTTGGGATTGGCAAAGCTTTATCTATTATTGTACATTTCTGCTAATGGCCCTAATCTGGAGTGATTAGGTTCAATTTTCACCTCAGCAATCACAAAGAAGCCTCATGTGGAATGCTGAGTTAACTGATAATCTTTATTATAATTTATTCCACTGATGTTTAATTTTCATTCAATATGGCAGCTTGGTTAGTTGGTTGACTATCTCATTCCTTAGGATAACTTTGTTGATTATTACTATTATAATCATTATTAAACTGGTTATTATTATTT
The DNA here is from genome assembly GCF_007565055.1 of Rhinopithecus roxellana. Lineage (NCBI taxonomy): Eukaryota > Metazoa > Chordata > Mammalia > Primates > Cercopithecidae > Rhinopithecus > Rhinopithecus roxellana. The sequence goes on along the minus strand of NC_044557.1, from coordinate 71,607,728 downwards.
CCAAATGATGGGAAGACATTCATATGTGCTATTTCACTCCACCATCTCTACATTAGATTATTGGGAGCATCTTACACAGAAGTTTTAGATGTGCATATATACCTCTATGTAGTGATATGTATTAATGTGTAATCACATAATTATACTGTCTGTCATAAAGAAAAATACATCATGAATATTGTGTATAATTTTTATTATTCTTCATACTAGTAGAGTTATGATATTAGCCACATAGTTAAATTCATAAAATTAAGAGCATATAACACAACTCTACTGTGTTGAGAGAAAGTTACAATTTTTGACACACCTTCTGTTGGCTCAAAGCAGAAAGAAAAGTCATTGTATCATAAAAATACTGCTTTATTAAATGAAGTATTAGGAAAGATAGCAGGAAGAGTGTAAGGACAGGACCTTTTTGGTTCAAAATAAATTCTTTCTTTAGCAGATCCCATGTAATTCTTTGGCATGATCAAGTACCTAGGAAAGTAAGATGCTCAAGATCGGTATAATTTGAGATTTACATTTCATTTTTTACATTTGGTTCTCTAGGTTTTATATTTCTATTTTAAAATAATACATTTTACCTAATACACACTTTGAGACTTGTATTTTAGAAAAATGTCACTAAACTGGAAGGCCACATTTAACATTTTTATTTCCAGACCTTAAGAAAAATTTATGAAAGCAGGTTTTGTTGTACGTTTCACCTTCCCCTTTGCTCAATATTATGTATAAGGATTTATCTTGTTTGTAGAAACTTAAAACATTTTAGAGGATTTTGAAGAAGAAATTGGGCTAGTTTGAGTTCAGAGATTTAAGTAAATTTGTACTTTGAGTCAATGTGACCTTTAATCATCCATGAATGATTTAAAAGAGAAGTCAAAACGCTTATGACCTTCTCTACATCTCAATTTTTAGAACAGGACTTTTGACTTGAGATGCTTTTTATTCAGGCCTTGAACCCAGAATACCACTGAGCTTGGAGTTTCTTTTTAAAGAGAAGTATGCATGTGGAATGTTGTTGCTACAGAAAAGATTATGCAAACATCTCAGCTTTGCTCAAGATATCCAAGTTCACAGAAAACTATTTGTGACTTCAACAGCTACCCAGCTTTCTGTTTTAATGTTGACCTAATCATGTTTGGTTGACTTAAACATAACAACACAAAGGACATTTTTGAGCCTGTAATAAGATTTTTGAAAATTTTTGTTCATTTGAAAGAAATACACAATAAACCTTGTTATTAATACAATGATGTTGCTCTCTCATCTGCTGATGTGCTGATACATATACCAGATCTCCGAGGTGCATTTCACATGGTAGGCAGGAAACCAATGAAGATCAACTTTCTGACTTCTTGTCCTTATAAAAACATGCTTTTTATGGCTTCATTCCAATCCCCAAGTTGTGTATTTTGGGTCTTTCTGAGGCTGTTGCCATGCTTGAAAATACTGACAAAAGAGACTAATGAGGAGGGAGGTTCTTCTACCAGATTCTTTCTTGAAGATAAAAGCCTTGATTGTGATTTAATCCAGCCTCACTGCCTCTTCTATTGGAAATATTTGTATCATGAGATTTACCACAGGTAAAGAATATTTAACAATGAAAACAAAATCACAAGCACTACCCACATGACTCATGAGTAGAGGGCAGGAATTACTATAAATATCTGTTTTTTTATTACTAAAGTCTCCCTTTGAAACATTGTGCCCAATTCAAAACATAAGTTGGTTCAACAAGGTACATGATGCAGAGGCTCTTGTATTTACTTGACTTTCATTCCTAGAATGGAAGGCCAGGGTTAAACCACTTATTCACCACATTGCCAGGAAATTCAGTGATAGTTATTAAACATAGAATGTAGGAAAACAGGATACATTCACTGGAAATGTAAGCAGAGGATTCAATTAGAAGTTTATCAAATGACTTGAGGTAGAGAGTTTAAGTCACTTAATAGTTTAATATGTAAGACAACTCCATCTAAAATTAGACAAATACTCTCATCTAATTTTACATTTTAAACCAAAGAAGTTGCTAAAATTTTCAAACATTATTTATAAGTAAACTTACAGGAAACAGTCATCTATGTTTTTGAACTATTCACTTGGAGACCAAGAAAGGCTCTGCTAGGGAATGAACTTATTTTGAACCAAAAAAGTCTTGTCCTTACACTCTTCCTGCTATCTTTTCTTTTTTTTTTTTTTTTTTTTTTTTTTTTTTTTTTTTTTTTTTTTTTGAGGCGAAGTCTCGCTCTGTCGCCCGGACTGGAGTGCAGTGGCCGGATCTCAGCTCACTGCAAGCTCCGCCTCCCGGGTTTGCGCCATTCTCCCGCCTCAGCCTCCCGAGTAGCTGGGACTACAGGCGCCCGCCACCTCGCCCGGCTAGTTTTTTTTTGTATTTTTAGTAGAGACGGGGTTTCACTGTGTTAGTCAGGATGGTCTCGATCTCCTGACCTCGTGATCCGCCCGTCTCGGCCTCCCAAAGTGCTGGGATTACAGGCTTGAGCCACCGCGCCCGGCCTATCTTTTCTAATCATACAATCTCAGTAAACAGGAGAGAGTCTGCAAAGTAAGGTAGCATCTGGGAGCTATTTTTCGGTTGAGTAAAAGGCTTCTTGAAGGAATATTTTGAGAAAGTGGCCAGAGAGGAAGACATATAGGAGCCAAAGGTCAGTAGAAGAGGGTGGAACCCATTTCCAAACCACTTCATTTTACAAGCCCAGGCAATGTTTTGAGGAAGTACATCCTAGACATTTTCACGTCTTAGACAGTTCTCCCATTGTTTGTTCTTTGCCTTCTCAATAAGAGCATACTAAGGTATTTTTCAAACCGCTTTAACACTGGAGTAGGTATATGTATATGTGTATGTATTTAAAAGACAGGGAAACAAATACTACTTTGAGCTGAAGAGTCAGAAACAAAGTTAGGCAGGTGAAATTTGTCTGAGAAACCTGACATTCCCATACTGATTTCAAGTCGGCATTTATGAATACTTAGGGTGTGCATTACATCTCAGTGCATTAGCAGGTTGTTTAGATTGCTGAACAAAATATGTGATACTACTTGTAAATAGAAAATGTACTACTTACTACTTAGTATGTACTTCTAGACATGTAGGAAGACATATATAGATAACACTACTCTAATGACTAAAAAAAGTAAAGTTACGGGTTTGCATCAAGTTGTCTGTAACACTACCAGGTAATCAAAAGTGAAGGCAAACAGGTTCAAAAGTTGTTCTAAGTGACTTGTTGGAGAACTAACTTCTTTTGTAACAAATACATAGGATAGACAGTCTTGTCCAATAGCAGCATGTCTTGAAATTGAATAAAGATAGAATCTAAATACTGCCGATAACATCACAAGGCACCCTGCCTACACAACTGCCTCTTAACTATTGCATATTTGTGCTTTTAAAGTCCCTCAAGTACATCTATCAAAAAACAAAGCTGGGATTGTGTAACACACCATGTACTATGCTTAATTCTTTTCTAAACCATTTGCCTGGGGATGGACCACCCGTGAAGCAAAAACCAGAAGGAACATGGAAACAGGTAGGACTTTAGGCAGTTGTCTTTTCACTCATATAAGTAGCAGCTGTTCATCACTGAAAAATTAGAAAATTTTGATATGCTAAATGAAGTACAAATCACCACCATATTACAGAGACAACCATACCTATTCTTAACATCTTTTAAATAAACTCTCCCAGGTATTTTTCTTCATAGATGTATGAATTTATTTTTTAAAACTATGGTCATTCTATAAATGACATTTGAAGATCTTTTTTTTTTTTTTTTTAAATCTCAACATATACTATGTGCATCTGTTCATGTCAAGAAATATACTTCACCACCTCATTTAATAGTTATTTAAATCCACTTTACCCAGTCATCTACTGTTGAGCATCTAGATGTCAAACCTAATTTTTTATAATAAATAGCCAAACACCACACTGTCCCCAAAATATACATAATTATTATTTGTAAATTAAAAATAAAATAAAACTTTGATATGGTTTGGCTCTGTCCCCACCCAAATCTCATCTTGAATTCCTATGTGTCGTGGGAGAAATCCAGTGGGAGGTTACTGAATCATGGGGGCAGGGCTTTCCCATGCTGTTCTTGTGATAGTGAGTAAGTTGCATGAGATCAGATGGTTTTATAAGGGGAAAGTTTCCCTGCACAAGCACTCTGCCTTTGCCTGCTGCCATCCATGTAAGACATGACTTGCTTCTCCTTGCCTTCCACCATAATTGTGAGGACTCCTCCGCCATGTGGAACTGTAAGTCCATTAAACCTCTTTCTTTTGTAAATTGTCCAGTCTCAGGTATGTCTCTATCAGCAGCTTGATAACAGACTAATATAAACTTAAAAATGGTATTGCAATGAGCATCTCTGTAAATGAATATTCTTTAATTATTTTTAGTCAGAATTCTTAGAAATCGAATGTCTGGAACAAAAATAATAATATAGAGGTCCAAATAATACTTCAGATAATCTGTAAATTAATATGCGTTTATGTTAGCATTGTGTGAGAACGATCACTCCTCAACATGCAGAAACACACACACATGTGCATCTTTACAAGCATTGGACAGCATCATTTAAAGAGTTCGTTAAGCGTTCAATCTTTTTGGATGTAAACTTACAGTGAATTTTCCCCATGCAATGTATTTCAATAAAGGAAAATAGGCTTATGTAAATTATCAAAATTTATGTATTAATCATTTTCAGAATGTCTAGTGTGTGTTTAGTGAAAGTCTTGTGAATGGAGATTTCCATGAGGAAGACTAAGAAAAAAACAAGCATCTATTGAGCCTGTACTATGTGTCAAATATATTTAATCTCATTTAATCTTTACAAACATCTGACAAATACAAATTATTATCTCCACTTTGGATATGAGAAAGCTTTTGGAGTTTGGGCAGTTTGTGCAAGTTGACACAAGTTAATGCAAACTCTGGAACTATAAGTATTTTTTTAAATTTAAGAAATACATGTATGAAGCCATTTTCTCTGGCTGTGATTAAAGGTATGGCCATTGAAAGTGGAGAGGGAGATTATGTATTGGCAAACAATTTTTACCTAAATGAGACATGATTTCCAAAAAAGGTATCTTGGTGCATGTACAATATGAATGTGCATGGTGCAATAATATGAAACTGGGATCCACAGCTTTTTGGCTTGATGGTCCATGGTCTCTCCATAAGATCCTAATTATAAAGGATATGAGGATGTCTCATTGCTCACATTTTCTCTAATTTCGTTTTATTATTTAGAGGGAAAAATTTGGTACACATGTCTCTGTATGGACAGTAGTAGAATACACACTAATAAAATATTATATATTATGGTAGACATTGTGTCAGAATGATGGTTGATTTTATCTTTTTAAGTGTTAATATCCTATCTTATTCTATTCATTCTACACGGAACTTGTAGCTAAGACACACATACACATGCACACAGAAACACACATGTAAATATTACATATACATATAAACAAATATAAAGTATAAAATAAACGTTTAGGAATTAAGTAAACAGAAAACAAAGAGAAAAACAAAGATCAACATGGTGAAAAACACATTAACAGTCCTTTAAAATTGCTGATGGTGAATCAAAAATTAAACTAAGAGTTCTGGCAGTCAAATAAAAAGGTAAGCACAATGAATATAAACATTTAGGAATCCAGGAGAAACACAGTTTCCCTGATACTCAGGTCAGTGAAACATCTTCCTTCCTTTTTCAACAAGAGATTACTACAGGTGTAAGATGACATCCACATGGCATCCCCGTGATAATGTGATTTTCATATCTGTTTTCCCATTCTAATGCCCCAGTTAGACCACAAATCATTGTCCAAATGATTTATATAATAACAAGTTCCATGTTTAAGGCAGTCATCCATTTTAGTCACTTTGAGAAAATGTGAAGTGAATAAATGTCACCATATGGATATAGATCTGTTTCTATCGTACTAAAGCATTTACAACATTGTTGACAATGAGCCAGAATATTCTATTGATAAAATCTCTCCCCTTGTCATAAATTAACCTCAATATCTGTTAAAGCTGAACTCTCTTAGGGCCAATGGTATTCTTTGAAAGATATTGAACCTAGTATCATAAGGTTGAAATAAAGTGTGCATGTGTACGTGTGTGTGTGTGTGTGTTATGTACGTATTAGTGTATAAGTGTAAGTGGTGGAAGAGCAGTTTCTCTCTTCAATTTTAACCCCTTTCCTGAATCTGTACTTCATATGCAGTCACTGCGCAGTTGATGTCTCCTGTTGGTAATCATAAAAGGAAACAGGTGGTAGGAAAGAGTTAATGCAAATTCTGGTAGTGTAAGTATTTTTTTAATTTAAGAAATATATATGAAGCCACTTTCTCTGGCTGTGATTAAAGGTATGGCCATTAAAAGTGGGGAGGGAGATTATGTATCGGCAAATAATTTTTACCTAAATGAGACGTGACTTCCAAAAAAAGTATCATGGTGCATTTACAATATGTTCTAGTAAATATGTAGAAGGCAGTCATACATTTCCTCATCTGCAATATAATACTAACTGTGATATAATATTCACTGCATGCGATGGTTGAGAGGTACATCAAGGGGAAGTAAATTGCAGAGTTTCAAGCACAGAGCAAGTACTCGATAAATATGATTTATTCTACTATTACTGGTATTATTATAACTACAATATCTATTATTTCCTGCTGTAAAATATATACTATATATATTCACATGCACACATACACACACACGCACACATGCACCACACACTCACCTATTCCCATTTGAGTGTTCTTGGCAATACCCTTGAAAATATTTCATTTGGGTCAAGCATTTTTCAGAACTTTTTTCTTAAAATAATATTAGACTTTATTGTGTTTGTTTTGGTTGATTTTGCTTTCTTTCTGAATGCTCTTGGCAATTTCATATGTGCTTGTTATTCTGATCCAAACTGGGGAGGAAAATATCTCACAACACAGCACAATGTAGAAGACCACACAGTGATTTATAAAGGTCCCTCTTTCCGCCCATAGAGCTTTTAATGGGGAAACTCATCTATATTGCTGAGTTAAGAAATCACCACCTTTATCACATACCACAGACGTAAATGAACCATATAAAAAGCAAGTAATCCTTAACTCTATTACAGGAAGCTAGAGCAGAATTTGAGCTTTAACAGATGCTCAGAATGTGTAACTAGCTGTAGAGATGAAATGTGTATGTTAACAAGAAGTAATACCAATAGTTTATCTGGGACAATGGCTTTAAAATTACTTTTTAAAAAAATCAAGCCTTTCTCAACAATATCGTATGTCCCATGTAGTTCCTCTAAGTCATTTTTAGTTCTCAGGTCATTTTTAGTTCTGTGTCAACTTTACTTGGATTCAGGTAGAATGCTTTTGCCATACTGTGTTAATTTTGTGCCCTTAATCAAAACACTAATTTTCATATTTTAAAGATTCAAATAGTTACCTATTGTAAAATTCACTCTTAAAACCAGAATTTTATCATCAGATATTTAGGTGCTTCTAAGCTTTGTAAGTACATACACACGATTACAAATTGAGAGAATGCAAGCCTAACCCAAAGAAAATTATTTGATAGTAAGTTTAATATAATTTATTCTTGATTCATCATCCAGGATGAATATGCAAAGATACACACATAATCTTACTAGATTTATATGAGTTAACACGTATAAAGAAGGAAGAAGGGTCCTTTGCACAAACTAAGAAATCGATAAGTGTTACAACATGGCCTAAACTCCAAATGTGTGTGCTTAATGCAAGGAAGTCATGCAACAGTTGAAAACATAGTTATTCCAAATTAAGGTACATCTGGCTACAAAGTTTAATGAAGTGGTAAATAAATAGGTCTCATTTGTATTGTGTAATAGATAAAATACTTCCTTCTATGCAATTTTGCTTCAGTACCCATTTCAAGCACGGGTGCTTACCTGTTCCATCATGTTTGGGCCCGTGAATGTCAAGTGAAACTGTTGATTTGAGGACCAGCTCTCCCAGTAAATTTTCCCTTAATATATCAGAAGTTTTCTGTGTGTGTGTGTGTATGGCTGTGGGTGCTTTATTAATAAGGGGTTTATAAAGTCAGTAAAAAGCTCTACCTACTATAGATTGAAATACATAGTTCATGAAATAGGTTACTTTATGTCATAAATGCAAGTAGACCAAAAACAATACCAAGGAGGGGGGGTCTGTGTTTTATTCTTTGTACCACTGACTATCCATTACAGCATCAAGAACAATGCAGGTTTTAACAACTGTTTGATGTAGGGAAGAGTAAATGAACAGGTATCACTAGAGTAATAGGGTTTCCCTTGCTATTGAGAGAATTTCCCTTTTATTTTGACTAGATATGGCTAAAGGAAATCACTTCCTTCCTTTTCTTCTGTGCTCCTCAGGATTCATGTAGTACACTGATATCTCCTGAGTCATCTGCCATCGCTTCCCCAACAATGAGCCAGACCATGTCAATTCAGACGGTGAACCCTCTCATAAGAAGACTTATAGGCTGATTACCAAAAATCTTTCTGTGTCCGAACATGGCCCGTGATAGGTAAAATTAACTCTTTGCATATAATTCTGGCTATGCCTTCCCCTACTTACTAATGCACGTGTTTGTGCAGTTAGGTAGGTGGGATTCTTTTTGGATTCTCTCTACAGAATGTTTTATCAAAAGACGTTTTTTTTGCATTATTTCAATGAGAGTAGTTTTATAGATAATCCTGATTTGGGGTATAAAGAGAATTCCTTTTGACCTAGCCATACCTAAAAAATTTACCCAAATGACAAAGGTCACTTGCTTTCTGGTCACTTCCTGGGTTACTAGTCCTATCAAATTCTACCTCCAGAGTCCTCTCCTGTCCCCCCTAGCCATCCTCCTTGGAAACATACACAGTAAGGGCAGAGTTGGGAGATTACACTTTTCTGCGTAGCAATCCTCTGAAATTTTGCTCCTTTCCTAAATACTTACATATAACCACATAGTCAGCTTTCTGTATTTCAAGGAAGAAAATAATAGAAAAAAAAAAAAGAAAAAGTGATAGAGGAAGACATGAATTAATCGAATTAATCTGTTCAGTCAATATAGTCTCTATTTCAGGAACAATTTCATAGAAAATTTGCATTATGATAGAAGAGTATCTCATTAGTTTTAAGGAATGTAGAGAAATAGATTTATCTATAAAATACTTTGAACAATTTAATTCAGAATCACTGAAATGATAAAATGTATTTAAGTAAGTCCTTATATGTAATTACCTTCTTATTAAAACTTGACATTGATGAGAGTTATGGAGAACATATCACAGTTCATTCATTCAGAACTCATATCCTTTGTCTTTCATGTAAATAAGAGAGTAAATCCCAGAGATTGTGTACTCACACAAACAGCAAGTCCACCTCTGCTACTAACTAACTATAGGACCCGAGGTAAGCCACATAACTCAGTGAAGCCTCAGCTTCTCCCTAAGTCCAAAGAAGAAACAGAAATTCAAATTCATAAGTTTCAGAATTGTGTTAACCTTCAAGATCCCTTGCTCAAATCGTTTGCATAAACTTACTCAGACACAAGTAGTCACTAGGTCTGCTTTTGTGGATTGTGTGTGTATATGTATGTGTATGTGTCTGGAATCCCACTGTAGCATTATTCCACACTCTTACTCTACAAAGAAACCCTACAGAATATCTCGTTGCCTTGGAGCCTTATTGGAAAGCCACTGAACTGGTAGCCCTCTAAATTCCTTTCAAATTCTGTTATTCCCAACTGTGTATGTGTCATGATCTGCCTGTACAGTTTTAAACGGGCTGTGAGAATATGTCCTACTGAGAAGGTGACATTTAACTGGAAGAAAATGAGGTGGTGAACAATGCAGGTAACTAAGGGAGGAGTGGTCTAAGGCAGAGGGATTAGCCTGTACAGACACCCTAAGGCAAGATCATTTCCACCCATTCCACTGGCCAAAGAAAGACATTTGCTCATGCTCATAGTTAATGTGGCAGGGATGTATAGTCTGTTTACTTTTTTAAGAAATACTAGAAATTCACATGGCAGAAGGCATGAGTGCATAATTCTATACCATAGAGGGAATGATGAGTTGGGAAGAATCTAATATGCCACACAGGCACTTTGCATCTGAGTGGAATGGGGAGCCCTTGTATGGCTTCAGGAGATAACCTGATTCCAGTTTCACACATGCAACCACATCTGATTTCTGTACTGAAAATATAATCTAGGGAAAAAGGGCATGAGCAAGGAGACAAGGTAGAAGCCCATTACAATAATGCAGCGAGGGATCATGGTGGCTCAGACCAGGGTGGTCGCAGTAGAAATAGAAGTGGTCAGATTTCGAATGTTTTGACGGTAGAGTCAACAGGATATCTTGAGGCATTGGCTATGAGAGAGGAACAGAAAAAGAAGTCTTCAATCTGGGCAACTCTACTAGAAGGAGAGTGGCCACCAACTGAGATGGGGAAGACTATGTATACAGATGCCTGAGTGGAAAATTGGAAGTTGAGTTTTCATTATTTTATGTTAGAATTGCCTATTTGGCACCTGAGTGAGAAGTCAAGTATACAATTGTCGAGTCTGGAATTTAGGAGAGAGATCTGGGTTCAAGAGTAAAATTTGAGAGCCTCAAGCATATGGAAGATATTTAAATCCATCTCCCATACTCTGCAATAGCCACATAACTGGTCTATTAGGTTCTATTCTTTCCATATTCCAATGCATTTTCCATCCTGCCAACATTTATATTTTGAAAGCAAAACCCTGATTCTATTACTCCCTGCTTAGTCATAGCTAAGCCATAGCTTAAAACACAAAATACAAATTTAATATAGAGGTTCAAAATCTGGCCAAAATCTATTACCACTTTATCTAATAAAATCTCCTTTATCTTTATAGGCCAAATTCCAATGTCAACTATTCTGTTCAATTTTCCTGATAGTCCAAAGAAAACTAAACTTTTCCTTGACTTTTCTCACTCAGAACTTACCATACGCTGTTTACTGTATTGTCCAATATGGTAGTAGCTAGCCACATGGGACTATTGTCTGCTTAAAATATGGCTCGTTCAAACTAACATGCTGCAGATGTAAAATCTGCATCTTAACCAACTACTTACTATAAAAATACATAAAAATCTGACAAATACTTTTATATATTTGTGAAATGGTAATACGTTGGATGTATTGGGTTAAATAATATACATTGTTGGCTGGGCGCGGTGGCTCATGCCTGTAATCCCAGCACTTTGGGAGGCCAAGGAGGGCAGATCATGAGGTCAGGAGTTCAAAACCAGTCTGATTTACATGATGAAACCCCGTCTCTACTAAAAATACAAATAATTAACCGGGCTTGTTTGCATGCTCCTGTAGTCCCAGCTACTCAGGAGGCTGAGGCAGAAGAATTGCTTGACCCCGGGAGGCAGACATTTCAGTGAGCCAAGATCACAGCACTGCACTCCAGCCTGGGCGACAGAGCTAGATTTCGTCTCAAAAAAAAAAAAAATAAAATAAAATAAAATAAAATAAAATAAATAAATAAAAATAATATACATTACTAATTCCACTTGTTTATTTTCTAATTTCTACATGTAGTATACTAGAAACTTTAAAATCATATATGTGGTTTCTCATCTGTGGCTTGTAATTTATTTCTATTAAACAGTTCTAGTTTAAATCATACATCCCATTGTGTGATTCTACAGTGTTACTCATATCATATCTGTTTTTCTGATAGATTCTGAAATTTTGAAAACAGAAATTATGTTTGATTTCTCCTTCCAGGACCCAGCAAGACTCTAGGCTGGATGTCCGATAAAAGTTAATGGGAAGTTCTTGGATTTCTGATTGATGTCTCTCCTCAGACACTCATATGTGAACAGATTGCCTACAATGTAAACATAAATAGAATTTGAAATAAAAACTATAGGAGGTCCATAATATATATTTAAGAAACCTAAATACTTAGCCAAAGTCATCCAATTTTAGCTGATCACTGACCACATATAATTTTTGAACTAAAAATTATAGTTCTTGAAGGAATTCTAGGAACCTAGGAGCATTTCCAAGGGACAAAAATAATGATCAGAGTGTAAGTTTCTTCCTTTCACTTTTGTATTTTCTCTCTCCCCATTGCATCCAAATACAATGATTTTGGAAATAAAATTTAAATTTGAAATATCCACTAAGCAATGAGATGAGAGCAGGATCCATCAGAATAATCAATCCTATATACGTTATAATCTCACGGGAAGACAGTAAAATGTTTCCTGAAGCTCTTTGCCTCCATTAGACAAGATTCTGATATGACAGGTGATGTGATGTAATTCCCAATAGGGAGCATGTGCAGAGAGAACCACAGCTGTAGAAAGTTCAAAGTGAGAGACTGCAATTAGTATGTATTTTCAGCCCCCTTCAGGGTAAGCACAGATTCTAATGACCAGTCCTAGGTGTCCAGACAGAAATACCCCTGCAGAAGAAGAACAACATCTCAAGATATGTTAATTTGATGTACATCTCCTCTTGCCATGCTGAATTTCTCCTTTATAGTTCACTCCACAGGGTTTTGGTTTGTTGTTTGGTCTCTGGAGTGCTCTGCCCTTCAGAAAATGGGTAGAGAGGTGCGATTTATCTCCCATGAAAAATTAATAGCTATCAGCTAATCTAGAAATCATTGTCTTACGTGCTTGGTCAGGCTAAGTAATTTTTTCACTCTCATCATTGTAAAGTAATAAAACTGATGCCTGAACCTGTAGGGAGTCCCTGTTAAAACCCATAAATATTTAGGAAAGCCCACATAAGCAGAGTCTGTCAGTCTCTATGTCTTTCGACTTCGTATCAGCTTAACGTACCAAATTTTAAAGATTTTTCTAGGTATTACTGGTGGAAACCTATACAATTTTACTTCAAAATGCAAAATCTTCATTTGCCTTTACAGAGTGGTTTTGTTTCACTGAGAATGAGGGGTAGGTAGGACCTTGTGCTTCTAGACTGCTGAGCTCATTTGCATGTCGACCAACTGACATAAACAGAAGAAGGCTGGTCTATTACCTTGACATATAAATGTGTCCTTGAAGAGAATGTGATGTGCTTCTTCCTCATAAACTGTGTATGGCCTTTGTGGGAGAGAAAATGATGCTCAGAATTCAATTTAATCCTAAAAACCTATCCTTTCCCCTAGGTATCTGAGCCAAAATATGATGTACTTTTAGAACTCCCAGTGTTGCTAAATATCTTGCTCAACACTTAATAGTTCGAGGTTTAGAGGTTTTGTTTGGCCTTAAGCACTGGTGCCAGTGATTCAGGAATGATACATCCACATATAACCCATGGACAATTGAGCCAGATGCTCCCAGGACAGAAGATTTTCTGAGAGCAATTGAGACAATTTTGGAAGGACATAGACTCTTCTTGAACACATTTAATGACATTGTCATTAAGCATAGTAAATCATACCAAATAGTATGAATCTGTACTTAAAATCTGAGAGAAGACATTAACCAGAATTCATTTTGTGTTTGTCTGTATGGTAACTTCATGTTTCCAATACCAATGACCCAATCTCATTTTATCTTTTTGGTTAGAGCAGTATACTACTATACTTTTTTTTTTTTTTTTTTTTTTTTTTTCTGAGACATAGCTTTCCTCTTGTTGCCCAGGCTGGAGTACAATGGCATTATCTCGTCTCGCCACAACCTCTGCCACCTGGGTTCAAGCAATTCTCCTGCCTCAGCCTCCTGAATAGCTGGGATTACAGCCATGCGCCACCATGCCTGGCTAATTTTGTTTTTGTTTTTGTTTTTGTTTTTTTTGAGAGATGCGGTTTCTCCATGTTGTTCAGGCTGGTCTCAAACTCCTGACCTCAGGTGATCTGCCTGCCTCGGCCTCCCAAAGTGCTGGGATTACCGGCGTGAGCCACAGTGCCCAGCAGGTATACTAGTATACTTTTAAAAATATTTTATTATGCCCACTATATTATTAAGTATATCATGAATGCTTGAATCCTGAGAATCAGAATTTTTGATCCAAGAAAATATTAATGATGACTTAGCTCAATCTCCTAATAATAGCTAATTAACTTTCTCAAAGACATTGATTCATAACAGAGCCAGAACGGGGACTAGAACCTGGGTCTCCTAAATTCCAGTCACAATCTTTCCACTGCATAATTTTGTCTTAATTAACCAAAGAGATTCACTGGAGAGGAGAAAATCTGTGGAGGCAGGTATTGTTCTTGACCTGTGGGGTGACTAGGACATCTTCCCTACCCTCAGAAAGCTTATGGCCCCAAGGGAAGACAGCTAAGAATGCAGATCTTTTAAGTTATGTAGCTATTCTGATGGAAGTATATAAAGTAGAAAAGGGGAACACACACACAAACACAAAGTTATCAGTTACATTGGCAGATAATTGGAACATGCTTAATGAAGAATGAATCTTGGGAATTTTGAAAGAAAGACTGGGCTGGCCATTCTGCATTAGGAGAAGAATATTTAATTCTTGTCTCTGCTATTAGGAGACTGTGCAGGTGTTACCAAAAATATAAGTGCAGCTGAAGGGATGTTTCTTATTTGCTCTATGCAGAAAAAATATAGCACCTTCTTACAAGCAGATACTTAGCAGGCTGAGTTACTAAGACTTGTGGTACATTAAAACTTAGGGACAGTTTTAGCAATACTTCTATAAGATTTAGTTTGTGTGTGCACGTGTGTGTCCTTTGAAAGCAGTCATTGCCACTTTCAAAGCAATAAACCAAAGCTACTGTATTTGGGGGACAGGATAATTTAGGAAGGTAGAAGATATGGAGTTAGGGTCATATAAAGCTAACCCAATAGCTTCCATTTTCTTATAGAAGGAAAACTTTTTAGAAGAGAAGCAACCCACACTCTTGGACACTGTTTTTATTTTTTGGTTCACGCCGTTCTCCTGCCTCAGCCTCCCAAGCAGCTGGGACTACAGGCACCCGCCACCACGCCCAGCTAATTTTTTGTATTTTTAGAAGAGACGGGATTTCATCGTGTTAGCCAGGATGGTCTTGATCTCCTGACCTCGTGATCCACCCGCCTTGGCCTTGACAATATTTTAAGGGGCTTTGCTTACTCTTATACTTCTTTCTTGAAAAATCTGTTATCTAGTAAGGAGCTACACAAGGAAGATGTGGCATTTTTAAAAACCTTTAAAATAAAAATAGATTAAAATAGGAAGCTAAGTACAACTTGAAACTAGATTAGATGGTAACATAAGAAAATGTGAGTGCAACATGACCTACAGTAGTTTGTATTTATTGGTCTAAACTACTCTTTGCCAAAATGTATCATTTTCCTTTTTCATATTCTCCCATTTACAAAGATATTCAATAAAAATATTTTGTGATGTCATACTCATGATCTCTTTATTAAGGAGGTAAGTGCGTGAGCATATGTGAAACATGCAAATGTTTAAATAAACGTTCAATTCTCCCTGATTTCCAGTGAAAACATGATATCTGGATCTACGAGGTGATGGGACTTCCCCCCCCCCCTTTTTTTTTTGAGATGGAGTCTCACTCTGTCACCCAGGCTGGAGTGCCATGGTACGATCTCGGCTCACTGTAACCTCCACCTCCCGAGTTCAAGCAATTCTCCTGCATCAGCCTGCTGAGTAGCTGGGATTACAGGTGCGTGCCACCACCCCTGTCTAATTTTTGTATTTTCAGTAGAGACAGGGTTTCCATGTTGATCAGGCTGGTCTTTAACTCCTGACCTCGTGTTCTGCCCACCTCAGCCTCCCAAAGTGCTGGGATTACAGGCATGAGCCACTACGCCTGGCCAGGACTCCCCTTTTTATCTACAAAGACCCAACTTCTGTTAGGGATGTGGGTTAGATGAGAGCCAGACCAGGCCCTGAACTATGTATGATCTCATTTAGTCATCACAAAGAACTCTGAGGTTATTATTCTCATTTCCAATTTTACACATAAGAAAACCGAGGTTCAAGGAGGTTGAATACATTGTATAGGATTGAACAACCTGTTAGTGATGAAGCGGAGATTCAAATAAAGATCTGTCCGACTCCTGAGCTGATGAGCTGATTTTCTCTCTACTTTGCAATGCTGTACCACATTAAAGAAAGTCATAAGTAAACAGGAACAAATTCTGTGGAGAAAAAGCCAGTAGAGCAAGGGACTTAGAATATAATTCAGAAGGAGGAATAACTAGGGTACAAGTGAACTCGGAGGGAACCTGGTAGCTTTCTTCAAATATTGAAAAGATTACCAGGCCAAGGGAGCTATTATGATTGCTTTGCATGATCCCTAGGGGTAGAATATAAACCAGTATGTATGTTGAAGCTTTAGGAAAACATTATTATACGAGAGAACTTTCCAAGAAAGATGATTAAGGATAGATAGACAGCACTTACTTGGAAGGTAATCAATTTTCTGTCAGTTGACTTACTTAATTATAGGCTGTGTAATCATTTGAAAGACTATTACCAGACACAAATCAAAGGCAAAACTCATAGCTTAATGAATTTGCTTTATTCTGGCTACTGTCAGTTGAATAAACTGTGTAGTTAAAGTATCAAGATAATGATTGAGTGATTTTCTAAATAAACAACTGAAACCTGACAGCATTGCCATGGTTGGTTTCTGCTAGATTTATTTCCTTTCCTTTTGTTTTATCCAAGTACATAAAAGGTGATTTGGAAAGAGTATCTCTTTTCTTTAGTTTAGAGTGTCCACATTACGTATTTTAAGTTAAGCATATAACATGGCAGGATCAACTTTAAAAGAACAGAAATATCGTGTATCTTCAAACTGAAGTTTAGAAAATAGTCTACATTACCTACTGGTTATTCTGACTTCCACTAAAGTGAATAAATGTTTGTAAATGTGAATATATTTAAACACCATCAACCTGTTGTTTTTAAAAGGACATATTAATGCTTATGGGAAACCTTTGGTTTTTCAATTATGGTATTATACACAGCTTTAAGTCAATCATTTAAAGTATGCATATTTTAATTTAGCACAAGCGCGAATCTAAATTATAGTCACAAAAGAATTGATGATTTGTAAACAGAAATGCATACCAGTGTAGGATTTTGAGTCATCCCACATTTGCACTCATGTATATCTGCATATTTGTATTTACTGAATGAATAAAAATGGAAACCTATTTGCTCAATGACCTTGGCCATGTCACTTCACCCTCTTGGGCTGCTCCCTGCCTATAAGAAATTGGATCAGAATTTTCTCCAGTTTCTCCTAGATCTAAATGAGTAAGTATATAAAATTGGGTGCTATATTAACCCCCAGAGAGAATGTAGAAACTTTAAAAAAATGTAATTAAAATAGCGAATGTTTTTAATCATCTTCTGTGGTTTGCAAGCCACATTCTCTCAGCAAGTGACGCTTGAGCCCTCAATTTTATTTACCACCCACCTCTATGCAGACAATTTCCAGAACTTCCTCTCCTGCCCTGACCTTTCATATTCTACCCAGTCACATATTTCTTTCTGTTTATGGAACATCTTTACTTAGATGTTCTGCCATCACCTAAATCTAAACATGGGGAAGAAAAGGGATATTATGATCTCTCCTTAGCCCATCTATTCTGCTTTCCCTGCACCATGGTTTCCGAGGCAGACAAGACACCCCGGGCATCCCCTCCCCCTTCCAATTACGACCATGTCTAGGCTAATACCAAGTCTACTGATACCTACTCACTGGTTTTTGTTCCTCTACTTCTGAATTGCAACAGTCTCAGCCTGATCTAAGCTCAGCACACGTAGACGCTTTTAAGGGTCTCCTGGTGAGCCTGCCTGCTTGTATTGTTTCCTTATTTTCACAGACACTATAAAGAACCACAGAATACTTTTATTCAAATCCTTCTGAGCAGCAATACAAACTCCATTCCTGAGTGTAATTTAGCAGTTGGTATGTGCCTTGAGCATAGTATTTATTTTTACATGCAAATTTCAAACATAAATATTTACTTATGTAAGTTCTATCTCTTGTATTAGAACAGAAGTTGGTTTAGCATTGGAAACAGGTCCTTTTTTCCTTTCTTTCTTGTTTCTACAGATATTTATTAAAAAGCGACTCATGTAAAAAAACTCTACCAAGCTCTCTGACAGCCGTAAATATAGATCAAAGATGGCTCTTGTCCCTATGGAGAACATTCCTACTTCCTAAAGGAAAGTAAAATTTGTTGAGTACATTTAGGTACTGACATAAGGTCATGATGTTAATTTTCTCATTGTAGCTTTCTAGAAAACTTTGTACGATACAGTTATGATCTCTGTTTTACAGATAGGGACAATAAGGTTAGAAGAAGTTAAATAACTTACTCCCGGGTCTGACTCTGAAGCCCTGGTTCTTAGTTCTATGGGCCTGCGCTGGAATCTGTATTTACTGGTTTCTAAATTAATGGCATTTCCAGATTAAGCCTGGCATGATAATAACCTAGCAACGTGCTAAGTGATTTCCTATAAGTCCGAGTGACTAATATGTATCTAAACTTTCTTTTTTCTCATAAGCAAGTGATGTTCACTGACATAAAAAGTATATTAGATTGTAAACACTATCATAAGCAGTAGTCCATATTCCACAATCTACAGGAGACTCTATATATGTGTACATGAACAACTTTATGTAACAATAATATGTTGTATTTAGATCTCAAAAATTCATTTCATTAAAAATATACATTTTGTTTGTTAATCAAATAACATATGGTTTTATATAGCATACATTCATTCTCTCATGTTAATTATTTTATTTATTAATCCTGCCCTCTCTAAACCCTGGTGGAAATATTTTTGGATGCTCATTTTTCAATAAATAAGACAATTATTTTCTTCTAAGACCACCCACTACATAAAATGAATTTGCATCTGGAGTGGTTTTTGTCAACAGACTTCAAAAAACAGATCAGATAATTTTGGTGATAATCATAGCCTAAAATATCAGGTTGACATTTATATAAACAGTAAAGATAAGCATATGTTTTATTTTCCCCCGATGCCAATTTGCTGTCTTTCCAGATTCCTTTCATAAATAATTACAGTGTATAACAAAAATTCTTCAGTTTCCATGTTTAGAGTAAAATTACTACCTTTCTATTAGGCATGAGTTTTATAAGAACCTGATATTTTAAAATTTCAAAATAGAAAGATTCAAATAATTTTCAGTAAGTATTTAGAATATATTTGTAAGTGGATGAACAGTCTTTATCAGGAAATATCACTGGAATTATATAAAATGACAGTAAGACTCTCTCCAAAGACTAATAAAGATAGAGATGACAAAGAAGAAGAAGAAGAAGATGATGATATCAAAGAAGGAGAAGGACGAAGAAGAGGTAGAAGAAAAGGGAAGAAGGAAAAGAAATAATCATAATGCTAAAGGTAAACTAGGATTCCACATGGGCCATTATTAACCAAAGATTCTGTAGTTTCTTATTTCCTTATCTCTGCATTGTGAAACAAATAAAAGAGCTTTCTTCCTTCCTAGGCTTGGATAACGTTGTGGAGGGTTAACGTGTTTGGCACCTATCAGCTGCTTAGAATAACAAAGTTCAGTATGGACTTCCAGGCATTAGATTTTCTCCACACCAGAGTGTGCTAGTCACGCAGGTCCAGCAGGGTCACAGCGCACTGGAGGGAAGCATACTCCAGAGTGCTCTACACAGGTTCTGCTGTTCAGCTAAATACAAGAATTCAGTCTCCAATGCGACCAGTCCTTTGCATTTTAGAAACACTGAATTTCACTAAAGTTTTTCTTTCTTTTTCTTTTTCTTTTTTTTTTTTAGTCCAAGATAAAAAGATACCTGCCTGTCCTCTTCATGCCACTCTAGCTTATCTGATTCCTGATGAGTTGTCACTTCTGTGGCTTGTCAATTAAAAGTGCTCACAAAGACAAAGTCTGCAATAATGTTTCTAGCATATTTAATAGAGCCTGGTTAAGTAAACATCCTCAACAAAAGCAGCAAAAGAAAGTTAAAATAAACAGAGCTACTGTGCCAAGTTCATAATGACTTACACATTTAGTACTCTGCCCATCTTCTAAGCATGGCCATTAAAACCAAGTTTGTGTACTTAATATAATTGCCTTGAAACCATAGCTGTTCAAATACTATAGGTCATTTACACACTTCAGCTCTCTTTTTCTTCGTTCTCTTTTCTCCTCCAGCTTTATAAAAACTGGAAATTTTTTCACAAAACTTAATTTCAAGGTAGTTAGTGATACCTTTCTCTGTAACAGGCTATTACTGATTGTTGTAGAGTCAACATGGGGAAACAAACACTTTTTCACGTTCTTCAAATCAGGTACTCTTTGGGAGAGTATGAGAAGTTTCATATCTCAAATTAGAAAAGTAGCACAGTTTCTTAACAGGCCAGTTAAAAACGACAACCAAAAATATGTATTTATTGAAGCAATATGTAATATTAGAAAAATATATGCACTTTGGAGAAAGTCCTGGAAATGCAACCTCACATCACTGGCCCTCAGTTTCTGACCCACCCAGGAGTTTCTGGTGTAAAATGTAACTACATTGGTAGATGATTTTAATAATTAGAGATACTAATAATAAAATTAAGTAACTGACATATTTATGTTCAATAAATATTATCTCATTAACTGTTTAAATATACTAGCATATAATTTTCCATTTTATATTTCCTGTAATTTTTCATAGTTATACAAATAAGTTGTTGATTTTCAAATATTTCTCCCATATGTATCCAGGAATTTATATTCTTGTGTAAACTTCAGTGGTTTGTTCTTGTCCCAGTACGAGCACTTTAAGCTAAGACATTCCATTGAAGGAATGGATGATTGACATAAAATGAGCACAGAATCCGAGGGGCTGTCCTCATGGGTCAATGTTGGGTTCTATTTTGTTTAACAACATCATTAGTGAGCTGAAAAAAGGAAGTGAGTAGCATGAGAAGTACATCTGCAGACGATAAATGAAGATGAACTTCAAATTCCCAAGAGGGAGGAGTATAAATAGATCCTCACAAGGTTGCTGAAATTGGTAGCAAAGAAGAGAAAGAAATGCAGATCTAAATTACAGCGTTCCATATAAGCACAAGAGGACTTGAATAACGTGAGACCCAGAAAGAGGAAATAACTAAGCTAACAAATAGACAGCACAGTTTGCCAAGGGCACCAAAGTCCAAAATAACATAATATTCTGGATGATGAATGCAATGTAAATTTCTCATTTCTTCCTGTATCGTTGAAATTGAAGAGTGTATAGTCTAGCATAGTGTTGAGATGAAGTCTTAGGATTGAGGCCCATGTGAATACTGTGTGGCCTTGAAGAAAGGACTTACCTTTTCTGATTCTCAAGCTCTGCTTCTAAAAAAAAAAAAAAAATAGAGTATTGGCCAGGCACTGTGGCTCATGCCTCTAACCCCAGCACTTTGGGAGGCCAAGGCAGGGGGATTGCTAGGGCTCAGGGATTGGAGACCAGCCTGGGCAACATAGAGAGACCCTATCTCTACAAAAAAAATAAAGTTTTAAAATTAGACAAGCATGGTAGTGCACTCTTGTGGTCCCAGCTTCTGGGAAGGCTGAGGTGAGAGGATGGCTTGGGTCCAGGAGGTTGAGACTACAGCGAGCTGTGATTAGGCCACTGCACTCTAGCCTGAGTGGCACAATGGGTCCCTGTTTCATCAATCAATCAATCAGTAAAATTGTATTGTATACCTCATAGGGTTATTTGGAAAGTGCAATGGGTCTGGAATTAGATTGCAAATTCTATAACATCAGAAATTATAGTTTGCTTACAATTGTATCTCCAGTGCCTATCATGATACCTGGCACATGGTAGGCAATGAATAAAAGATTTTGAAAGAATGCTGAATCATAGGGCTGTTCTGAAGACTGTGTAGTACCTATGAGAAACTATCTTGAGCTTTTATTTGTTTACTTCCTTACCACCTGCCTCCCTTCTTAGCATGTCAGCTCTGTAGGAGTAAGAAAATTACCTTCTTGTTCCCTTGCCAGATCCCTGTGCCTAGAACGTTGACATTTAGATGTGGTTTCTCGGGCAATACATGACATTCCCTGGAAGTTTGTTAAAATGGTAGAATTATGGGCCCAGTGCCAGACCTACTGAATCAGAATCTGCATTTACTATCCTCTGTACATTCTTATACACATTAAATTTTAAGAAGCATTTGCCTAGAACACTCCTGTCCCTAGTAACTTCTCTGTAAGCTGTTATTAAATGACTGCAAGATTTACTGTCACATTTAGCAGATTTAAAGTCCTTCATACATGCACACCAATAATGTTTTTTAACAGCTTTTGGGTGGTTTGGTTTACCTACCATAAAATTCACTCATTTTAAGTGTACAGTCCAATGACTTTTAGTAAATTTTCAGACATGTGCAGTCTGCAGCACAATCAAATTTCTGAACATTTCTATCATTCTATAGGATCACTTGTGCTCATTTACAGTCCTTTCCCCTTCCCAGCTTCAACTACTATGAAAATATTATTTTAATATCCACCCCCCATCATGAGGGAAATGGTGTATATTAAAATAATATTATTATAGTGATTACATAGAAAATCTAATTTAGTGATTAGATAGAGAATCACTAAAGGGCAAACAAATATAACTCTTTCATTCACACTTCACTAAATAAAAGTGATTCTTGAATGAATTTCACTGCAGTTTAAATAGTCATTAATCATTTCTAAATGGATTTGCTCAACAACTAAGAGTTTAAACATGATTCAGTGGGGACATTTACCACTTTCAGGGGGAAAAAACCAAATAATTATTTTCTAAACTTATTGGGTATACATTTACAAACAAACATTATCAGCATATCAAAAATAGAAGCCACGAGACTTTAGTCTTTTCCCTTAATCCACTAATTGCAAATCATTGCCATCTAATCAGGGTTAGAGCTAGACCACCCTACATACTTTAACTTAGTTAATTTGCTATTGAAATTTAGTAATTTTTTTTTAAGTTCGTCTTAGCTGAGACCGACTTTCTTAGGACAAAGTCTCTTTAATCGTTCATCCCCTCTCCCGAATTCAGGTCCTTAAGCTTATTCCCCTGGACTTTCTGAATAGGTCAATACATGATTTCATTGACCCCATCACTCTGGCATTATCCCTGGCAGTTCTACCTCCAAACCCCAAGCAAAGTATTTCAAATCCCCCACTTAAAAACCTTCAGTGATTTCAAATTGTCCACGTAATGATGTTCAAAATCCCTAGCATGCATTGAGTCCAGACTCCTTTTCCTGTTTCATTCCTGCCACTCCCACATTCCCGCCCGGACTATTAGACATGCTACACTTCCCACTGTTCTCAAGACTTGCCAAGCATATCACACATCTGTATCTTTACTAAAGCTGTTCCCTTCCTGTGGGAATGATATTCCCTTTTCTCTCTACTTAGATATTAAAATCTTATTTGGACAACAGTTCAATGCTTCTATTGATAACAGCTCAAATACTTCTCCAATAGTCACCCCTTTCCTCAATCAAAATTGCCTCTTTTTCAATTTTTACTCACTTAGTATGATATTTTTAAACTCAAACTTAGTATAGGAAAGGAAAGATAAGGACTATGATATAGTGAATTATACATTCCTACCACCTTTCACAGTATTTGGAATAGTAGTAGCTTGATAAATAATATATAAATTTGTGTGTGGGTGAAGGAATGACATCCTGCCTTTGAAAATTGTTGAACTTGTAATGGCCCAGACATCTAGATGAGATGTACACTTCCAACTTTCCAGTTCATACACATCTACCCTCTCTTTGTATATGTCTCTTTTTTACACAGGTATCTATTGAAACTTTTAAACCTTTGGTTAGAGACAAGAAAAAGCATGAACAGAATGAAGTGTTTGAAGAATTGGTCCTAGAAGCCTGGCTTATGATAGATGCTAATATCCTGTTTCATCCTTTTAAAATTATGGACCATAACAGCTGAAATAAATTGAAAGATGATATTTGAATCCACTAATTTTCTAGATGAGAAAAATGCTGCCCAATATCTTTATTTATATTATTTACTTGTCCATCTTTCATGTCAGAGACAATCTTTTTGCTTTTAATACTTTACTCAATGTCTCTTTATTAACACCCTGATTGAGTAGTATGTGTGGACATGTCCTTTTTCTGCACAAGATCTTGAAAACCACAGAACTGTTTCATAAGGCAACCGTGGTTTCCTGGGGGAAAAAAACTTACCTATCCAATCATTTGCAATCGAATATCCCTACCCTGATATTTGTCTGCTACTTGGTAGCAATAATGAAATAGAATCCATCTGACACCAAAGATCTGAAGTTCACTTCTAGCTGATCCTCCCTACCCCCAGGTATCAGTTCTGTATTTTGGGACTCATTAGCACAAAATGAAAAAAACAGCCATCCCAACTTCCCCTATCCCCCCACCAACTGGGCAGTGATCTCAACTACTATTTAAGAAAGTTGAATACTTAAAAAGTCTTTTACAAAAAAGGGGGAAAAAGAGAATTATTTCATATGAATGTGAAATATGAATGTTTATTAATTTGAGTTTTTTAAAGTCAAGACATCGCTGCTTTTCTAAAAACTCTCTTTGTAAGAATATGAGTTATAAATTGCAAACTGGAATGAATACCTACAAAATAAAATGTCCAAATAAAAAGAATGATTAAACTAGAAGATTCTGCAAAGAACTCAGATAGTGAGACAGGACAATTCTCTGATATTGTCAAGATGACCTCGAGTATTTGTTCCAATGAAGCAGAGTATAATACACATATCCTTTGAAATAAACCATTGTTATTAACAGTGCTTATCAGATATCGAATACATTAAGCTTTGAAATCTGAAGGGTGAGTTAAACACCTGTTCATTGAGGACTTAAAAGCAGATATCCTTTGATTTCCTAAGAAAGCTGTATCTCAGAAAACTCTCAGGAAAGTAAATCCTATTGTTGTACCTGACTCTCATAGCATCATTATAGCATAATCCCAAACTAATTTATTTGGGATAAGGAATATTTATGTTTTACTCTATAATGTCTTTGGGGGAAAGTGAAATTGATTTCTCTTTTTAAAAGATTTTATGGTTCAGGGTTTTTATAATTGCATGATCTTGTAAATTTTAATTTTAATCCTTGAAATATCAATACTTTTGTCAGACAGTAAAAAAGTTTAATTTTATGATGGTATTAATTGTGTTATTAGAGAGGTACCAAGAATTTTTTCTTATGCCAACATCTATGCTCAATGAGTTGCCAGAGTTTGCTGAAATACGTACCAAATACAAATACTCTAATGGATTAAAATATTAAGGCTGAGAATATTTATTTTAAGATGTAAGTTTGCTACAAGGTATTGGCATGTATTTCTGGAGGGATATATGCTTAGTGTTACTTAAACCACTGGGTCATCTGCAAAGACTTGGTTTATGAAGGAATCTAGTCTTTGAATTTGTTGAATTGTATCCTCAGTGCCTAGCATGATACTTTGATGATAAAAAAGACAGAGTAGTTTCCCTGAAGATCTGGTAGGGAGGTGGATACAAGCATTAAGGGGATTCTTATGACAGTATATTGGGAGAACTGGAGTTCAAAACTAGGAGCTTGAGAAGGCAGGGAAGACATCACCAAGATTGCAGATCTTGCCAAGGAAGAAAGAGCTTGATAGCAGTAGGATGGAGGAAGACGTTCCTGGAAATGGGCATGTGGCCTGTGCAAGGCTCCGGGGACCTGGCAGGACATGGAATGTGAAGAGAACTACAGGTACTCTAAGAGAGCCAGAGTAAAGCTGAAGTCACTTTAGCTTAAGTTGTGGTGTATTCTGGATTTGTCTTCAGTTACTAAACCTATTGAAAAAGTGAACACTTAGAAAATTCCTCCTCTGCTCTGTGACAAACTAGGTGTGTGTCATTTGTAATGGACAACACAACAAGTGACTTCCAACCAAAATCAGTGTGTTTGCAAGGTGATTTATTAGACACAGTCAATTTTTTATGCTTATGTTTTCTAATTATAAACCAAAATCACTGACCAATATACTATGTACAATGTAATGTGCTAAACACACACACTATCTCTCTCTTACATACACACATGCACTACCTTATTTAATTATCAGAGGCAAAATAGCCTGTTCTATAAGAACTATTATTATCTCCATTTTACCAAGGGGAGAGTGAGGTTTTGAGAGGTTAAATGACACCAAGGTCAGAGAGCAATTAGTACAGAGCTGAGCTTTGAATCCAGGAGGTTTAACTTAGAAACTGTAGAATTTTCACCTTTCACATAATTGCTGCCATTTTCTAAGAACATGTGATACCAAGAGGTTCATCAGAGAACTCAAAGAATAATCTTAGTGCACCAAATAATAACAGACTGTATTGCTGTTTCATATAGCTACTGTAACAAATTATCTCAAATGTAGTCAATCAAGGTGTAGGCAAAGTTGGTTCCTTTCGGAGGCCCTAAAGGGAGAAACCATCTCTTTGCCTTTTTCAGCTTGCAGAGATTACCTATAAACCCTGACCTGCTGACCACTACATCCCTGCATCAGTATAATCTTTTGCTTCCACCATCACATCTTTTACTACTGTTTTTAATACTCCTGCTTTTCTTTTATAAAGGACTTTATGATTCCATTGGGCTTACCTGGATAATTTAATTTCATTTGCAAGTTCCTTTTACCATGTAAGGTAACATAGTCACAAGTTCCAAGGCTTAGAATGGAGACATTATTTAGCCTACCACACAGATGGATGCAATCTAGAAAATATTTGGTATAAATTCTGGGCGAGGAAGAGGGAATAGGTATGAACTCTGCCCTCAAGGAGCTCACAGTATAGTTGAGAGTCTGTCATGTGAACCAAAAATGAGAGTAAAATGTGACAAGGTGCTGCAGCATGCGTCGTGAGTACTTAGACTGAGGATGGTACAGAAAGAACCACACAAACATTCCCTCATATTTAAAATATCAGAATTCCAGTAAAGACCATTTGTCCCAAACTGATTTTTCATTAATAGTAAATTCCATTTTCATTTAGAATTATATTCACAATTCTTGTGAAATTCCAAGAACATTAACCATTACCTTAGGAGTTAAAATACTTTCGAGGTTTTTTTTTCTGTATACTAATTAGTTAAAAATTCTAATTAAAAAACACACAAAAAGCACAAATTCTTTCAGCACGTTTCAGAAGTAAGATTCTAACCAAAAAGTTGATTCATATGTATGTTACTACTTAACCTGTAACTTTAAATGAAAAATGACCCACATGACAAATGGATTTTTTTCTCTCAGAAATGAAATGTAACCCATTTATTGACCCAGTTATGTGATTTTTTGTTACCTCTTTGTTGCTTTTACTTTTATGTTAATCATAATAAACCACCATACTCTGTCAGAGTGTCCTAAAACAAAAGATTTGTGGAAGCCTGCATTGCAAAAATAATATTAGTCTACAGAAAACCCCTTGACTCTGTTAAAAACAGTGACGATCCTTTGACTACACTCCAGAAATTTCTCTCTCACCAAGACAAAAGCAATCCAAAAACTAACTAGTTGCTGGGAACCCAGCAGAGTTGATTTTTTTTTTTTTTCCCCCTCCTGGAGCTCAGCAATAGGCTTTTATTCTTTCTTCGAGCTCCTATTGGCTCTGGGGAAAAAAGACAAATAATTAACCCTGAAGTAAGAAGCATTTCACTGCAGACTCTTCCTGCTGGGTTAACAAACATCTCTCAGAAAGAGAGCTCCTTGGGAGTGTCCCGCTCAGTGTCATTATTGATTAGTGACACCCATTCTTTTAGTAAAGCCTTCGGAAACTTCGGCTTCAAGGGGGTTTGATCATTAACGATGAAGTTTTCAGTTGCTTTTTGTCTAAATTTGTTAACTGAACTGTTAAGTGGTGTGATGGTGATTGGAAAGCCTCCCCGGGAAGTCCGGGTTTCACTCGCCTGCAGTAACCGGTCTCATCTTATGAGTGCCTCACTGTGTTCCTTCATGCTTTAAATGACTCAACCCCTATTTCTCTCAAGACCCTGTAAGAGGTACAGAATCATCTCACAGCTTGACATTGTAACATATAAGCACCTATTAATTAGCACGATTGGTACCTAGTTATCCTTAAATAACTTGGTTATCCATTCCCTTAAGCATCTTAAACATAACTATTGGTTTTTGCTTGTTTGTTTGTTTGTTTTTGTTTTTAAATCACTCTCAGACCATGTAACATGGCCGGATGCATGTGACTTAGAATAGCATAAGCCTCTTGTCCAAAAGAATTGTTCCTAGTATATTTGGAAATAAACTCAAATTTTCAAAATGCATGAAAGGCAATATTGAATGAATCACTTTTCTTTCATTTTACCTGAGGGTTTAAGAGAAGGCAATAATAGGATGAATGCTTTTTATAATACCTTTGGGTGGATTGGGAATTTTGCCAACTTGGTTAGAGAATGAGCCAAGAGGTCAAAATAATAACTGGGATTCCCATAAAGGTGAATTAGCTACTGATGCTGTGGCTATCAATGTGTGTCCTTGCTTAAAAAAACACTGGCAGGTATCTGTGATTGTTGTTGTTTATTTATAGTACTTGAAAAAAACAATGAAAAATCTACCAGCACTACTACAATAATAAGACTAAGAAAAACATAAATTAGAAAGCAAGAGATCATCAAAAAAGAGTGTGTGGAATGACCAAATAAAGGAGCTGAAGACAGACGCTTAGGAAAACCTACATTTTCTCAGGCACACTTGAAAATAGCATCATTTTTTTTTGTTTCTGTTTGGATAGGTCTTTTAGGATAAGATATTACACTTGGCAAAGTCTGTTGCATTAAAAAGTCTCACGGGGATCAATCTTGTCTCCCATAGAGTAGACTCTGGACCTTCTAGATCTTTTGTAATCTCTCAAGTTGCCCAGCATGGGCTAGACACATAGGAGACATTATACCCACGTGAACTGAATTCGTATATACTGAGATATGGGTAATAGATGGAAACATAAAAGGTGAATGTCATCTGGGAAGGAAACCTATATAACACATTTCATTATTTGTAGCTTGCAAAGAAACATTCTTGCTTCTTAAACATAAATTCTAGATGCTTCATGGTTGGTAATACATGGAGAAAAGTCACATGAAAGGTCACATGGAAATTACAGTGCTGCCTTGTTCCTGAAAATGTACCTACTGGATAAGCCGGCTTTCAAAATATGGCTTCTTCAATCTGTAATGCAGGGATCCTTTTGTCTTGAACTACTCACTAGGTGGATGCCTTCAGAGAGCCTAGCCTCCCCAAAGTCCTGTAATGCCTTGCTTAGTCTAAGAACTGTCTTCCCAATTTCAGCATTCTGTTTTAGGAGCTGTGTCTGCCCCCAGAAATGACACTGGGAATAATAACTCCCATTTCTCCTCCTCCTCCTGTTGAGAGAAGATCAAATTTGAAGATCAATATGCACAGGAACTTGGTCTTACCCAGGTCTTACCTGGGGACTATACTGAGAGACAGTCTAAAATAAGCCATCATTCATACAGGGAATCAAATCTAGAGGAGGAACAGAGAGACCTTCCCTTCATGATTATAATTATTGTGGAAGATCTTACTTGGACAAAGGGAGAATCAAACAGAAATGTTATGGACACAAGGGGAGCAAGAAAAGTAAACAACATCGGACACTGACCTGAAAGACGAGCCCATGTGTGTCTCACTCTGTCCTGAGGAGACAAGAACATCTTCAGGAGAGTGTCTGCAAGTAGAGGAAGAGGGACCTCAACAGATAGCTGGTACAGGGCAGGACAGATGAGGTTCAGGAAACAGCATCTGCTTCACAAAACACAATAGCTGGCTCTGATGCATGTCTTGAGTTGGCGTTATAGCTTGACAGGGCAGAATGTCTGATAGGGTAGTGACACTTAGCAATGAGATAGTGCAGGAACGTTGAAACAAAATTCAGCCCTGGCCACTAGGCAGCCCCTAACCCCCATTCCTCCAGAACACACACAAATGTGTCTTTAGCTTTAATGGTATTATTAACTAATGCAAGCTGGTCCTGAGTACAGTTAACAGGACTCACCAAGCTTACTATATCCCAGGCTAAGTGATGTTTTAAAATCAGAATCAGGAAAAGGGAGTGCATGGGGAACAGAGTTTGGACCCATATTCTTTTTCTATGTTAGAATTCTTATGTAAATTCTGTGAAAAATTGAATCGATTTGCTTTGATGCTAACTTTGTAATATATACACATATATTTAAATACACGGAGGGTCATTTGCCTCTAGTTAAAAAAAAATCCTCTGGTTTTCCACACGACTCCATCCAGCACCACACTGGTGAACTTTTGGTGACATAGGTCCTATATTGAAAAGAGTAGTATTTGTTATTCCTCTTAAGCTTCTTGGTGTCTTAAGGATCTTGCTGTAAAAGATCATTTGTTATTGTTGTGCTCCATTATCCTTTTCCCTTTTTGAGTGCTATGTTTATTTTAAGGAAAAGGACAAAATATTGGGATTTGGTGGAGTATCCTGAGAATAGAAAGCATATGCTCTACATAAATATTCTGGAAGCAGGGCTTTGAAGTATCCTCCCTCCTAGAAGCTCGAAGTCCAGAAAAGTGAATACAAGGAGGAAGAAGAGTAGAGGGGGGAAGGAAAAACCCAAAATTAACTGGAATATTCTAGGATTATATGGAGAGAGATTCTTCAATTTGCCACTCTGCAATCATCTTTTTTTCTCATGTGTCTTCACATTTAAATAAGATAAACTTTCCTCAAACATGCGATTATTTCTTGACACCGTAACTTAGTGCAAAGAATTCACTCAACTTTGGATCACCCGCCCACTTTCTGTTTCAGAATGCCAATTAATCATCCAGAGAGTGCTCACCCCTCCGAGAAACCTTTCCTGGTACCGGGGTTGCCCTTTCTCTCTTTATTCTCCCACTGTACTTTAGACATCCGTGCTGCCGGAGGCAGATTTATCTGGCAGTGAGTGAAGCCTGAACTTCAGGATCCCTCACACTCACAGACCCCTTTGTGTCCAAGGAGTTGCTGGTTGTTGTAGAATTCTCTGTGGGAGGGGAAGCCAGTTTGCAACTGGGAAGCAATTCTGTGTAAGCATGTCTGGTAAAAGCACCAGAGACATGAGCCCCCAGAAATCCAGGAACTTGTATTTTTCCTTTTCCTCCAAAATAAATAAGCACTTTTATACCTGGTGGTGCATTTATAATTTCCTTTTCATTTTCCAAGAGGATTACCAATGGTATAAGCCTGGGGTCCCACAAAACCTGGAGCTGCTCCCCATGCTTGCTTTGGTGAGCACTTTCTGTTGAAAGCTGGACAAACTCAACTCAAGCTTGTTCAAAAGGATACCAAGATTGCTTCTGGGATCGGTGATGGAAACCAGCTCTTGGGGTTGGACAAGAGCTTGGAAATCATTTCATTTTTTTTTTTTTTTTGCTTTGGTTTTCTTATGCAAGTTGTGGGAAAGTAACTGTCTTCAGCCTCTGCTTCACATCTTTCCGGATCCAAAAGAGAAGAAACTTTGGTTGGGATAACCCCAGGATCAGCCTCTCACAGGCACACCTTGAGACCGAAGTGTCAAGGGATTTATTTTCTATGACTGGGAGCCAACAGAGTAACGTGGAAAGGATAATGGGGATAAAGGATGTAGAGGAGCAGTGTGAGGTTATCTAGAAAAGAAAGATAAGCATGCCGGGAAGATACCCACTAAATTACCTCTATTTCGAATTGAATTTGTTTTCATACATGTGGGTCTCTTCTATAAAGCTATGGGTTTTATTAAAGGAATAACCTTTCTAAATTTCTCTCATTATCCCTAGTGCCTTCTCTACTCTCTTGCCCAGAGTTGTCTGAATTAAGTAATAAGTCAGCAAATAAACAGAAAAAAATCAAGATAGCAACCTCCTATAGTAGAGTAGCGTATGGTCACCATATTGCTAACTGAGCCTGAATTCCATGCTAGAAATCAGATACCAAACAATATTCCTTCAATGTGATTTTTCCAATGCATAGAAAGGAATGCTTTAAGAATAGTCTTTCTGGCCGGGCGCAGTGGCTCATGCCTTTAATCCCAGCACTTTGGGAGGCCAAGGCAGGCAGATCACAAGGTCAGGCTAACACGGTGAAACCCCGTCTCTACTAAAAATACAAAAAATTAGCCGGGCATGGTGGTGCGTGCCTGTAATCCCAGCTACTTGGAGGCTGAGGCAGGAGAATGGCGTGAACCCGGGAGGCGGAGCTTGCAGTGAGCCGAGATCAGGCCACTGCACTCCAGCCTGGGTGACAAAGCTAGACTCTGTCTCAAAAAAAAAAAAAGAAAAATTAGCTGGGCATGATGGCACGCTCCTGTAGTCCCAGCTACCCAGGAGGTTGAGGCAGGAGAATTGTTTGAACACAGGAGGCGAAAGTTGCAGTGAGTTGAGATGGCGCCACTGCACTCCAGCCTGGACAACAAGAGAGAAACTCTGTCTTAAAATATATATATATATATATATATATATATATATATATATATGTGTGTGTGTGTATTTACATATATATATATATTTAAAGAATAGTCTTTCTAATATGTTTGAGATACTTTGTTTTAATATATAACCAATATATGAATTATTGTGGCTTAATTTTGTAAAATTCCTCATAGGATTCTGAGAAATATTATGATTACAAATAAAATAATCCCTTAGTAGTCATCATGACTTTCATGTATAACCAAGGATGTACATAGAATATTATTTTACTGGGTGGCTGTGAATGGCTGCCTAATGTTTTCCAGTTGTGGTTTGCACTTAATCTTCCCAAGGGATGCATTATGCTTAGGTCCTGTGTAGTCTCAGGAGGGGAATAAAATGGCCATCACATTCAATTTTTTTTTTCTTTGAAATTGACCAAAGAAGGTTTATATCAACTAATCTGATTACTAAAGAAACATCCTGTTAGTCACCCTTCTCGGAACAGTGGAGTTATCAATCTTGCATTCGTGTTACAGTTGAGGATCCCTGAGTAAAGTGTCTTCTTAATTCAAAATTAGATGTGTTTAAAGGTCATCAACCTAAATTTGATGAACTCCTGAAATTACTTTCTTGCTCGAGTCAAATTTAGCCTTTTTTTTTTTTTTTTTTTTTCCTGACTCTTAAATGAATTTGAATTTCCAATTGTCTGCTTGGCCTCCAAAATGACTTGATTCAGATTGAGCATTTTGAAGCCAATTAAGATTGTACATAGAGATAGCCATTATTTGGTTGTGTTGTCCAATGCAGAATTTTTTTTTTAACTTAATAAGAGGAAAAGGGGTCAGGCACAGTGGCTTACCCCTGTAATCCCAGCACTTTGAAAAGCGGAGGTGGGTGGATCACATGAGGCCAGGAGTTCAAGACCAGTCTGACCAACATGGTGAAACCTTGTCTCTACTAAAAATGCAAAAATTAGCCTGATGTGGTGGTGCACATCTGTAGTCCCAGCTACTCGGGAGGCTGAGGCAGGAGAATTGCTTGAACCCAGGAGGCAAAGATTTCAGTGAGCCGACATTGTGCCTCTGCACTCCAACCTGGGTGACAGAGCGAGACTCTGTCTCAAAAAAAAAAAAAAAAAAAAGAAAAGAAAAGAAAAAGTAAAAGGAAAAGATGTCTGATGAAATCATTTCCCTCTAACTCTTAACAACTAGATTAGAACTAAGGTACAGTGAAAGAATGATTACAAATATGTTATTAGCAACTCATACTTTTCAAGTACTGTGTGCCAGGTAATGTTACCTATATGTCTTAGGTCAAGTTCCCTGGGACACAGACTTTGAGACAGAGAGAGATTTGTGCAGACAGTTTTAGTGGTGGGGGGTGAGGAGGGGTTGGGGATGTTCTCAGACGGAAGAAAGCAGGATGAGGCAAAGGGAGACGTTAAACTATGAGGCAGTTGCAACAGACCACTGAGCTAATCCCACGAGAAGCTCCGGAGCTGGCATGGCCTTTCAGGGGCCCAAGTCTTTGTATCTCCACATCCGTCCAGCTGTCTGATATGGAAGGGGCATAATCCTGAGCAAGTCAACTCCCCTTAGCTAAGGGCAATCTGCAGAGAAGGTACAGCTATGAGTCCTCAGCAGTCAGCACTCCCTGCACCTGGAGCAACCATGTGGGCACACTTCAGTATTCATTATTGCTGTTTTAATTTAGTCAGTATTGTGCTGGTAAATGTTTAATAACTGGATATAAGTAGAGGGGAAGAGAAAGTAGACTTGATTTACAGTCTGTCAATTTTCATGGTATAAATACCCCTACCATGGCCAAATTCAGGTTACCAGCTTGATTTTAGTGAATACAGAGTCGTGAAGAGATGTGCATATATAGCTCTCAGAGGTATGAGCAGACTCCAGCACATCAGCACTATAGTCTTCATTAAGCCTTTGGTAAAAGTAATGTTAATCCCTATTGTGAAATGGGAGATTGTACAAGAAATACATTGCTCAATTCTTCTTTATTTACAACCTGAAATCACCAGGCAACTGCAAAT
Organism: Rhinopithecus roxellana; assembly: GCF_007565055.1. Classification (NCBI taxonomy): domain Eukaryota; kingdom Metazoa; phylum Chordata; class Mammalia; order Primates; family Cercopithecidae; genus Rhinopithecus; species Rhinopithecus roxellana. The sequence continues at coordinate 71,573,166 of NC_044557.1, read as the reverse complement.
TTCTCTGCAAAAATGTTTACTATAGAGTTTTTCACGTATAATTTAGGCCTGCTTGCACAAATTCAGTTTTCTTCCAGTATATATATTTGAGTAAAACCACGATGATGATGATGATGATGATGATGATGATGATGATGATGATGATGATGTAACATCTAAACACTAATTTGGGCAGTTAATGGACCGATTTTTTTAGGTTAAGTAAAAAGTTTAAATGAGATTGAATGCTAAGGAAACTCTAGATGTAAAATTAATTCAGGCCTTTTTGTGTTGTCAGTGTGATAATTAGAGGTGTCTGAATGTTTGAGACTAAAAGCAAATTTACAAATGTAGGCGATTATGTTAAAAACTTTGATGAGATGCTACTGGAAGACAGTCTGGAGCAAACAAGATAAGTATCAGTTGTGCTCTGAATTTAGCCATGATGAGTATCATTGGTCCCAGAAACATATTTATTATTTTGTAAAAGGTGATTTTGTGAAAGTTAAAGTTATTCTGTGAACACTATGGGACAACTGCAATGTGGCATGAGAGAACTTGAGTTTTATGAAAAGAGAGGTTCAGGTTAGAATTATAACTGCACATCACTGGGCACATGCTCAGACTCTCTGATCCCTGGTTTTCTCATCAGAAAGTGATACCTCTTTCCCAGGTTGTTGACAAGTTTAAATGCGGAATCAGATTGCTTGCCGTTTAACTGCATAATACATTATAGCAGTTCCTGTAATTAGTGTAGAAAGCTGAGAATTTGGAACTGAATATGGAGTTTTCAGTAGACTAAGGTAATGATTTTATGTTTCTCGAAATTACCCTTAAAATTGGAATAAATTATTCTCATTTGTAGTAGATTTTAGTAAACTTTAGAAGTATTTCTTTAGATGGGCTTTCTTACTCTCTGTAGAATGACTCTGAAAGAATATGTTCTAAAAGGTGTTTAACATGAAACTCATTAAAATTCTATAGCAGTAGTTCACAAATGGAACATAAACAATGCATAGAAGTCATTACAAATAATAATGTCCCAGAGAAAAATCAGATGGCTGTGACAAAATACATGAATTATCATGCTTATGGAAAATGTTAGAAAACTCAACTGTTTTCAATGCAAAAACTCAAATTATAGTAAAATGACAAGCTTATCATTTATCTCTCGCCTTACTGAAACTAACTTCCTTCCTATCTAAAATAATGCACATGAAGCATTGCGTTCCTTGTGAAACCCCAAGCTGCAGATACACCCCATTCACTGGAGATCTTATTAAGCAAACAATTCAAAGAGTGGCTTTGCTTTTACACTGGGCCTGATATTGACAGATGCTAACCTTACCAGCAAGACTCCTCTTTTGTACACTTGTGATGGGGAAGGTTTTCTTTTCCTTTCCTCGCTCAGAGAGGATTGACAGAGACACCGAAGTCAAATTTCTCTTATAAAACATAGCTTTAGGATACTTGTAAGTGGTACAGAAAAAGTGAGATCTTACTGTCTTTTTTCTTTCTTTCCTTGTTTTTGCTGGTATCTTGAGTCATACTTTACAGCATCACAAAAGGCCACTGGACATTTTTATTAGGCTTGAAGAGAAATGTTTTCGACTTTCTTTTACTGGAAGATTTCCATGCAAACTGTGACTAATACTACTTCCATTGTAATTTGATGAGAAAAGACAAGACAATTTTTCACTCACAATGAGAAATGCTAGCAGCTATTAGAAAAATGAAGGATATACATTTTACCTTTTGATGAATTTTTAAAGTTTTTGATACAAAATAGAAAATGTTAGTAATATGTAACATCATTTTCACTCTACCAAAATAAAATAAAATATTGTCATACATTTCTACAAGAACTAACGAGATAGAAATGCCAGAATTTATGGTTATATGTTTTTAAATTCCCAATAGGAGAATTATTCTGGTATAATAAAGAATTAAACAGTGGAGAATACTTTTTTGCATAAATTTTAATTTCTGTATTAATTAACAAGTATAAATGTTGGAAGGAGTATTAGTGAATAAATACAATTTTCATATGAGATCATTTCTTTCAATGCTTAGTAGTGTAGGGACTTCATATATATGTTTTTAAATAGAGAGGCATACTTTTAGAGCTAAAAAACATTAGGATGATACAAACTTTTATTTTTAATCTTATGAAGTGCTTGTGTGTTTTATGTAATTAGAGGACACTTCTAAACTCAGTATCTTGTGATTCATCCTCCATGGACCATATATGAATGCTGACCTAAATAACAGATTGAAAACAAAAGTTTTGGCCAATTCTCATTTTCTCCAGGGTTGATAAGGAGAGTATTTTATATATGAGAGGATATGAGACCTGAGGCTGTTCTTCTCCATCTGACTGGGAAGATGTACAACTTTAACGACTTATTCTATCAAATTTATGAATGGAAAAGTAAAGTAAATAGAGGAGATACAAATAACTAACAATTAACCTACAATGTTTGCCTTCGATTTACACAATCATAGTATTAAATTCTACTGATTTCTTTCAGGAATAAAGCAAACAGCAATTTTTTCGCTGTTTTTTTTTTTTTTTTCCTAAGAACTGATAGGCTTTGTCATGGATGGTACATGACTACCTTGCCCAAGGATTAAAAACACTTTTTACATTTGAACTGGGGGAGGCTTGAAGCCCAGGTTCATTCCTTTAGCTGCTTATCAGAGGCATTATTTCCAATGCTGACCATAACACTGGAAGTCCTTCATTTTGCACCTAAAATAATAATAGATACAAATAATTTTCAGATTGCAAGTCAGATAAAATGTAATTGCTTGTTAATTATACTTCTAGGAGCCATAGGCAATTATCAATGAACAAAATCAATTATAGAAATCCTAAAAGCTTCTGTAAAAGCTTCATGGAATATGAGTCAAACCCAAGTTGAAATCCTGGCTTCTGCCCTAATCCTCTCTAAACCTAAGATTCCTCTTTATCTATAAAATGGACACATATTAACTAATGAGATGTTTGCAGAGATTAAATTAAGTCATGAATGTAAAGCATTTAGCATAGTGGTTGACATCAAATAGGAGTGCAATATATGATATATTTATAATAGCAACTTAAAAGCATTAAAACCCTATGAAATTAGTCAAACCTAGATATCTGATCATTTTAACTCACAAGACAAGCTTTGAGGTAACCCAAAGTCTTGACTGGGTTGAAGTTGGTCCTGTTGGGTCAATTTTCATGTATCTCCCTGTCTCTCTCTCCTTGTCTCTGTAGCGGAGCAAGGTTTTCCTCAACTCTCCTGGGGTTCCTGGTTGGATCTGAAAATAAAACTGAGAAAGACGAATAATGGAGAAAAGCATACAAATTTACTTAATAAGCTTTATTTAATAAGTGACAGGGAACTTTCAGAAATGAAGACCCAAAGAAACATGTAAACACATATTTTTATGCTTAGGTTGAAAGGTGGAAAGTCATGGAAAAATGTGATTGGAGTACAAAAGGGTATGATCTAATGGTAACAAACTCGGGAGACCTAGCAAAGCCTGTTTATGCAGATTCGTTTTAGCATTTATACCTTTGAGGATAAGGACGTTCCTTTTCTTCCCCCTGGGTATAGAATGGGCACCTCTGGAATGAAAGTTTTATCACCTACTTCAGAGAAAGGTCAGAGAGAATTCTTTTAAAGCTTGCTTCTGCAGGTGCGGTGGTTCACGCCTGTAATCCCAACACTTTGGGAGGCCGAGGCGGGTGGATCACAAGGTCAGAAGATCGAGACCATCCTGGCTAACCGGGTGAAACTCCATCTTTACTAAAAATACAAAAACTTAGCCAGGCGTGGTGGTGGGCGCCCGTAGTCCCAGCTACTCTGGAGGCTGAGGCAGGAGAAGGGCGTGAACCCGGGAGGCGGAGCTTGCAGTGAGCCGAGATCGCATCACTGCACTCCAGCCTGGGCTACACAGAGCAAGACCCCATCTCAAAAAACAAACAAACAAACAAACAAACAAACAAACAAACAAACAAAAAAAAGTGCTTCGGAGAAACGGGCAAGAAAAGGTCAGAGAAACCTTGCTTCTGCTGTTTCCTCAAATGGGTAGGAGCTGTGTTTTGAACCCCATCGAAATAGGAGTTTCACTGAGTCCTGAACCCCATCATCTCCCTGTCTCTGAATCTTCCCTACTCTCTTTCTCCATCTGTGTGCATGACAGGATGAAGGGGGATCATGACCGATTTTAGACCTAGAAAATATACTATTGATACATGTACACGTATCAGTTCTTGGCTTTAGGATACTGGTTTAACTTTCTATATCAGAAGAGAAGTAAAAGATATGTATTTGCTTTTTGTACAAATAACTGAATACATCAAATAATTCCAGAGGCAAGATTCTTTTCTCTTGATTTTGAGAGAGTTGTTATCCTAGGCAGTTTTGCAACTTTGGCTGAAGGAAACAAATCTCTATTAGTTCAGAGAAGTTGAAGGAAGAGCTGGAGCCCGCCATGGCTGGCCCCAACTGGGGTTCCATTATATGAGCAAAATGCAAGCTTCTGTATTGGATCCAAAGGTTTTATTTTTCATGAGCCAGATTTTTTATCACCTTTTTCCTCCTTTGTCATTTACAAATAAACTGCTACTTACAAATATCTTCAAAAGCCATTTTTCTGGCCGGGCGCGGTGGCCCAAGCCTGTAATCCCAGCACTTTGGGAGGCCGAGACGGGCGGATCACGAGGTCAGGAGATCGAGACCATCCTGGCTAACACGGTGAAACCTCGTCTCTACTAAAAATACAAAAAACTAGCCAGGCGAGGTGGCGGACGCCTGTAGTCCCAGCTACTCGGGAGGCTGAGGCAGGAGAATGGCGCAAACCCGGGAGGCGGAGCTTGCAGTGAGCTGAGATCCGGCCACTGCACTCCAGCCTGGGCGACAGAGCGAGACTCCGTCTCAACAAAAAAGAAAAAAAAAAAAAAAAGCCATTTTTCTTTTTAATTTCCCATTGTTCATTACTTGGTTTTCCAAGTAGTTCTGGCATATATCAGCAAATATTGCACTTCATTCTTACAATTTTCTACAAATATCTAGAGAAGCAAGGAAATTGCCAATCCCGATTAGCTACATGTCTCATCATATATGTTGTTTTATTCCCAGCCGATACAAAATTCAGTTGAATGTCATGGAATACTAAGCAACTTGGTATCATCACAAATGAGAGAACACAGACTCTCATGTGCCCATTTTTTTTCTAAACTTCTCTCATCAGATTTTGTTGATGGTGTCTAAAGAAAGGTAGCTCTAATGCTTTTGGCTTGCAAAGCTTATACCGTACTCAGCTAAATACAGTTGTTATAGAAAATGGTAAAACTGTGACAGGGGTTTATCTGGAGAAGATAAAGTAAATCTCTATTTTCCACCCAATTTAATGCAATACTTTTCACTGCATATGTTGTCTTATGTTCTCTGGCATAAAAAAAAAAAGTCTAAACTTTCTCTACATTAGAAACAAATATCTGGTTCATATATATCTCACGTAAAAGGAAAAAAGTGTATCGTGATGCTTTAGTGTCTTGAAGAGGCTGTGAAATTTTAATTTCTAGTGCATGAGCTAAGGTCACAGCATGTTACCAGGAGATAAACATCGAAATGCCAATTCGCAGAGACAGAACAATTCTATTTGCCTTACTAGATGTATTTGTCACTTTTACAAGACTGTGAGGGAAACCCTGTCCCCCAAGGCCCTCATTTCACACTGTAGACTTACATGATTTTAAAATGTCAATGTTGTTCAATGCTGCAAATGTTTTATGTTTAAGTAGCTCAGGATTGAAACAAACTGACTAAAATTCACAGCAACAGGACATTTCTGTCCCATCTCCTAACTTCTTGCTTTTTGTTGAAGAGAGAAAGTAATACGCCCTTTACATATTTCCTGGCCAGAACTCATTCCCACAGATGAGTTTGTAACTCTCTCCAATGAGATAAGAAGCCCCATTTAACTGATCCTAGGATGGTCACAATCTATTTGGGGGAAAGGTAACATGTAAATGTAGACAGATGCTAAATTCTTCCCAGAAATGAAAATAATAGGGGACGAAAAAAAAAAAAAAAAAAAAAAAGACTCTCCAGAGGTTTTTAATTGAAGAAGACTTGAGTTAGAATGAAAGTTTGGAAGTCATCCTTCCAAAGAGAAGGGATTCGGCAAATGCTAGTGTTGCCCATTTCTCACTTTTCTCAGAGTTCCGTATAATACGATGTTCCTCGGGCTGTAGCATGTGATAACAATGGCAGTAGTCCCTAACTGGCCTTCCCATCCATTCCACCTGACATCCTAATGTCAGATCATTCTCTCAAGGGTGCAATGACTACCTCTTAACAAGAATCTATAATGGCTACCTTTGATATTATATATGTGTATATATATATACACACACATATATATATCTCATATACATATAGGTTTTTGTCCATGGTTTCCGGCTTATAACTCCCATGTCCCTTTTTCATTTTTCCTGAAAGCCATAGAAACTAAAAATATACTCTAATCTTCTCTGTCTTGGAGCTGACTATAAAGACATTCTCTCCAGGCATGGTGGCTCACACCTGTAATCCCAGCACTTTGGGAGGCTGAGGCGGGCGGATCACAAAATCAGGAGTTTGAGACCATCCTGGCCAACATGGTGAATCCCCATCTCTACTAAAAATACGAAAATTACCTGAGCATAAGGGTGGCACACACCTGTAGTTCCAGCTACTTGGGAAGCTGAGGTGGGAGAATTGCTTGAACCAGGGAGGCAGAGGTGGCAGTGAGCTAAGACCACGCCATTGCACTCCAGCCTGGGTGACAGAGTGAGAGTCTGTCTCAAAAAAAAAAAAAAAAAGAAATTATCTGACCTACCTTGTCTGTGTGTCATAAGACCCCCATTTCAGAAGGTATTCTGCCCCATGCTCCGGAGGAAGGGATGCTGCATAGAGAGGCTAAGAAGAATTTCAACAGATACGTCTTGATGGATTCCCCTCTCAGTCTATCAGTATTAGATTATACCCTTTTTGTCCAATCACTTTTCTACACGGTTGTCCATGCTTCAGTCCTGCCTATCCAATGAAGTTCCCATGAAAGGCCCAGGAGGACAGGGTACAGAGAACTTCTGGACAGCTGAACTCATGGAAGCCTACAGGAAGGCGAACAAGAACTTATCTATGTGCCTGGACAGTGGGGCATCCCTACTCCCAGAGGAAAAGCTCCTCCACTTGAGACCCTTCCAGACCTCACTCTAGGTATCGTTGCATCTGGCTGCTTATTTGTGTTCTTTAAAATGTCCTTTATGATAAACCAGAAAATATAATTAGATGTTTCCCTGAGTTTTGTGAGCTGCTCCAGCAAATTAATTGAACCTACAGAGGGAATCATGGGAACCCCAACTTGAAGCCAGTTGGTGAGAAGTTCCAGAGGCCCCAACTTGCGACTGGTGTCTGAAGTCAAGGGTGGCAGTTTTGTGGTACTGAGCACTTGATGGTATCTCCAGGTGGATAGTGTCAGGATTAAATTGGAAGACACCCAGCTGATTTCCCCTGCAGATTTGCTTGCTTGCTTGGTATGTGAGGGAAAATGTTTTCTATGTTGATTGCTGTGGTTTGACAGCAGAGAAAAGAGAGTTTGTGGGGTTTGTTTCCCTTCAGATTATCCCATGATTATAAATTATGTAAATGTCTCCACTCCCCTATAATGGGCAATATGGCAACCACCCATCTGTCTACCCTTTCTTCACTTTGCTCCTGGTCTTACTTTATGTGCCAACCACATTGAATAATTATTGTAACCCCCTTTTTTGTTTGTTTTGAGACAGAGTCTCATTCTCTCACCTAGGCTGGAGTACAGCAGTGTGATCTTGGCTCCCTGCAACCTCTGCCTCCCAGGTTCAAGCATTTCTTCTGCTTCAGCCTCCCAAGTACCTGGGACTACAGGTGCACGCCACCACACTCAGCTAATTCTTTTTTTTTTTTTTTTTTTTTTAAGTAGAGACGGTATTTCACCATATTGGCCAGGCTGGTCTCAAACTCCTGACCTCATGATCCACTTGCCTCAGCCTCCCAAAGTGCTGGGATTACAGGTGTGAGCCACTGTGCCCAGCCTACTTACTGCATCTTCAACACAGTACTCATTTCTCCATCTTACAGCACCTCTCCAAAGCCCTCCTTTCACCTTAAAGATTTTTTTATTCCTCCAGATCAATGTATTCTTTCCTTCATTTAGCTTTGAATTTGACTTGTGACATTGGTCATAGGGATCTGAGTCAGAATTTCTGTATTTTCTGATGATATTCCTTCTCCTTTTAAAGTGCTAGCTCTTTAAAAATAGGATTTATATCTTATGCATTTATTTGTCTCCCTCATTGGCTAATACATAGTTGCAAATAATTGTTCAATAGCTCTGTTACTTGGGAGGCTGAGGCAGGAGAATGGCGTAAACCCGGGAGGCAGAGCTTGCAGTGAACTGAGATCCGGCCACTGCACTCCAGCCTGGGTGATAGAGTGAGACTCCGTCTCAAAAAAAAAGAAAAAAGAAAAAGAAATAATAATAATAATAATAATAATAATTATTATTATTATCTTGTAAGGGGGAGTCCTCCATGACTACCTAGTATATACTAGGTATAGGCAAAGGTTGGCTTCAAAGCACAGAAGGGATTTGATGTGCTAAAATAGACTAGATTATTGATGCCACATAACATGGGAGCAGACAAGTTTCTTTTTATTGTTTGTCCAGAAAGGGCTAAGTTGTGACCTTTTACTGTATCACCTTTACCTTATCAGTGATATACTCTATTGCTTCCATTGAGAAAGATTTTAACTTTCTGGTTAAAGCAAAGCATGGGTATTTTCAGACTCAAATTACATCATGTAACAGGAAACAAGAGATACTTGATATCTATTTGAGTTAGGTTTTAATGGGTAAAGTAAACCTTTTCTGGCAATGGGGGAATACCTTAATCAACTCACACACTCGGTTTGACATATCAAGCTCTATGATGGGAAACTTGAGTATGGTCTTTGAAAGGTTTCAGGTTCATTTTATAAAGTTATCAATGGTTTCCACTTAGGGTAGAAAGTCACTGAAAGAATCTTAGTTGACTCAAAATACAAGCTTAGAATAATGGTCGAAGGTATTGGGTTCTTTCATTCCAGATCATTCAAAGTCAAGTCTTGCTCAAAAGTTTTGCTCTATGAGAAAATCCTTCCACTTATACATAACCCCTTCTGTATGCCATGTGCACAAATACTTTACCATATAATCATGGTGACCAGAATCACTGACAAGCAGCTAATTTTAGCACTACTCCTTTTTACAAGATATCTTTAAATCATGTTGGTTTGGGATGATGCAACCCACATTCCTTGATCAGAGCAGAGTAAACTAAATTTGACAACCACCTACCTAGTTCAGCAACCACTCAGAATTAAAATTCCAGCAAGAAGTGTATTTTAGGTCTGCATTCTGTAATTATCTGTTTTGTGTGTTCAAAACCATTTTTTAATACTAATATTGTAACCAGTTTGACAAAATTCAAAGAGTGGCAGCTCTGTGGAAAGTGACGTCATACTTTCCCCTTTCTTCAAACCTCTTCTTATAACTAGGGGCTATTCATAGATTCCTCTCCCGTTAGCAGACAAATTAGAGGTCCAAATAATTTAAAGATTTACATTCATTTTGTAGTGGTATTATACTTCATTTAGAAGTACTCAGATGGGCCCTTGGAAGTGGGAAGTGCTGTACTAGGTCTTAGAGTTTGATGTTCGTTCAGACAATCTTAACAAGTTGCCTGGTTTGTAAGAGGCTACTGTTTTCCTATCCCCATACTTGCTTTCTCTGAATTACAACCCTCATTTTTTTCTTCGCTGGGCTGATGGTTACCTTGTGAGAAGAAAACAGAACATACAAAAAGTTACATTTTCCAATCCCTTTTACAAACAGTAAGGTTATGTCACTAAATTCTTTTCTTTTAAACTGAAAAATAATAATATAGGGCATAATATGATGTTGCTGTACGTATGTACCTCGTGGAATGACCAAGGCAGATGAATTAACATAGGTATCACCTCAAATAATCATTATTTCTTTGCATTGAGAACATTTAAAATCTTCTTTTGGCTATTTTGAAATATACAATACATAATAATGCATTGTAGCTAGCCTACTTTTAAATCTATGGATCAATGTGGACTCCCAGAAGCTGTGCACTTGGATTCCGTTGTTTGGGGGCCCACTTACTCCTTCCCATCCCTATCCCAAAGAACTGTGATCCTTGAGCATTCTGCCTTCAGTGTTCATTTAGGGTTCCTGGCAGAGGAATTAATGCTGTTCAAGGTATCACCATCAACCCTATACCCATGGATCAAGGGCCCTTTCCACATCATGAACAGATGAAGATTTTCAGGTACTGCAATCTCAACTTGACCTTTATTTTTCCTGAATTTATTTCACCACCAAACCCGCTTATCTTCCTATGTTTCCTTTCCCAATAATTGGTGAGCATTCACCACATCTAGCCAACCACTCATTCTTACCATCTTACCTACAAAATATCTCTAAATTCCCATCCATCTTCTGCAAGACTAACTGCCCTGCCATCATATTACAAATTATTTTCCTTCCTGCTCTAATGTGGCTCACCAAGTCATGGTCACTGATCCTGTCTTTATTTAAAATTTTGATATTTTTTCCATCATGAATTTTAAAAAATTATTTTTGTTTTAAAAATATTTCATTAAAATATTTTAAAATTAATATTTCCATATATGTTTTATAATGTTAATTTAATATTTCAACATTAAATATTTTAATAAATAGTAATTCATTAAATTAATGCATGTTAATTTAAATAATACCAAATACTTAAATATTTACTATTTTAACTTAATGTAATATTTAATATTTAATAGTTCACTAAATCTTATTTATCTTGGTTACTGAGGGCTTTTTGGTTAAATTTTGAGCCTGAGGCAAGTACCTCACTCACCTCACTACAGTCCCAACAGTTTTCCCTCATACCGCCATTTTTTGGCTTTATTTGTTCTCCATTTTACCTGAGTCAGGAGCAAAATGGCTACAGAAGATTCAAGGCAGGGAGGCTGGGGAGGAGAGGGAGCAGATCTGCCTTCCAGCCTAAAGCTGTTACAAGGGGACCAGGAAGAAGAGTTAACATGAAGTCAAATTTAATGTGTTCATAATTACCCAGGTCTGGTCACTCAATTTTTTGATTGAGAATATATTTGCAACTTAAAGTGATCATAGGCTAAGTTAAGAGTAAATTGAGGCCGGGCGCAGTGGCTCAAGCCTGTAATCCCAGCACTTTGGGAGGCCGAGACGGGCAGATCACAAGGTCAGGAGATCGAGACCATCCTGGCTAACACGGTGAAACCCCATCTCTACTAAAAATACAAAAAACTAGCCGGGCGAGGTGGCGGGCGCCTGTAGTCCCAGCTACTCGGGAGGCTGAGGCAGGAGAATGGCGGGAACCCGGGAGGCGGAGCTTTCAGTGAGCCGAGATCGAGCCACTGCACTCCAGCCTGGGTGACAGAGTGAGACTCCGTCTCCAAAAAAAAAAAAAAAAAAAAAAAAAGAGTAAATTGAACAGTCATACTCCTGACACTGTTTCACCCACGGCTGAGTAAACTTACCTCCTTCGATAAAATAAAAATGACAGAAAAATACTTATGTTCTTAGTTACATCATAAGCCCTACTTATTTTATAATACATGTTGGCCACATCTTTTTAATTGAGTTTTACCTGTCTTTTCCCACCTGTTTGTTCACTGCTTTCTTTTTAACCTGAAACAGTCCCTGGCACATAGTAGGAACTTAACATTTTAGTATCCATTTGTTTATTCATTCAACAAATATTTATGGAAACCTACTATGAGTCATCCAGATTTCCATCTGCTAGAAATAGAGAGTGAACCAGGCAGGCAAATACCAAAGAGCCATTCCTTGACTCTTAGGCAAAGTGAGGTAATAATTTCATGGCACCCAGCAACACAACACTCATCATGTTTTTTGTCATGATCTCTTTCAAGTTTATCTTTCACTGGTTCCATGAAAGCAGGGGATGTATTCATCTTGCTCACCACCGTGACTGTAGCACCTAGTGGCCTGGCATATGAGATACACTCAGTGTGGATTTAAATAAATGACTCAACCACATTTCTCAGTATTTCCTCTTTGAAGACAACGAATTTCTTTGGAATATATCCATGTATACATATGTTCAATATATGTATATGTGTACATATACAATCAGAATCAGTCTGTGTTTTTTTTTCCTGAGGAATTGTCTTGTGAGTGCTGTTGATTGTCTACCCTGAATCCATTATCCCTTTATTTATTTCTAATGGATCCCTGATTTTGTTCAGGAATTCACTCTTCCCTGTGAAGCCCATGGTTCAAGAGAAACTGACTCTTCCTCTATTGCCAGGGACTTGATTGGTTCAATTAGTCCCAGTGAAAGAGTTTCTAATCTTCTTAGCAATGTTTGGCTTCAGTATAGCCATGCAATTTAGGTCAATTTCAACTGAGATGTTTTCCAGGGGCTTCTGCGAAAATCTCCCCTTGTTTGTCTAGAGAGCCTTTCTCGTACAGTAGCGGTTCTCAATTTTGGCTACTTTGCTTCCCAGGGGAAATTTGGCAATATCTGGAGATACTTGTGATTGTCACACTTGGGAGATGCTACTTACATCTAGTAAGTCAAGGCCAAGATGATGCAGCTAAGCATCCTACAATGCAAAATACAGCCTTCAAACAAAAACTAATTATTTAGCCCAAATAAGAATCAAGGATGTACAGGTTGAGAAACCCTGATCTAACATAAAGGAGAAAGCATGTAGCTCTTTCTGATGGCTCCTTCCACCATACAACCACAGAAAAACTAGCTTTAGGATAAAGCTCAACACTGTAGATTATAGAAAAAAGAGAGAAAGTTGGTAGGTTCTTGATAACATCTCCAAATGCATATAGTTGGATCAAATAATTTTGAAGCTGACCTTGGCTGTGGACTCCCAGTGATCTGAGCCAATGTGTCTCCTAATTGCTGTGTCAGTTTGAGCTAGATTATTTTTAAATAACCATTAAAAGCATTTTGTGTAAACTGGTATTTATTTATCTAGCTACTGATTTCATTTTACTTTGGTTTTCAATAAGTTAAAAGCTAATTTATAGTCCAATCTGAATAACTATAATTTTTTCCACCTGCATATCTGCATTCAAATTTTGTACATAGCCTTTTATCTTAGTTCTATTTATGTGTATTTTTGCCCTGAATTTATTTCATACATATTCTTGTAAGTCTTTTTATCAATTTTATTGAATGATGTAGGTGAGATAAAGTACCTTATACCTCATAGGAAACAAAAGATACATTTGTGGAATTAAGAATAAAGGTGTACCAAACAAACAATGTTTATTTAAATGTTAATATAACTTATATTTAGCTGGTCTTTGAAAATTGTACAATGCCACCTGAAATAACTTGGAGTCAACATAGGAGGCAAAATGCCATTTGTAAACTATTGTTTGCAGAGGTTGAAATCTATAAATTTAGTGCTTTTTTTCTTTCATCACTTGCATATCTAGCCATTCTCTCCTTGGACAAAAACAAAAATAGCAGAATTATGTGAATTTTCTTACACATTTTATAAAACATCTTTAAATATTTGTTAAAAAGGTCAGTCAAAGCCTCAGGATTTTGAGTTTTTATCCTATGATTTTCTTCAAATCCACAGAAACAAGTATTATTTATCTCATGATATCTTTAAAATAAGGATGGTTGTAGAGACCTACAAAAAATTAAAATATGAATTACTTGGCACAAATAGTTATGTAACATTTTATGAAGCTCAAGAGCTTAATAATACTAAGAGGCAAATGGTAACTGGGCAAAGTTTTTGAGAAGTATAACCGCAAATTACTAAAGTCTCATTTAAAAAAGCTAAGATTTCACATTGTTAATATGTAATAGTTAAATATTTTATGCTGACCATATATTTGTGCTAGCAGGAGAAGCTACTACATTGTCTATTTGTTCATTGTTAAGTCACATGTTCTGGTATTTTAGTCATAATCTGAAAGCTACTTTTGTATGTCATTAATGAAACATGAGAGAGTTTGAGTTGATTTAATCTATTTTTTCAGTCTCCCTTTCCTAGTGATTTCAGAGGTCAGAAAGAACCTAGCTTTTCAGACAAGACAGTTTCCCCTATCAAAACAATTTGTGTCTAGCTGCAGAACGAAGGAAAGAGAGGTTTAGAATTTAGAAAACACAAATTTTTGATGCTCATAGGTCACCTGCGGACTGTAGAGGTAAAAGGGAGCCTTTTAGCATGTTGGCCTGTGTAGAAGAAAACAGCACTTGGGAGGAAGGGCATTCCAGAGCCTTAGGACCTGACCTAGGGACTTTCTAGTTCTTAGAAGATCAGTCCTAAAATCTGCCAATTGCAGTGGGACACTAGTCGGGGAGGAAACTACGGGGTTAGAGCATTAAAAGGTTTCCTGGCGTTAAAAGGTTTCTTGGCAGGGTGAGTATTAGAGCCTTGAAGTTGAAGGTAACAGTTTCAAATGGTGTCAGGAGCCACTGATTTGTGAGCTTTGTCCTTGCTTGTGTTTGACCCCTCTGACCTTTGTCCAGGCTGGCCTACACAAGTGTGTAAGCAGCTGCCAGTGGAGTGTGATTTGAAGGGCATCAAGAGGACCACTTGACCCTGATTATTTTCCCCTGGGTCTGGAATAATTTTCCTATTACTTAGCACAGCATCTGGCTCAATAAATCTTGGATGGATGGATGGATGGATGGATGGATGGATGGATGGATTCATCACATATATTTATTACATGCCAGGTATTATGCAAAATGCACAGGACCCACAAATAAACACAATCATTATGTTCCTACTTTTCATGAGGTCCACTGTCTAGTTAAACATAAAAGAAGGTAAAATAAATACAAGAATTCTAAGTGAGGGTTCTGAAACTTTAGAAAGAAATAGAGTACTAAAGATAATGGACTTCAGAAAAGTCTTCCAAAAAAAAAAAAAAGAGGCATTTTTGATATGAAAATGACCATAATTGAAATGCAAATATATGTTCAGAAAAAATATTATAATCTCATTGGCCCTGACAAGGTGTTTACAGAGTCTGTCTATGAAAGGGTAAAAGTAGAGCAGTAAGAAAATTAGGGACTTTTGATGGGGAACAACCTCTCAAGGAAGGGATAACTGAGCGCCCAGACTGCTGTTCAAACCGAACTGATTTGAGCAGAGATGAACAGACTAGAACAGAGCCACTGAGCCTGGGTCCTGGGGACTGTGGGACCTGGAGCAAGGCTGTCCAGAACCAACTGGCCTGAGTCCCATTGGTGAACCTGACAGAATGTTGCGCTCTGGAATCCAAGCTCAACAGACAAGCTGCAGTAAGAAAGTCTGATTGTGAAAAATGCTAAGAACTCTGTGCAAGAGTGCTATTTTCTTGATGGAAATGTGACAGTATTATATTAATCAGAGATGACAGAATTGACTTCGGGGCCACTGGTTTAGTAACAGTTAGAAGGAAAGCCTGGGGCTATTTTAAATAAATAATTCCTTTGCATCAGATTAGAATATTTCTTGCCACATCTGAAGCCATTTGATTTTTCATTTATCAGTTGCCTTTGGATTAATCAGAGAGAGGAGTTGCAGGCATAATAATAGAAATAAGCTTTGTGTATGATAATATTTACTTTAGCTTTCTGAATTTGAGGAGGATCTATTGATAGTAGAATACTTGCTGAATGAATAAATGAGCAAATGAAGGCATGAATGTTGGAGTATAATTTATTATTCTGCTGCCTGTAATACTTTCTAAGTGATATTGTCTCATCTCCTCATTCACCTGACACTGTGATTGTGGGAAAACAGAAAATAATCTTACCTCAGATTACTGGTTTTTATATAAAGTGCTGTAGTTTTATTTTATGTGATTAGCCAAGCCTCTAAAGCCCCATTGTGTGTTCTTGAAGCACATAAGCAGAGACTGGTCTATAAAGCATGAAAGTTCAGCTTTGGGGGTAAGCCTTAAACTAAAACTAAATCTGCACTGCTTTCTTGTGTCTACTCCAAAATTCCAAAGATAAGAGTTCCTTTATTTGCCATCCATTATCACTATTGAAACATTTTTCATTGCTGAAGTTGTACTTCTTGAGGAGTTGGATGGGTTGACTTTGAACAGTAGCAGTTCATAAAGACAGCAGAGCCCTCACCTCCCAACCCTATCTCCTACTTTGTTTTTCTGCTTTCAGCATGAAGACTCTTTTAGTATCAGATGGAGGAACACATTTTTCTCTCTAAAATACATCAAGGTTTGAAATGAAGGGAAACAAAAGCAATCTTTTCAAACTTGTAAACTTTTCCTTTACAAATCATGATTTCTGCTTTCTAACAATAAGCAAAGAGCCTTCTTGAACATCACATAGATCTTGCAAAATGACATTTAAAAAAAGTCCCATGTACACAAACTAAAAACATATGGATAAAATAGCAAACATTTAGAAGTTGGTGAATTAAATGGAAAAACACCTCTGAAAGCACATTTTATATTGTTATTGTAAAACCACAATGTTACTAATGCTGGATAAACCCCGAGAACAGCTGGATTTTGACTATCTCTAATTGGGCCTGACCCAAATCATTTTTATTTTTTGTAAGAAAATAGCATTTCTGTACATTACTCTTATTTTCAGTGCTGAGTTCTGGACTATATGCCAATGCTTACTGAATTTACTTTCTCCATATGTGTGGATAAATAAAAGAGAGCCTGGAGCCCACTGCTGAGTTTTCATAATAATGGAGGAACAATGGTCTTTGAAAGTTACAGATAATCCCCAGTCCTCATTGTGGTCATCTGTTTCAGTCCAATCTTTCTCTGAAACAACTAGCAAGATGCAAAATTGACTGATGATCTTCTCCTTTCCCCTGCTTGACCCTGCATACACACCGCCTCTCCTGGAGGTGCCAGGGAGCAGTGAAGTGACGAAAAGGCAGGGAGTAGGAGGGAGAGGAAAGAAAAACAAACCAAGTGATCAACCCCAAATGACTGAGTGTTGGCTGTTTTCTATTATTTACTCTTTTGAGCTTTCTCAGATGTGTTTTTTTGAGAAGACTTTCATGTTGTCTTTTCTTTCCTCTCTGATAGTTAACCACCGTTTTCCCTGCAGCGGGCTAAGCGTGCAGAGCCCTTGAATGAGGTCCGAGTAGACTGCCAGATTCTAAAGACACTAAAGCACAATATTTCCATCCTTATTCTTTTGAAAATAGGCTTTTAAATTGTGCATGAAGCCATGTCAATGATGAACAAAAATGAAAGTCACAAAGTAGTAAGTGAAAATTCAAAAGCAGTTCATCCATCCGTGGTATTTACATAAAGCTTTAAATATGTAGATTTTTTTGAATTATGCATTTTGGTATTTGTTCTATCATTTTATAAAGGGTTGCCAGCAATTTACAAGAACATGGTCTACACTGAGTTCTGTTTTGATCTGACCTCTCCATCAGAGTGTTTTTAAATGCTTGTATCATGAATTAAACATAGAACAATATCATTCATTTAAATAAATCCGCCTACTGAGGGCCATATGCATGGCTTGGGTCAAATCTGTGGAAGCGTTATTGTGGAGAAGAATGCCCTTTGGCCATGGCTTTTCTTTTTCAATTGTCCAAGGTCTAAGAATGAACACCAAAGAGGAAGGAACACATCAATCTGAGTCACCAACACTTCAAAGATGGTCTTTCTCAAAAGACCAATACACTGCACGCTTTCGTCATACATAAACTGACTTAAGGAATTTCCTAAAGGAGGTATACTTTATGTAGAATTGCTTTTTATTATTTTATTTTTTTAGGATTTAATGGTAGAAGGACTTCTTTGTAAATATAAAAATAATTATTAAACATTCATTATGATGACTTATGAAGTAACAATTTTATTCTAATCATTATGATAAGTGCTTTACACAATTTATTTTAAAAACCATATATATAAGATAGCTATTATCATTATTCTTCATGTATATTATTATAAATGACAAAAAGGGAGCACAGAAAAGTATTTGCTGAAGCTCATAACACATCAGGATTGGAATTTCCTTATCTTACTAACATAATATTAGACTCGAAATACTACATACTGCATATTTTATTCAGGTACTTAATATTTTCTCAGAAATCCTGCTAATTGATGTAGTTTGATTCCAGGATCCTCAAAAGGGAATTTTATATAATTTTAGCTATTGATAGTCATTTCTAATAACTTAAAAATATCACTCTAGAGTATACATTACCCATGTATATAACAAGATTTCTAAATCTAAGCGAATTTTTAAAAAATACTTGTATTTAATTCACAGTCATGCATTTTTGCTTGTTAAATCTGTACCTTGCGTGTATGTCAGATTTATGAAAGACATAAATGTTAAAAAATTAAAGAAACCAAAGACAGATATTAATGTCTTTACTATGTAAAGAGCTTTCATGAATCAATATGAACATATTGAGCAACTGAATATAAAAAAGACAAAGAACATGATGAAGACATTTAATGGAGAATAAATACAAATGGTTAGACTCAAACACATATGATAGAATCTTTCATATCAATTTTAACTATAAGAATGCCAATTAGATATTATATTTTAATTATTAATGAAAAAGATTAAAAACTATTTTCATTCCTATTATTTCAAGGACATAGAAATATGAACACTCTCAAGCATCACTGGTGAGAGTAGAAATTATTTAAACATAAACACCCAAACACACAGTTTAAAATATAAGTTGAAGTCCTAAGACTTCAAAATGTTTATACTCTTTGAGCCAATAATTTGATTTACAGTAGATGAAGAAAATTGAGAGGAATATCAAATTTTACTTCCAGGAATATTTATTACAAGTTTATTTTAAATAAAAAAATTAAATAATTTATAAGTTCAACACAAAATAAAGACCTGGCTAACACACTATGGCATAGTCATAGGATAGTAATAGTGTGAAGACTAATTACAAGTTGAATATCTCTTATCCAAAATACTTGGGACCAGGAGTGCTTCAGATTTCTGTTTTTTCTGATTTGGGAATATTTGCATATATATAATCATACACCTTGGGAATGGGACCCAAATCTAAACACAAAATCCATTTATGTTTTATGTACACCTTATAAACAGAGCCTGAAGGGTAATTTTATAAAACATTTTAAATACTGTTCTTCCTTAAACAACATTTTGATCATATTTTGGCCATGATTTGTCACATGAGGTCAGATGTGGAATTTTTCATTTGCGGCATCATGTTGGCATTCAAAAAGTTTCAGATTTTGAAGCATTTCAGATTTTGGATTTTTAGATTAGGGATGTTCAACTTGTAATATAAAAATATAATATAGTACATTTATTTGCAGTATATCATTAAAGAGAAAAAGAATATTAAAAATCTGGAGTATGATCTCAACTTTAAAAACAAATACCTGCTATATAGCTCTACACATAATACAGCTACATCATGTATTAAAAATTCACATTTTATGCTTACATATATAATTGCATATAATAGAATGAGAAAAAACTATAATATCAATTATTTCAATGTGGTATAATTGTAGGTGATTTTTTCTTTATTCTTGATAAGTATTGGCATTTAACAAATTTACTACAACTAATACATATTTTTTTATAGATGAATATGTCTGATATAATATGAAATCATCAACCCATGGTGTTCTCAAGAAATAATAGCCCAATATAAATGTGAGGTACTGCTATTAGTATAAATGTTTACTTGCGTAAATTTATGAAGGAAGTTCAATTTCACTACTGTTTACAGAAATACGAATTAAAACAAGCACAGTGATTTCCCTCTATCTTTGCTGAAGTTCAGTGCTGCTGAAGATGGAAAGAACAGTCCTCTTCAAATGCTGCTGCCTGGAGTGTGCAATTGGTACTGTCTTTTTGGAGAGCAGTATGTCATTATCTACCAAAATTTCAAGTGAACACACCTTGAAAATTAGCAATTTCACAGCTAGGACAGATTCTATAAACACATCTACCAAAGTGAATAAAATTGGATGTACAAAATATTCATTGCAGTATCTTTTATAACAGCAAAGTACTGGGGACAATCTAAATGTCCATCAAAAGAAGAATGTTTAAACAGATTTAGCAACTGCTGAAAAATAATTGAGAGAGATCTACATGTAATGGCTTAGAGAGATGTCCAATACATATGATCTTTAAAAAAGGACATAGCACAACCTTTTGTATAGTATGATTCCATTGAGATTTTAAAAAATCTGAATATTTAGAAAATTTCTGAACAAATAAATCTTAAATTTAACAGTGATTATCTCTTTGGAGGGACACGGACCAATGACCCTTGGAAGCAATGAAACAGGGATTTCGTGTTGAACTTTTATTCTTCTATGGGGTTTGAAATTTTTGCAATGAGAAGTATTTATGTATACCATAGAATTAGAATAATTTAAAATGATCAGTGACTCAAGAAAAGTTTTAGCCATTTGTTTTAACCAAACACTAAAATATTGGCAGATATCATCAGGCTAGTTAAAACTGTGAATTAGTCTCTACAAAATAAGAGTATTTTTGTTCTCTTTTAAAATATTTTAATTTTTGTGGCCAGCACAAAGCTAATCTTGGCAAGAGTGGAAGGCATTCTCACAGGAGGAGAAATCCATAGAGCAATACATCCAATATATTAAGTTGCAACAGCCCTTTATTTAAGGCTTGTGGTTATATCATCATCTCTTAACAAAACATTTTTATTTTTCCAATTTTAAAATCCTCCAGTGACCATTTTGCTTGATTTCTTTTTTTCTTTCATTTCTTCATGACAATAATGCAAAACAAATTTTGATAAAAATAACTTGTTCATTTTCTCACTGCTCAACTCTCTGCTTTCAAGCAGAGCCAGGGAACATTGATATTTTGATATAAAACAAATTTTCCCTTTGAATTAGATTGTGTTTCAAAATGGAAACAAGCCTTATTTTTAAAATAGCACAAGCACTTTATGCTAATTTAAAAATAACAGATAGTATGTAAAGATGCAAAGAAACTAAAATATCCCTCTAATCCTATCACAAAGAGACAGGTGTTAGCATTTTGGTGTATATATTATGTGTGCATCCAGTTTCCTATAACTTGATTTTTTTTTCATGTGATATTTCCTTTACCCCTATCATCATTTATGATACCAGCATCAGATTCTACTATATGGATATTTCGTTTTTAGACACAAAATTTCTGGCCGACCCAACTGATTGCTAATGTAATTAGCTTCTCCTTCTTCCTTGCTGGCAAACCTTGCATCCCATAATAGGGGCTAAATAAAAGTTATTCATGTTCTCAGTTTTCTTTGCAGCTAAGGTGTAGGTATGAGGCCCAAAACTGGCTAATAATAACAAATAACAAAGTTCCAGGAATAGGCTTCCCTCCTTGATAAAAATAGACATGCTTGGAGAAACTGCCCTTCTTCTTGTGTTTGTGTAAGGTGTGATGCCCAGAGCTAAAGGAGCTTTCTTGTGACCACGAGGAATGAATCCTAAAAAACACTATACCAATCATAACAGAGTTTGAACAATGAAAGATTCTGGGTCTTTAATGACATTTTTGAACTACTGAACACACTCTTGAAGCTCCCTTTCAGAAATTCTTATGGGCTAAAAAACAACTATTGTTTGATCCACTTTAATCAAGTTATTTTTACCTGTATCCAAAAGCAATTCAACTGATATAGGGTTATTTCCAATTTTTCGTCCTCTCAAATGAAACAGAAATGTTCATTGCTAAATGTACTAAATGTACAACATTATTAATTTCTCCAAATGTTTTCCTGAAATAAATTCTTGGTAGTGTAATTCCTGGCTCAAAGGTTAGAATAACTTTAAATATAAATTATTTTAAGAGCATCATAACCAGAATTTATGATTTTAATTTTTATTCTTATATTTCTTTATTGTGGCAGTAGTTTAGACATTAAGATCATGGACTAAAGAGGTACATGGTACCTACCCACCAACGAGGTTTCTGCCCACTCTGTTACTACTTGGTCAACTTAAGGCAGTGACTTCTCACTGCTTTAGTTGGTTCATCTGTAAAATGGGTATAAAAATATCTACTTCATTGTGTTTCTGTGAGGCTTAAACAAGTTAACAGCTGTAAAATTATTAGAACTCTCTAGTGCTAGCATGGGAGCAGGTGCTCTTTCTTCCTCAGTGTACCCTCAGATGCTATCTTAGTAACCGATATGTATTAATTGTTAAATACACATTTGTCTAATAAGCAAAGAAATTAATAGTAAATCTGAGATCTTTATCTGGACTAATACTTTGTCATATTTAAGGGTCTCTAGGATCCCCTCGTTTTGCTTTTGCCTCTGTTATTTATCTTTTTGCTTCAACCACAAATTGGGCTGGAATATAGTATTACAGTTATGAGTCAGTGTGGATTTTCAACACAGGAGATCTCAACTTGAAACATCGTTAGGATTGGCACAGTGTGTTAAAAAATGAGTTTGTTCCACTCAAATACCAATTTGTTCTTTAAAAATCAACATAGCATGCAAGCGTTGGATCTCCAGAAGTGATGAGTTTTTATAGTTTTTGTAGTCCCATTCTTCAGCCAATGGAGCAATTTGCTCTTTATCACCCCAGACATTAATCACCCAATGTAATGACTGAATTTTTCCATCATTATTTTTAAATCCTGGAGGTGGAGACGATGGAAGCAAAATTAGGAAACCATTGTCTGACAATTATTTTATCCAACATAAACAGTAAGGCAAAAAAAAGGACATCACATTTCCAAGATTTCCAGATTTTGAGCCTTGATTGTGAATTCCTTTTGAAAATTTTTACATCTTTACACACTAACTTTTTTTTTAGAGAAATAGAATCCATAAAATGAGCAGTGAGAGACATCTAAAAACATCACACATCTTATATCCATATAAACAGGTATGTTTGTTACAGTGTTATGGGTACATTCGAATCTGAATTCCACAAGGAATTTCGTCATATTATTAAGAGCAAATAAAATAATCCTGCATGAAAGGACAGTTGAACTTAATGGAAATTTTATGCGAAGTCCAACTATCTTAACCTTTAGCTAATGCCTATCAATCAACCCACTAATTGACCTCAGTTATATATTACCCTTTTGAGGATTTTTTTTTTTTTTTATGCTTTAAGTTCTAGGGTACATGTGCAGAACGTGCAGGTTTGTTACATATGTATACCCGTGCCATGTTGGTGTGCTGCACCCATCAACTCGTCAGCACCCATCAACTCGTCATTTACATCAGGTATAACTCCCAATGCAATCCCTCCCCTCTCCCCCCTCCCTATGATAGGCCCCGGTGTGTGATGTTCCCCTTCCCGAGTCCAAGTGATCTCATTGTTCAGTTCCCACCTATGAGTGAGAACATGCGGTGTTTGGTTTTCTGTTCCTGTGATAGTTTGCTAAGAATGATGGTTTCCAGCTGCATCCATGTCCCTACAAAGCACACAAACTCATCCTTTTTTATGGCTGCATAGTATTCCATGGTGTATATGTGCCACATTTTCTTAATCCAGTCTGTCACTGATGGACATTTGGGTTGATTCCAAGTCTTTGCTATTGTGAATAGTGCCGCAATAAACATACGTGTGCATGTGTCTTTATAGCAGCATGATTTATGATCCTTTGGGTATATACCCAGTAGTGGGATGGCTGGGTCATATGGTACTTCTAGTTCTAGATCCTTGAGGAATTGCCATACTGTTTTCCATAATGGTTGAACTAGTTTACAATCCCACCAACAGTGTAAAAGTGTTCCTATTTCTCCACATCCTCTCCAGCACCTGTTATTTCTTGACTTTTTAATGATTGCCATTCTAACTGGTGTGAGGTGGTATCTCATTGTGGTTTTGATTTGCATTTCTCTGATGGCGAGTGATGATGAGCATTTTTTCATGTGTCTGTTGGCTGTATGAATGTCTTCTTTTGAGAAATGTCTGTTCATATCCTTTGCCCACTTTTTGATGGGGTTGTTTGTTTTTTTCTTGTAAATTTGTTTGAGTTCTTTGTAGGTTCTGGATATTAGCCCTTTGTTAGATGAGTAGATCGCAAAAATTTTCTCCCATTCTGTAGGTTGCCTGTTCACTCTGATGGTAGTTTCTTTTGCTGTGCAGAAGCTCTTTAGTTTAATTAGATCTCATTTGTCAATTTTGGCTTTTGCTGCCATGGCTTTTGGTGTTTTAGACATGAAGTCCTTGCTCATGCCTATGTCCTGTATGGTACTACCTAGGTTTTCTTCTAGGGTTTTTATGGTATTAGGTCTAACATTTAAGTCTCTAATTCATCTGGAATTAATTTTCATATAAGGAATAAGGAAAGGATCCAGTTGCAGCTTTCTACTTATGGCTAGGCGATTTTCCCAGCACCATTTATTAAATAGGGAATCCTTTCCCCATTTCTTGTTTCTCTCAGGTTTGTCAAAGATCAGATGGCTGTAGATGTGTGGTATTATTTCTGAGGACTCTGTTCTGTTCCATTGGTCTATATCTCTGTTTTGGTACTAGTACCATGCTGTTTTTGTTACTGTAGCCTTGTAGTATAGTTTGAAGTCAGGTAGCGTGATGCCTCCAGCTTTGTTCTTTTGACTTAGGATTGTCTTGGGAATGTGGGCTCTTTTTTGGTTCCATATGAACTTTAAAGCAGTTTTTCCAATTCTGTGAAGAAACTCAGGCCGGGCGCGGTGGCTCAAGCCTGTAATCCCAGCACTTTGGGAGGCCGAGACGGGTGGATCACGAGGTCAGGAGATCGAGACCATCCTGGCTAACACGGTGAAACCCCGTCTCTACTAAAAAATACAAAAAACTAGCCGGGCGAGGTGGCGGGCGCCTGTAGTCCCAGCTACTCGGGAGGCTGAGGCAGGAGAATGGCATAAACCCGGGAGGCGGAGCTTGCAGTGAGCTGAGATCCGGCCATTGCACTCCAGCCCAGGCGACAGAGCGAGACTCCGTCTCAAAAAAAAAAAAAAAAACTCATTGGTAGCTTGATGGGGATGGCATTGAATCTATAAATAACCTTGGGCAGTATGGCCATTTTCACAATATTGATTCTTCCTATCCATGAGCATGGTATGTTCTTCCATTTGTTTGTGTCCTCTTTTATTTCACTGAGCAGTGGTTTGTAGTTCTCCTTGAAGAGGTCCTTTACATCCCTTGTAAGTTGGATTCCTAGGTATTTTATTCTCTTTGAAGCAATTGTGAATGGAAGTTCATTCATGATTTGGCTCTCTGCTTGTCTGTTACTGGTGTATAAGAATGCTTGTGATTTTTGCACATTAATTTTGTATCCTGAGACTTTGCTGAAGTTGCTTATCAGCTTAAGGAGATTTTGGGCTGAGACGATGGGGTTTTCTAAATATACAATCATGTCATCTGCAAACAGGGACAATTTGACTTCTTCTTTTCCTAACTGAATACCCTTGATTTCTTTCTCTTGCCTGATTGCCCTAGCCAGACCTTCCAACACTATGTTGAATAGGAGTGGTGAGAGAGGGCATCCCTGTCTTGTGCCAGTTTTCAAAGGGAATTTTTCCGGTTTTTGCCCATTCAGTATGATATTGGCTGTGGGTTTGTCATAAAGAGCTCTTATTATTTTGAGGTACGTTCCATTAATACCAAATTTATTGAGAGTGTCAACATTAGACAGATCAACGAGACAGAAAGTTAACAACGATATCCAGAAATTGAACTCATCTCTGCAGCAAGCAGACCTAATAGACATCTATAGAACTCTCCACCCCAAATCAACAGAATATACATTCTTCTCAGCACCACATCACACTTATTCCAAAATTGACCACATAATTGGAAGTAAAGCACTCCTCAGCAAATGTACAAGAACAGAAATTATAACAAACTGTCTCTCAGACCACAGTGCAATCAAACTAGAACTCAGGACTAAGAAACTCAATCAAAACCGCTCAACTACATGGAAACTGAACAACCTGCTCCTGAATGACTACTGGGTACATAACGAAATGAAGGCAGAAATAAAGATGTTCTTTGAAACCAATGAGAACAAAGATACAACATACCAGAATCTCTGGGACACATTTAAAGCAGTGTGTAGAGGGAAATTTATAGCACTAAATGCCCACAAGAGAAAGCTGGAAAGATCTAAAATTGACACTCTAACATCACAATTAAAAGAACTGGAGAAGCAAGAGCAAACACATTCAAAAGCTAGCAGAAGGCAAGAAATAACTAAGATCAGAGCAGAACTGAAGGAGATAGAGACACAAAAAACCCTCCAAAAAATCAATGAATCCAGGAGTTGGTTTTTTGAAAAGATCAACAAAATTGACAGACTGCTAGCAAGACTAATAAAGAAGAAAAGAGAGAAGAATCAAATAGACACAATAAAAAATGATAAAGGGGATATCAGCACCGACCCCACAGAAATACAAACTACCATCAGAGAATACTATAACCACCTCTATGCAAATCAACTAGAAAATCTAGAAGAAATGGATAATTTCCTGGACACTTACACTCTCCCAAGACTAAACCAGGAAGAAGTTGAATCCCTGAATCGACCAATAGCAGGCTCTGAAATTGAGGCAATAGTTAATAGCCTACTAACCAAAAAAGTCCAGGACCAGATGGATTCACAGCTGAATTCTACCAGAGGTCCAAGGTGGAGCTGGTACCATTCCTTTTGAAACTATTCCAATAGATAGAAAAAGAGGGAATCCTCCCTAACTCATTTTATGAGGCCAACATCATCCTGATACCAAAGCCTGGCAGAGATACAAAAAAAAAGAGAGAATTTTAGACCAATATCCCTGATGAACATCGATGCAAAAATCCTCAATAAAATACTGGCAAACCGGATCCAGCAGCACATCAAAAGCTTATCCACCATGATCAAGTGGGCTTCATCCCTGGGATGCAAGGCTGGTTCAACATTCGCAAATCAATAAACGTAATCCAGCATATAAACAGAACCAAAGACAAGAACCACATGATTATCTCAATAGACGCAGAAAAGGCCTTTGACAAAATTCTACAGCCCTTCATGCTAAAAACACCCTTTTGAGGATTTAAAAGCAGGTTGCCTCAGATCTTTAGCGTATTATCTCATCTCTCTAATCTACTCAACAGCATAAAGGCTACCAAAATGAAATGACTGTTCCAACCTGTAGAAACAGCTAAGATTGTTACAGTGGTTCTTTGATTAACCCTTACATTTTAGTGGTCCTGTGAGAGTATTTTATTTGGAGGAAAAAAAGACAAGCTGTGTCTGAATGTTACACTTTTAAAAATATAATGAATGACAAGAAGTGAAATGAAATAGTCCACAGTTTTTTTTTTCTTTTCTTGTTTAGTGACAGATGATCACTTACTATTAATGGATTACCCAGAATGAAGTGCTAAACGGTAGAAAAATTGTGTATGAACGAGAAATACTTACAATAAAGACTGTTTTGGGTATTTTATGTGGTTCTTGGTTGTCAAAAAGCAAAGTCTATGGAGTCACAATGCTATACCAGTCAGCAAGCTAGAAAGCTGATTGTAGAAGCGCCAGGAATGCATTTCCAAACGTGACGTTTTAACAGCAGGATTGAAGGTTAGAAAGTGGCGTTTTATGTCAAAATCAATCATATGTGGTGTGTGTGGGGAGGTGGAGGTGTTGCATTCATGTGTTTTTGAAGAAGATAAGCCAATGAGCCATTTCCTAGCATGATCTAGTGTAAATCTATACACTTTCAAGTTACTTTGAAAAGAAATATTGGCTGGGTACGGTGGCTCACCCTTGTAATCCCAGCACTTTGGGAGGCTGAAGTGGGCAGATCACCTGAGGTCAGGAGTTCGAGACTAGCCTGACCAATATGGTGAAACCCCATCTCTACTAAAAATACAAAAATTAGCCAAGTGTGGTGGCGGGCACCTGTAGTCCCAGCTACCTGGGAGGCTGAGACTGGAGAATTGCATGAACCTGGGAGGTGGAGGTTGCAGTGAGCCAAGATCACACCACTGCACTCCAGCTTGGGCAACAGAGTGAGACTCCGTCTCAAAAAAAAAAAAAAAAAAAAAAAAAAAAAAAAGAAATGTCAAGTGCAGAAGTGTTTTAATACTGCTGCCTGCTGAGGAAGTGGTGATTGGATCTTGCATCCTCCTGTTTTTTCTAGTTGACAATTAGTGCTTCCAATGGACAGTGATGCGTGATGCCTACTGCAGTGAAAAAATTTTCATTCATGTATCCATCACCTGTTTATAGAAGACCTGCTATGTGCAAGGCATTCTTCTAGGCATTCAGACTATAGTAGGGAATAAACTGAACTAAACATCTTGTTGTCATGGAATGTTGTCCAAAAAAAGTACAATTGAATTCATCCACTTTGCTGCGAGATCAAGATGTGTTCATTTTACTTGTGCTTTTGGGGATGGAGACTTAACTTACCGAATGTACTTTGAAATGTGTTTGTGTAAACAATTTGAAAGGAGCTGGATCTCCTCTTTCCTGACCTGACTTCTCACAAACGGGGGCTAGAAGATCAATGTCCTACCTCAGAAAAATGGTTTGGAACAGAATTGGTTTGTATTTAATAAATATCTACATGTTAAGAAAAAGTCCCACTCTCCTTTTGATGGTATGCATGTGGCTCTATTGTGTTTCTAGTTAAGATGGGGTCTAGAGGGAGAGAAACCTAGTGCTCTAATTCATACCTTCATGCTGAACTTTCCTCTATTGCAGGCCAGTTGTGTGGCAACATCTCAACTACCCTGATGTTTTCTAAACCCTTTCTACCCAACAAGTGTGGCACCTGGCTCCTTCAGTTATCAGTGAGATTGGCATCTCAAGGCAATGGTGGTGTTTGCGGGCGTGACTGACCACTGTGTTGACTCTTTCAAGTCACATCACTGTGCCATGTGGATTATCAGGATTCTTGTTCTTATAATGGAGTGGAAGTGTTTGAGACTGAAACCCTGGGGCATTCCTGGGAGAGAGGTGGAACAGGGAGCCAGGCTCAGCCACTATCCTATGACAGGCCTATACCCTCCCTTTGTGCAAAGGATTTTGAAAGGCCTTCACTGTTTCTTCTCTGTGAGACCATGAATCACCTATATTTTAAATGGTGCATTTTTAATGGGTCAAAATTAAGAGACTGACATAAACAGTCTTGGGAGAGAATTGTGTATCTCTTCATACTAATTAATGTCCAGAGCAGAAAATAGTGTTTGATAATACAATGAAAATTACAAGCCTTTATTCTTTTAACTTTTTTACTTAATGTGTCATAACATCCTTGGAACCAAGTCCTGTTTTCAGGGAAATTTTCTTTAAAATGCCAACTATCTCCAAGCCTATCACAGTCCTTGACTTATTATCATTGACTCTAGAAAAGACTGTTGTCATTGATGGGGAAGGTATAGGTCAGAAAGAAGGTCTGAAAACATGAAGAGAAGCTTCTGGAATAGGAGATGAAGTGAGGACTTCAGGCCTAAAGTTAACCACCTCTTCTCCTGTGCAAATATCGGCCCCTAGTAACACCCGCTGATTGTGACACCATTACCAATAGAAGTAATATTAGAATACCAGTGAAAGTTCGCTATTCTGGAATACGAATGGAGGCTCTGAAAAGTGTGGGTTTATAAATTGTTTGCTTGGTTTTAAAACATCTTCTAATTTCTTTTATGTTTTACCTGAAATTCTTACTTCCTAATTTGGCTAAGTACTATAGCCACTGAAATAGCTCCAAAAGAATCTTTCTCATGATTTTCCTAGAACATCCAGAGCTTGGAATACTGAAACTATCCCAGTGTCTTCTGAGGCCCCCGTTCCTAGAGGAGTAGCGATTACTCTTTCTCTGAAAGGTAATCTCTCCTCTCCTTGTTTTAACATTCTGCCCTGTAAAAGTAGACTTGAAAACCAGAATAAGAAACGTTGGTTTTTATAATAGCACATGAATGTATTCTTAGCTTTCTCTGGAGATTAAACTAAAACTTTAAAAAGCTAGGTACCACTCTGTCCAGAACAGTTTTAGGTTTGCTTTGAGACCAGAGCAAGGATTATATGATCCATCAGCAGACCTTTCATGCTTGTGAGTACTGCAAAAAGTACAAAATCTTTGATTCACAGGGCATTTTCACACTTAGCAAATAAAAAAAAAAAGATTTAAAATTTAAAGGAATTTTAAAACTTATAAATGATTTGCCTTTACAACCAAGCAAATCTTTGAGTAAAGTCCTCATGCTTTTCTTGAAATAATAGGGTTTAAAATCAATTTTTGACATTTAAATTTAAATTGCATTTTTCAAATTGACTTGCCAGAAATTTTCACACAAAAGCAGACCAAAACCAAAATGTACCTATCACCCACTATCAAAAACTATTGTAAAACTTACAATTTTCAATGGAATCAAAGTCCTGACATAAAATAGGAACTAAATTTGTAAAAACTGTTTCTACTCTTTTGGGCATATCGACTGTGTGTTATTCAGGTAGTTGCATGCTTAAAATACATACAAATCCTCCAGGGATACTTAACACTTCTATCCCTCCCATAATACCCTCAGAGTTATTGTCAGCACCTGGGAGCAAGCCAGTTCAGGAGAATCTGTCTGCATCATGATAAAGGGCAAAGATTCAGCCAAACCTTGATAATCTGGTAATAATTCAATTTAGTTTTGCTTCAACTTTCGTATTTGAATCGTAGAAAATCAAAGACCTTCTGTGTATGGACAGGTAGGTCTTTTAGGGCATTTGATGAGATTTTGCTCAGAAGGAAATGTTTTAAGTGAAAAAATGGGACTATGCTAGTTGGATTTCTATGTGGCCATTGAGAACTAATAATATGACCTCAACAGACCTCAATGCAAGATTATAGGACTGAAATGGGATACGAAAAAGGGAAGCAAGTGGGAAAATATTTCCAGTGCGAATAGTTGACTTGCTGGTTCTGAAACCCAACTGGTTCTTTTGACCACCTTCCCCAGTCTCCCCAGACCCTACTTAAGGTTAGAAGAAAGCAGAGCTGCCAACTTGGGTATAGCTTCAATGATTTGGAAGCTGTAAAAGAAGTGATCCTTGAAAACCATTTTAACAACAAAGTTCTGTTCATGAAACACCTGTTATTTTTGTGAGTTATCACAGACTTGTGACTTATGTAAGGATGGAAATTAAACACACACACACACACACACACACACACACACACACAAATTTTTTTGAGGGGAAAATACCCCCTCATGTTACCCTAAAAAAATGGAAATATTTGTATGGGTCGAAAGCATCTGGCTTTGTTTTATTGGAGCCTAACATTCTCCAGTTCTTACCATATATGTGTTGCTTGCCCTAGGCCTTTCAGGTGTCCTTGGCATGTTGGCCTTGGGGATATTTTCAGAAGGAGAAAGACCTGAGAAACAAATAAATACATATATGCATATTTCCTCTAGGAAAGATGGTTTTGTAGTAGTCTTGTGCTAACTTAAAAAACAAAGTAATCACATGTTCCTTCTACAGGTAACTCATGTCATTACTGAAGAAATTGAAAGCAAGTGACAAAAATTACCAATTAAGCCATTAAATAGTCATGTAAGGGTACAGCAGCTCTATAGTTACTAAGGACAGGTCTATAGTTCCCTGCCCAGCATCCCTTTCTTTTTTCTGCTCTCAGCATTTGTTCACATCCCTTACTGAACATCCTCACTACAAAATAGAAAGGAGAGTTGCTGAAGTGCCAATCAATAGCTTCTACCCACTTTTAGTCAATCTCATAAAATAGTGGGAAATAAAACTATACGTATTAGCTGTTTTTAGTCAGTGTTTTAAAAAAAGGGCCAGGTGCAGTGGCTCACACCTGTAATCCTAGCACTTTGGGAGGTCATGGTGGGAGGATCCCTTGAGGCCAGGAGTTCAAGACCAGCCTGGGCTACATAACAAGACCTTGTCTTTACAAAAAGTATAGAAAAATTTGCCAGGCATGGTGACACCGGCCTGTAGACCCAGCTACTTGGGAGGCTGAAGCATGAAGATCCTTTAAGCCCGAGAGTTTGAGGCTGCAGTGAGTTTTGATCATGGTATGCACTCCAACCTGGGTGACTAAGTGAAACCCTCTCTCTCAAAAATTAAAAAAAAAAAAGAAAAAAGGCTAACTAAGAAGGACAGTTTTTAGTCATGTTTGAATTTAATGTCCTTATATATCTCTGTTACTTCCCATTTCTAATGATAATTTTGGTTTACCTATTATAATAATTTTGTGATTATTTTGGGTTTGAGAATCTGGACTTAAATGCCTATTGGTGTTTAAGTCAATATCTACAAGGACAAAAATGCACAGATGAATGAAAAGTAATTTGGCTAATTGGATAGGATAAATAGCCATACTGAAGATAGACAAACACCTGCCTGGAATTTCCTAGCATGACGTTTAGTCAGTCTTTAATCTTCTTGTTATGATACCAAAGTAGACAAGAACCTTAGCTACTAGTTGATATTGTTATCAAGTTATCATTATATATTGGCTCTATTACTATCAAAAGCCTAAACAGATCATGGTCTGTCCATCAAATAGTAACTACTGAGACAAGCTTTTCTCTGTACCATTCAGGTTCTGAAGCACTTTGTATCCCAGTAATCACTTTTCCTAACATCATAACAGGACATAAGTGTCTTTTCTCATGTTGTTGAATTAGAGTACTTGCTAACGAATGAGGAGGAAAAATGCCTTGATAATCTCCTTGAGACCAATCCTTTCATCCCCAGTGTCTAGCTCTGGGCATTCAATGATGAAGAAGTACATCCCATCTTTTTCTTGGAAATTCTGACTGTTTTCATGCTCTTAAGAACAAATGATTATATATCTTTGAATGGTATACACTGACAAAGTTAAAGTGAAATCTATGTTATATTTCAAAGAAACATATACATAAATAATTCTCCATATTTTAAACTTATTTCCTAACAGATAGAAGTGATAACATATCTTAGTTGTAGATATTACAAAACATCCTTGTTTACAGTTCAGACCAAAGTGAAATATTACAGAGAGGCATTTATATTTGCCATTTTTTATTAGGCTTCCATAAATCAATGCAAACTCATAAAGATGTTTACTATCATCTTTAATTGGCAAAGATACAGTGAGAAATCATTCAGAAGT
Source organism: Rhinopithecus roxellana (assembly GCF_007565055.1). Lineage (NCBI taxonomy): Eukaryota > Metazoa > Chordata > Mammalia > Primates > Cercopithecidae > Rhinopithecus > Rhinopithecus roxellana. Next base: position 71,539,960 of record NC_044557.1, on the reverse strand, counting down.
AGAATCATGAAACTTGTGGATTATATATGGCCTAGTGTGGTACACTGAAAATTCTTAATAAAAATATGGAAACATGGGATTAAATGCATATAAATGTTACCAACACATAGAAATAATACTCAAGGTGATATAAATACCTCGACTTGATCTTTACATAGTCTATACTCACATGTAGCACATAAAAATGTAAAATATATGTTTTAAAAACCATAGAAATGGAAGAAATCATAGAGGTCATGGAGTCCAGTCCTATTCCCCCAGCATGAAATATCTGAACTACATTCCCAGTAAGAGTTTGTAAGTACTCAATGAAAACATGATGAATAAATCAAAAACAGATAAAAGCCTTTAGATTCACCTTGGACATTTCTGGCAATCCTCTTCAGAAGGCAGCTCAATCTATTTTGAACAATCCCAACACACAGAGTGCTCTTTTCTCTATTACCTGATGGCATTTATTGCTTTCAAATTTATTATTATTATCAACATCATCTAGATATTCTCCAATCTATAGAAAGAGAGCTCCTGCTTTTTAAAAACATAGCTGGACCACTATGTCAAACTTAATTATCCTTAGGATTTTTAAGAGGAAAAAAAATGCATAAGGAAGCTCTAGAAAGAGCTACATATTTTCATGAGTTATTAATGTTCCACATTGCTTTAATATGCTGTTATCCAGTCCAAATAATGAGTACAGAAATTAATGTAATCTAATATAAATATAAATAGAGAAAGGAAATCTTAGCAAAATCATCCTGAAGACTAGAACAGTTTGGGGAATAAAAATCACATAGATTTATTCTGCACTTTAGGATATGTGGATAAATGGCTTTAGTGATAATCTGCTAATCCAACATGGCTCCTATCATGTTGCCTCCAGATAGCCTACATTTTCACTAGTGAGAAAAAGCAGGCGCTTTGTCATGATATCTCTTAAACTTAGTCTCCTTCCCTCCCCCAGCTCCCTATTCTGACTGAAAACTAACTCCTCTGGGATAAACTCTGATAACATTAAATCTGTAGGTACCATCAGGGCTATTTCAATAGATCACTGTGCTGAACCTCCTGGCCTTCTGTCTGGAACTGAGACTGGGGCTGGCTTTCTGCAAAGATGCTCATCAATCTTTTCTTGCCTCTTACCTCTGGCCTCTGGGTCTCTGAGAGACAGCCTAGTTTCTTGCTTGTATATTCTAATAAGAGTCAACTAGGAGAAGAGTTTTCCCTAAAATGCGCTGATCAAAACTAGAGAAAGTGGGAATGACAACACTGTAGCTCCATGGTTCTGCCAACCACAACTAAACAACCTCAGTTTCTTCAAGTGGAAAATTGCTTCTTAGATTGTCCTGAGGATCAGCTCTCCAGCTCTAACCCCTAGCTTTAGGAAAATACCAGTATCTTTCACAGTCCCAAGAATGCTTGTGGGCACTGTAGTAAAATCTATCAACCTGTATCATTTCCTCAGGATGAGTGGGCTCTAAAAATCTTTGCAGAGGTAAAACAGGTCAAACGTAGATTATTTCCAAAGACTGAAAGTCAAAATGCATTAGTGGCAGGAGTCCCTATATATTTTCACTTATGATTCTGCTTTTGTTTTGTTTCAGCAGGTTAAAGCCAAGTCAAGAGTAGACAGTTGCTCTGTCTATTGCAGGAAGTAGGTCAGGTTCATCCCCTATTTTTTTTTTTTTGAGATGGAGTCTCATCCAGCCGCTCAGGCTGGAGTGCAGTGGTGCAATCTCAGTTCACTGCAACCACTGTCTCCCGAGTTCCAGCAATTCTCCCATCTCAGCCTCCCAAGTAGCTGGGACTACAGGGACCTGCCACTACGCCTGGCTAGTTTTTGTATTTTTAGTAGAGACGGGGTTTCACCATACTGGTCAGGCTGGTCTCGAACTCCTGACCTCAGGTTATCCACTGGCCTCGACCTCCCAAAGTGCTAGAATTACAGTCATGAGCCACCGCACCCAGCCCATGTGCCCAATTTTTTAAAAAAGATCATATTTCACATCCACTTTAAAAATTTTTTAAATCTGTATCGAGATATAACTAGCATACAATATAACTCATATTTTTTAAGTAGACTGTTTGATGAGCTTCAACAAATGTTACTAGTCATGTAACTACTATCAAAATTAAGATATAGACATTTCCATCATCCAAAAAGTATCCTCCAAATCTTTTGCAGTCAATCCCCTCTCCCCATCTCAAGCCCAGGAGAACCACTGATCTCTATTTGGTCTCTATAGTCTTGCCTTTTCCAGAATGTTCACACTCAAATTTTTTTTTAAATAATGCTTATAATAAATACTTACAGTTTAAAAAGTCAAGAAATTAGCATGCACTGATGTGAAATAAATCATGAAAAAGTAACATGATTGATGTGAAAACTGTATAGTTTCTGAGTTGAACACCAACTTTTTTACTCTTACAGTATGCTTAACTTGTTCAAATAGCCATTGTTAGACCCTTGTCAATTAATAAGATGGAATCTGCTACCATAATCAAAACAATATAGTTTGGATTTAGATTAGACAAAGAGATCAATGGAATGAAACAGAGAGACCAGAAATAGATCTGCACACATATGGTAACTTCATATGTGGCAAAGGTGGCGTTTCGATTCAATAATAAAAAGATTATTTACCAAGTGAACAGTTTGGCAAAAACAACTCTTCTTCTGGAGTGAATAAAGTTATGTTATACCACATATGAAACTAATTCCACATAGATTAAAATTTTAAATACAAAAAATCCCGTTAAAATATTCAAAAATAATTTGTGAGAAGAATAGGAGTAGAGTTAATATTCTTAAGGAAAGTGGGAAACTCAGAAGCCACACATATCCAATATAAATATATTTGCATGGCAAAAATGATATAAACAAAGTAAAAAATAAATACAGATTCGTGGTAATGGCCTAATATTTTCCATATACAAAAATTGCCTGCAAACTGATGAGAAAAATTAATCAAATGGCAAGAACATCATGATCTCAGTGAATTTGTAACCCCAATGGATGATAATAAGCAGGAGTTCATCTTTGTTATTAGTCAAAATAGAAATTAAAATAACAATAAAATATAATTTTTTTATTCTACCAGATTGGCAAAATTTTAGACGAGTAACAGCTAGTGCTTTTGAGGATATGGGAAAAGACGTATTCTAATACATTGGAATGGGTACAAATTTCTTTCATTTTTGTGAAAAGAAATTTGTTAGGATTGCAATATGACACATAACTTTGGAAATCTATCCTACCAGAATAAAAGTGCCAGTATTCATGCAATAATATACAAGACTATCCTTAAGGATATTTTAAAACAAATTAATACACAAATATTTATATGTATAAACATAAAGAAAGTTATGAGATTTTGCATACCAGGATGTCAGGCTCTTAACTCAAAGGTTTCAGAATGGAGATTATTATTTTTAAAAAATATAATTTTGAATGATTATACCTATTGCAATCATGTGCCACAAAACAACATTTTCATGAATGAACAACAATATGTACCATGGTGGTCACATAACATTATAATAGAGGTGAAAAACTATTGCTTAGTGACATTGTAGCTGGGGTAATGTCATAGTGCAATGCATTACATTTTCTATGTTTACATACACAAATTCACACCACTATGTTACAATTGTCTACCATATTCATTATACTAACATGTGGTACAGGTTACTGAACAAGTTTGTAGCCTAAGTTCAACGGGCTATACCATACAGCCTAAGTGTATAGTTGGCTATACCATCTATGAATCTGTAAGTACACTCTATGATGGTTTTTTGTTTGTTTGTTTGTTTGTTTGTTTGTTTTGAGACAAAGTCTCACTGTGTCGCCCAGGCTGGTGTGCAATGGCATGATCTCAGCTCACTGCAACCTCAGCCTCTTGGGTTCAAGCAATTCTCCTGCCTCAGCCTCTCAAGTAACTGAGATTAAAGGCACCTGCCACCATGCCTGGCTAATTTTTGTATTTTCAGCATAGACAGGGTTTCACCATGTTGACCAGGTTGGTCTTGAGCTCCTGACCTCAGGTAATCTGCCTGCCACAGCCTCCCAAAGTGCTGGAATTACAGGTGTGAACCAATGCTCCTGACCCAAGACATGAATATATAATAAACACGTGTATGTTTTGAAATGAACAAAATATAAATGGGAAAATAAAAAGACTAAGCCAGGTTTCCAGGTGGCCTGGGGCCAGAGACAAAAAAAAGACTGTCACATTTTCAGAGAAACTTGCTCTCCCATACCCAGAAGATTCAGCCCCACATTATCATGGGAACCAGAGGTATGAAAATATACTTCTTGGGGCCACAAATTTCTTCTGCATTTGGACATCTACATTTGTGAGTTAAAGTAAGTCTTTATTAGTAATTAATTTTTAAATTAAAATTTTTTCATTGCAATAGTACCCAGTAACTAATATGCCAATTTAAATATACAACCTTTAAAAATGTTTAATGATAGCAAATATTACATATTGGGACTCTGAGTCACAAGGCTTTGTATTCTGCCCCTCCGTTTTAATAGCGAAGGAGTAAGTAGCAGAGGCAGCAGACCATGGATTCTGAAGCCAGACTTCCTGGATTCAGAACCTAGCTTGGCCTCTCACTGGATCTGTGATCTTGAGCAAGTTACTGAATCTCTCTGTGACCCAGTTCCTCTCTCTAAAAAATGGGTATAATGGTAGTGCTTACCTCAAAGAGTTGTTCTAAGAATTACATGAGTTATTATTTATAAAATATTTTAAATAATGCCAGGTAAACAGAAATCACCTATTTATGTGTTTATTAAATACATGAATAGTAAAACCCTTCAATTTTCTGATCATGCTGTACCATTTTCTAAGCAATTATTTGAGGATTCATTCTAGATCCTCTTGAAACCACAGATTGTCTGATGATTTAATTCCAGGTATGATTTTGTTACCACCTTTGAACAATAACAATATCAACTATTTCATTAGCTTCAGAATGGCACTTTGTATCACTCATCTCGGTATCTATACTCAGCACAAGACAAACTTCAGAGTATTCGGCTCAGTATTTTAAAACAGACTGAACTGAATGATCAGACTCTCATAGTCACAATGAATTATGTCCTGCTTTCCAATCATAAACAAGTGCATATTTTTGTTTATTGCAAGGCCAGTGTTAGGTTCCAATGTGTGCAATTTCATAAACCTCAAATCTATACTTGTAGGGTCCTTTCTAACAGCCACGTACATATTAGAAATGTGGGCCGATATTGGAAATAAGTTTTCTGAGTATTAGATTAAAAATAAGGAACTAGGAATTATTGAAGAGTAAATGATGTGTTAAAAAGTTATTATGTGTAATTCACCCTATGCTGTATCTGGCCGGTTAATCTTAAAGGGAATGCAGTTATTCAGTTTAGATTTACAGGCTGTGAAATTTGTAATTTACCAGACATTTTGGAAAAGAAGTAGAAACAATAAGATGCCAGTTTTGTACTCTCAAAGAGCTTACTGCAGCATGATTTTTTGTTGTTGTTGTTTAGGAAAAATCCTTATGGTTCAATATGTCTGTAATATAAGAAGGAAGAATATACAGAGGGATGGTACAGCATCTTTGCCACATAGCCTGGATCAAAAATAGTTTTAGATGGAGGGAGCAGCCACAACCATTTTCTACAGCACTGTTGTTTGAATTTACTCTGTGATATGAATATATATATATATATATATCTCCCTAAATATCCCTAATTATATTTTAAATGTTTCTAAAGAGCTACAAACCTACTCTTTTGCACAGAGGTTTGCTTTGGCAGTATGTAATTGTTTTTATTATATGTTATCCTGTGTTTGGCCTTACTGTAAGCTGAAACAGACAAAAGATGTTCAGGAAAATCAAGCCAATTCTCAAATCTGGAGACGTGAAGAGCCCCCAGTGGAACATCTGCAATGGAACTAACAGAGACTAAGAATCTTCTTTAATTTGCTATTCCTGTCAAGGTCCTGCCACATTCATTATTATGAAGTGTAATTGCCTTACATATCAAATTTACTCCTCCCATCCCACTGCAGAATTATCCTTCTCTTCATTTCCCAGGCTAACCTAACTTTGGATAACTGCACTCCCACATGTTATGCATAGCAAACCTAGATCTAACTCAAAGAAAACTAAGAACGATTGCTGGGCAGTCAAACATAGCACGTTGTCCTTGCCATGATCAGAACAAACCCACGAGATAGGTAGAAAACATGTTTTACCCATTTTTTTACAGAAATAAAAGCCTCCAATTCACAGTGCTAGGTAGCAGCAAAGTCATGATTGGAACCCAGCTTTCCAGGCTAGGTAAACTTTTATTTTCATATCACTACATTTGTGCTTTAGAAAGTCATATTAGTACTGGATCATCATGGCTATAAAGGATGTAGAATTGAAATATTGGGTCCATATGGTCCATCTGAATCCTCAGAGACTATCTTAACTATGTGAATAAATGTATTTCCACTGTGTACGCAGCCATATAGCCATAGATCTTCAAATTAAATAAACAATGTGACAGTCTCCTTTGAACAAAAGTGTACAATAATGATTTTTGAAACTGCCCTTCTGGTAATACTTAACTATTTCATATCAAAGACATTAAAGGAGTAAGTTCTAGTGTTAATTTGATCCATACAATGCAGAAACAGTTTTTAGCAGCAGGAAAATAACACAGGAAATGCTCCATACTCTTCAGCCAATCAATTCGAGTGTACCACTAATCTCTGCCAGGATACAGAAGGTTACTGTCTCAATCCCTTTACAGATTCATGGGTGTGCACTGAAAATTCTGCAATAAAGCAGGCCCATTATAGAGACTATGCTATGTAAAGTCCATAAACGTGGTGTACAGGAATGGTATAATCAGGCAGTTTTGGTTATTTTTTCAAATGACAATGAGCTAAGATGTTTTGGGAAGGATGCCTCAGAATAAGCTTCTATTTACAAAATGGAACCTGACTCCTTTCAGGTATATTGATCATTGACTAGGATATTTTGTTTTATTTATTTATTTTTATTAAAAAATAATTTTGAAACAGGGTCTTGCTCTGTCACCTAAACTGGAGTGCAGTAGTGCAATCATAGCTCACTATGACCTAAAATTCTTGGGCTCAGGTGATCCTCCTACCTCAGCCTCTGAAGTAGGACCGTAGGTACATGCTACCATGTCCAGCTATTTTTTTTAGTTTTTGTAGCAACTGGGTCTTGCTATGTTGTCCAGTCTCAGATATACTGTATAATATTTTCTTTCAGGAACTTTACCCAAAGTTGTTGAGATCACAATTTTTTACTCATAATTATGATTTGTATGCAATTGATGTTACAAAAAACTAAGTTGTGAAAATATAAATTAGATTCTTCATAAAAATATTTTCATCTGATTACAAATTGAGCACACTTATTGAGAAACAATTAATATAGATTACTAGCAATTATTGTCTAAGTTATTCATACTATTAAGTAGGTCGGCCAAAACCAAGAAATATATAACAGATTCCCAAAATATTCTTTAAAACACTGAAAATTTAGAAAGGAGTTGGGATTCAGACATTTTACTTATTTACTTCAAAGAAATTTATTTTTAAAGTTGTGGGGAAAAGTAAAGAACAGCATCAATAGTTCCTCCTATAGTACAAAATTTAATCTTAAAAAATAAGGGTCTTTTGAAAAGATCAACAAAATTGATAGAATGCTAGCAAGACTAATAAAGAAGAAAAGAGAGAAGAATCAAATAGACACAATAAAAAATGATAAAGGGGATATCACCACTGACCCCACAGAAATATAAACTACCATCAGAGAATACTATAAACACCTCTACACAAATAAACTAGAAAACCTAGAAGAAATGAATAATTTCCTGGACACTTACACTCTCCCAAGACTAAACGAGGCAGAAGTTGAATCCCTGAATAGACCAATAGCAGGCTCTGAAATTGAGGCAATAATTAATAGCCTACCAACCAAAAAAAGTCCAGGACCAAACGGATTCACAGTTGAATTCTACCAGGAGCACGAGGAGGAGTTGGTACCATTCCTTCTGAAACTATTCCAATCAATAGAAAAAGAGGAATCCTCCCTAACTCATTTTACAAGGCCAACATCATCCCGATACCAAAGCCTGACAGAGATATAACAAAAAAAGAGAAGTTTAGACCAATATCCCTGATGAACATCGATGCAAAAATCCTCAATAAAATACTGGCAAACCGAATCCAGCAGCACATCAAAAAGCTCATCCACCACGATCAAATGGGCTTCATCCGTGGGATGCAAGTCTGGTTCAACATACGCAAATCAGTAAACGTAATCCAGCATATAAACAGAACCAAAGACAAAAACCACATGATTATCTCAATAGATGCAGAAAAGGCCTTTGACAAAATTCAACAGCCCTTCGTGCTAAAAACTCTCAATAAATTCAGTATTGATGGAACGTATCTCAAAATAATAAGAGCTATTCATGAGAAACCCACAGCCAATATCATACTGAATAGGCAAAAACTGGAAGCATTCCCTTTGAAAACTGGCATAAGACATGGATGCCCTCTCTCACCACTCCTATTCAACATAGTGTTGGAAGGTCTGGCTAGGGCAATCAGGCAAGAGAAAGAAATCAAGGGTATTCAGTTAGGAAAAGAAGAAGTCAAATTGTCCCTGTCTACACATGACATGATTGTAAATTTAGAAAACCCCATCGTCTCAGCCCAAAATCTCCTTAAGCTGATAAGCAACTTCAGCAAAGTCTCAGGATACAAAATCAATGTACAAAAATCACAAGCATTCTTATACGCCAGTAACAGACAAACAGAGATCCAAATCATGAATGAACTCCCATTCACAGTATCTTCAAAGTGAATAAAATACCTAGGAATCCAACTTACAAGGGATGTAAAGGACCTCTTCAAGGAGAACTACAAACCACTGCTCAGTGAAATCAGAGGACACAAACAAATGGAAGAACATACCATGCTCATGGATAGAAACAATCAATATTGTGAAAATGGCCATACTGCCCAAGGTTATTTATAGATTCAAGGCCATCCCCATTAAGCTACCAATGAGTTTCTTCACAGAATTGGAAAAAACTGCTTTAAAGTTCATATGGAACCAAAAAAGACCCTGCATTGCCAAGACAATCCTAAGTCAAAAGAACAAAGCTGGAGGCATCACGCTACTTGACTTCAAACTATACTACAAGGCTACAGTAACCAAAACAGCATGGTACTGGTACCAAAACAGAGATATAGATCAATGGAACAGAACAGAGCCCTCAGAAATAACCACACATCTACAGCCATCTTATCTTTGACAAACCTGAGAGAAACAAGAAATGGGGAAAGGATTCCCTATTTAATAAATGGTGCTGGGAAAATCGCCTAGCCATAAGTAGAAAGCTGCAACTGGATCCTTTCCTTATTCCTTATATGAAAATGAATTCCAGATGAATTAGAGACTTAAATGTTAGACCTAAAACCATAAAAACCCTAGAAGAAAACCTAGGTAATACCATTCAGGACATAGGCATGGGCAAGGACTTCATGTCTAAAACACCAAAAGCAATGGCAACAAAAGCCAAAATTGACACATGGGATCTAATTAAACTAAAGAGCTTCTGCACAGCAAAAGAAACTACCATCAGAGTGAACAGGCAACCTACAGAATGGGAGAAAATTTTTGCAATCTACTCATCTGACAAAGGGCGAATATCCAGAACCTACAAAGAACTCAATCAAATTTACAAGAAAAAAGCAAACAACCCCATCAAAAAGTGGGCAAAGGATATGAACAGACACTTCTCAAAAGAAGACATTCATACAGCCAACAGACACATGAAAAAATGCTCATCATCACTGGCCATCAGAGAAATGCAAATCAAAACCACAATGAGATACCATCTCACACCAGTTAGAATGGCAATCATTAAAAAGTCAGGAAACAACAGGTGCTGGAGAGGATGTGGAGAAATAGGAACACTTTTACACTGTTGGTGGGACTGTAAACTAGTTCATCCATTGTGGAAAACAGCATGGCGATTCCTCAAGGATCTAGAACTAGAAATACCATTTGACCCAGCCATCCCACTACTGGGGATACACCCAAAGGATTATAAGTCATGTTGCTATAAAGACACATGCACACGTATGTTTATTGTGGCACTATTCACAATAGCAAAGACTTGGAATCAACCCAAATGTCCATCTGTGACAGACTGGATTAAGAAAATGTGGCACATATACACCATGGAATACTATGCAGCCATAAAAAAGGATGAGTTCATGTCCTTTGTAGGGACATGGATGCAGCTGGAAACCATCATTCTCAGCAAACTATCACAAGAACAGAAAACCAAATACCTCATGTTCTCACTCATAGGTGGGAATTGAACAATGAGATCACTTGGACAAAGGAATGGGATCATCACACACCACGTCCTATTGTGTGTGGGGGGGCGTGGGAGGTATAGCATTAGGAGATATACCTAATGTAGATGATGAGTTAATGGGTGCAGCACACCAAACATGGCACATGTATACATATGTAACAGACCTGCACGTTGTGCACATGTACCCTAGAACTTAAAGTATAACAATAAAAAAAAAAGAATAAAGGACAAATGTACAAATTTAAGAATATATACTGGCATACTCTTAAAGTTAAAAAAAAAAGTGGAAAAAAAGAAAACCTAGGTAGAGATTATAGTATTGCTTGGAATAAAGTCTTTAAATAGCATGCACAGCCAGAATCTGAAATCTTTCAACATTTCCTACCATTTTTTTCCTCTGTCAAAGCTTTTTTCAGTTTATCCTTGCTCAGGGTTGTAAATAATCAATAATAGTGTCAATTATTCATAATCTTGAGCAAAAATAAGTAGTATGACTGTACTATAGTATGATTCGTGCTATCATACTATTTATTATTATTACAAATAGTCTATTGTACCATTGGTAATATTGTAATTCTCCCAAATGATCATCAAGTATAAACTGTCATTTCAGTTTAAGAATTATTTGTATGAAAGTTTTGCTGCCCCAGGGATTTTGCAGCGCACACAGAAAGGTACTTGCTAGCATTTTGGCATTTTATGTCAATAATCCTTTAACAATCAGCACAAAAGTGGAAGAATTCATGTTAAGAAGTTAGCAACTCCTATGTTGTTTCAATACAGCAGGGATCTGAACTCAAAGCAATCTGAACTTGGAGAATATCTTCAGGTCATTTCATCAACGTTGCTCATACTTGGCACCTTTGATCCATAGTATCTTCCTGTCTCTGTCTTCTACCACTTTGTTTAAGGTTTGCTTTAAAAATTATCCCTTCTGTGGAGCCTTTCCCAACTCATCAGGGTGTTTTACTTTGTTTTTGTAGTGCTGTGCACACATTTCATTTATGGGTTTTCATAGTTTACCTGTCCATTTAGCCCACTAAACTATGCATTCTTAAAGGAATATCATTTATTTTTGTAACCTAGCATTAGCACAGTAGCTGGCACATAGTTTGTGTGTAATAACTTGTTTTTAAATAAATTAATACATTCTCAAAAATAATACAATTATATCATGTTACCATAGATTACTCAGTTTCTACTGTATATTATTTCTAAAAGAGAATACTCTGTAGTCTGCCAGAGAAAGGCACTCTGTAAATATGTATTAACTAGTTGCTGACTTCAAGACTGTGTTAGTGTATAATAATAGCTAACATTTGCTGAGACTTTCTATATGCTAGGCACTATAATGAATGCTCTATATGTATTGATCCTCCTCCAAATTCTTAGATGTAATTATTCATACAATTAATACCACACTTGAAGTTAAGTGTTTGAGTGAGATTCAACTCCAGGCAAGCTGACTCCAGAGTCATTGTTCTAAATCACTAAGGTTGGCTTTTTTCTAACTTTAATGATTTAAGGTTGGCTGATTTCTAACAAATATGCTATTGAAACATCACATATTGGATGCTCAACTCAAGGACTACCAGCAGCTTGTGAAGTACTTTAAATTTTAAGGCAGGCTCTCTTCTTTTTTCTCTTGCTGTGTGCCTGTAAATAAATATATTTTTTCTTTCCAATTTTATTTTAGATTCAAGGTGTGCAATGTGCAGGTTTGTTACATGGGTAAATTGCATGTTGCAGGGGTTTGCCATACAGATAATTTTGTCATCCAGCTAACCAGCATAATGGCTGAGAGCTAGTTTTTCAATCCTCACTCCTCCTACCCTCCATCCTCAAATAGGTCCTCTTGTCTATTGTTCCCTTCTTTTTGTCCACGTGTACTCAGTATTTACCTTCCCCTTACAAGTAAGAACATGTAGTGTCTTGTTTTCTGTTTCTGTGTCAGCTAACCTGGGATAATGGCTTCTGGCTCCATCCATGTTGCTGCAGAGGCCAGGATCTGATTTTTTTTTTTAAATAGCTGCGTAGTATTCTACGGTTTATATGTACCATATTTTCTTTATTCCGTCCACCGTTAAAGCTAATTCACCTGATCAAGTAGGCTTTATTCCTAGGACACAGGTTGACTTAACATACGCAGATCAATAATTGTGATTCAGTACAGCAACAGAACTGAAAACAAAAACCTCATGATCATTTCAATAGATGCAGAAAAGGCTTTTGATGCAATACAACATGGCTTCATGCTAAAAACCATCAACAAGGTAGGCATCAAAGGTACATACTTTAAAATGTTAAAAGCCATCTATGACAAACCCACCAACATTGTACTGAACAGGCAAAAGCTGGAAGCATTCCCCTTGAGAACCGAAATGAACAAGGATGTTCACCTACACCATCCCTATTCAACATAGTACTAGAAGTCCTAAACAGAGGAATCAGGCAAGGAAAAAGGCATGCTAACAGGAAGAAAGGAAGTTAAACTATCTTTCTTTGCAGATGATATGATACTACGCCTAGAAAACACCGTAATCTCTGCCCAAAGGATTTTAGATCTGATAAACAACTTCAGAAAAGTTTCAGGATAAAAAAAAATATACAAAAATCAATAGCATTTCTATATACCAATAACATCCAAGCTAAGAGCCAAATCAAGAATTCAGTCCTATGCACAGTAGCCACAAAGTGAATTAAATACCTGGAATACAGCTAACCAGGAAGGTGAAAGATCTCTACAACAAGAATTACAAAACACTGCTGAAAGAAATCAGATGACACAAACAAGGAGAAAAACATTCCATGCTCATGGATAAGAAAAATCAATACTGTTACAATGGTCATACTACACAAAGCGATTTACAGATGCAATACTATCTCTATCAAACTACCAATGACATTTTTCATGGAACTGGAAAACAAACAAACAACATTCCAAAACTCATTTGGAACCAAGAAAGAGCTTGAATAGCCAAAGCTATCCTAAGCAAAAGAACAAAGCTGGAGCTATCACACTACTGGACTTCAGACTATACTGCTAGGCTACGATAACTAAAAGAGCATGGAACTGGTACAAAAACAGAGACCAATCAAACAGGTTAGGGAACCCAGAAATTAAGCCACACAGCTACAATCATCTGATCTTTGATAAAACCAACAAAAACAAGCAAGGGGAAAAGGACCCCCCCATTCAATAAATGGTGCTGAGAGAACTGGCTAGCCATATGTAGAAGATTGAAACTAGACCCCCACCTTTCACCATATACAAAAATCAACTCAAGATTAAGGAGTTAACTGTAAAACCTAAAACTATAAAACCCTAGAAGAAAATCTAAGAAATACCACTCTGGATATTGGTCTGGGCAGACTTCATGAGGAAGACTCCAAAAGCATTTTTGCTTTTTGTTACCCCCTTTCCTATTATAAATCCCCAATAAAATACTACAAAACATTGAAACTTACCTCTGCTAAAGAAAAACTGCTCGTCACTACCAAAGGAGGAAAAAGTTACCTACAGAACAGTACTATGCACTTACTGATCAAGAAATATCTGTGTTGTAAGTAAAAACATACAATTTCTCATATAGCAAAGTCTATTTTTTATAATTAGCACAGATAATAAATATATATGTAATATCCTTCCTGATTACGAAGAACTTTTATATGCAATGTCTGTGTAGGTTCCTGAAAGTTAGATGTTATTTTTCCTTTTTAAAATAGAAGATTATTGAGAATCAGAAAAGTGACTCCAAGGTTCTTAATCCTGTATGTATAGTTAGAGTCACCTGAGTATCTTAACAAACCAACAAAACCATGCCAACCTTTGCATTTTTTAAGCACTCCCCAGGCAATTCTAATGAGAGGTAAGTGAGCACCCCTGAGTCAAATGAATCATTCAGGACTTACAAGCTGAGCCTTAAATCCTGGACCTCAGACTCCACAGGTTTTGGATGACTGTGCCCACCTCTTCAAATACAAACCCTTTGGGGTGTCTTTTTAAGGGATTATTGACACCCTTAATTATGTTACCACATGTGCAATGGAAGATTGTTTATTTTTAAGAGTAAGTTTAGATGAATAATATCAGCTACAGGTGCCTAACTTGTCTCCTTCTGAAAATTTCATTTAGATTACAGAAAGGCAATCTAACTTCCAGAAAGCCCTCATTTCTGGATGTTTGTAATCTTTCAACCTTTCATATATAAAATCTGGAGTTTCCCCTATAGTCTAACACTTTCTCTCAAAGTTTTGATGTTGGAATGTCTCTTCTAGGTACTTCTTCAGGCTGAAAAATTTTCAAGATATCTATGGGTTTTTAAAAAGGTGTTGTGTGTTGGTAAGTGCCTGCCTCTAAAGTAATTCAGACCTAGAGAGGCAGTATAATTAACACCTTCACACTCAGCAACCACCGGGACTTGAAGTGTGACTTGCTGCCACTAATGTTACTGCTATGATAAACCTGGAATTTGGTGCAAGAAGAACAAGTCCTGTTGTAAATAAACTCAGTTACAGCTGTTCTCTGACACAGCTATGTTTGCTCAGTTTGTAAGGCTGGACTTTTGCTTTGGCTATGGCTTTGGCATTGAGGCTCTCCCCAGCAATTTCAGTTTCAAGTATATATCCAGCCCTTTCTTGGAGCTCTGCTTTGAATCACTTTCTTTTTGGCTGAGACCTACACAACTATTGATTGAGATGAAGTCCAAAGGAGCCATTTCTCTGTGGTCACTAAAAATACAAGCTGCCCTACAATGATCTGAAGGAAGCCACATCAAAAAATCTTGGTGGTGCACTGTGGTCAGATAGAAAGGGATCTGGAACTCAGTTCTGCTGAGCAGTAGTTGGTTTCTGTACAGTGTAGACTTGATCCTGTAAGTTTCCAGATGACATGGACAGATGTGAGGAGGTAAGTACAATAAGGAGAAATAAAGATAGCATTTCAGCAAATACCAGTGCCTGCTTCAAGGTATTAGCTTCTATTACATCTATTTTTAAGATATAACCAACCACTCATTGTCTATTTTTCATTTATCATTGTTCAGATTGAAATATACAGATGCACAGGCAAATTCATAAGTTGTATTTTAGTGTAGAAGAAAGGATCTTGAACTAGGAATAATGCATCTATTCCCAACTTGGCCATTCCTGCTTGGCTTTCACAAATCATTCCACCTCATTTACTCCTTCAGAACTTTTGGGGTTTGGGTAGAGAATTTCTAAGTTGTCTCCTAGTTCCAAGTATATTGACGGGTGATGGGCATAAGCTTACAAGAGCCAATTATGCACATTTTTTTCCCCCAGCTCTGTGTTTAGTGACATCGGTTGGTAGCTTGAAGTCTACTGTGTGGGAAGTATTTATGCCATGGAAAATGGGAAATGCTATAAATAGGGACTTTTTTTTTATTTTTCAAAGAGACAATTTATCAGCACAGTACTGCTGGGTATCTGCAACACCCTGGTGCTATGGAGCACATACATAATAACTGGGAATTTGTTACAGTGCCCGACTTATAGAAAATCACAGCAGATCTGTCTGTGACAAATACGGGATTTACATATACTGCAGCTCGACTTGGATACTCTACTATTGTATGTGATGTATCTAAAACATTCTGCATTTTTATAATCTGCTTTGTTGAAAGAAAGGAATAAAAATGTAATAGGGAAGGGGAAGTTTTATAAATGCTGTGTCAAAGTTTCTTTTTAAAATGTTCTCATATTTCTCCAGATTTATGACCTATTAATATATTTCTTCCATTTAATACTCTTTAAAAATTAAGTTCTCTTATTCTATCTGCAATATTAGGTTGGTGCAAAAGTAATTGTGGGTTTTGCCATTAAAAGTAGTAAATGACCTATTGTTTGGGTTAATTCAGATATAGAGGCAGGAATAAATAATGGAGTCAATAATTTAGAGTAAAAATTCCTGACATAAATCAAACCCATCCGTCTTGCTAAGACTCCTGCTTGTCTATCCTCTATGTCTTACAAAATGTTCTTGACCACTCACATATAGAGGAAGAATAGGCAAAGAGCAGGAAAAAGCTATGGACCAGGCAAAGAAGCAGCTTTTATTCTGATCAGCCAACAAACGTTAGCTAAGTTGAAAAATTAATACCCTGTAGGGCTTGCTTTGCTTTTGGAAAAAATATGTTTCCATCTCCAATTCCTGTCATGCCCACTGTCCCAGTGCCCAGTTGTCATAACGCTCCCTTCTCACATGGAAAATTGTTCCAGTTTGCTTTTGGAAATGTGATTCAATCTTGCTAGCAGGGATTCCCTTGAAAGATCCTTGACCCATTCTCAGGATGCTCTCAGTTTGCCAGAAACAAGCAACAGAGCGAATGGAGTTTCACAAAGATGGAATTCAGAAGTCTTCATGAGTATAATTCCTCTTCAGGGCTGCCCTCACACTGCTGCCAAGACCCAGCATGGTGCCTCCACGAGGGCACCTACTCTTCTCTTTCAAAGATATCCAATTACTCAGGCTCCAAGCTATGAAGCAGGGGTTCAGTGAGCATGAAGTGGTTCTTGGGACCCTCTGGAGAAGCAAACATTGACAGGTAATGTCATAGCTGCCTGTCACTATTCAACAGGGTCAATCTCTGGGCAAGTTCCCGGCACACACAGTGTTGCTTTTAAGTCCTGCTGATTTGGATTCAAGTTTTTCCCCTTTTAGCATTTTGCCTGAAATTTCTGTTTGACTTGGAACTCCCCAACTACCAAATTAAGTGAAATGAGCATGATAAAAAAAGTTCATTGAAATTTACCACAGCCATTTGAAGAAACTTCCAATAAAACCAGAAAGAGAGCCAATGGCCATCCGCCCAGCTACATAAAACAAAGAGCTGCCCACTAGGAGATGGAATTAAAACACTAAAGAAATCAGGAACAGGAAGAATCGAACTTTTCCACAGTCTCCACTTATCTAAACTTAAGGCCTTCCCAAGAATTAGCAAAATCCATCTGGAGTACCCAGTAAGTTTCTCAACAGAGATGACCTTGCTTTTATTTTGCAAATGCTTAGCATTAAGCAAGCACACACATGCAAACAAAACCGCTATAAACAAACACAGGTAAGAGAGTGGTGGGGTCCTTTAAGGTTCTCTGTCCTACACAGCCTCACTAAAGTAAGACGTTGTCTTTTGTTCTCTGTGGCTCGGCCCTACTTGAGTAGAAAAGATACACAGATACGTAGGGATGATATGCAGTAGAAAAGATTTTCCTCTCAGAAAGTGATATGTCCATTTTTTGGAGATACATTTCCAATTTGATAAACTGAGAAAGTATTGGCATGCTATTGGTTAAAACAATAATATTCTTAATAAAGAAAGCTGCAGTTCATAGATGGTGAACTCACACTGGCTATGTCACCTATAAAAACCAACCAATTGCTTTAAGAAATAAAATTTGTTTAAAGTATAAGGTCAGGGGAAAAAAACCCAAACAGTTAAAATGACATCTAGCTTCTAATGTGTATGCATATAGATGTATATGTATTTTGTCACTATATATATGTGTGTGTACATATATAGTCAGATATGTTTTTGTGTAGGACACATACACACACACATATACATCCTGCACATAATAAACACTCCATAAATATTTGATGACAAATAGCTAGTTGATTGATTATATCATGTAGCCTTTAACTGCTGCCTTGTGAATGGAATCAAAGACTGAACAGTTTGTTACCACACAGGTAATGGCACATGTGTAATAAACTTTAGATATCAGCATTCCTTCTCTATTCTACTTAATTTATTGTGTTAACATTTTCCTAGCTATTTGTATTTTTATTCTTCCTTAAACCACATTTCCAGACCAGGCTATCCCAGGGCTGTAGTATCTGATGATGAAGCAGATTTATTAAATTTTTGCAAACAGTATTCATAGTTACAACATGTGTGCACACTTTCTTAGATTTTTGTGTGGAAGTTCTTTCATCATTTTTTACCAGTATCCCTTTGGGATATCTCAAGACCCCAACATCTGGTTAGTGGTTTCTTGGAAAGGCATACTTTTCCCATACATAATGTTCTTTTTCTTAAAATAACAATAACAATCTAATTTGCATGCTTTTAGTAGCTTAAAAAGTTGAATAAATTCACTTTTTCTTAATAACTGTCATCTTCCTTCTTGTCATACTTCAGTACACCTGCTCTGAAATAACATAAAGCTATAGGTTAAAAATATGTGCACAAATAATTTGGGAAGTAAATTTGCAATATAAGGCAATAATTGGATAACACAATAAAAACTAAAGCCATGATCCCGTTTGTGTGGGATAGGTAGAATAGGTACAGGTTTAGTGTTAATATATTTACTTTAAATCCCAATCATTTTCTGTTTGATGTCTTCTTTTTAACCTCCTCTGAGACTCAGTTTCCTCATCTATAAAATTGGCAGACTCCTACGTCAGGCCTTTCATAAATATCACTTATTTACTTAAACAGTGCTATACATAGTATATGTATAATATACTATACATAGCATATTATGTATACTAAGCAAACATAGTATAGCTAATATAGCTATACAGTACTATAACAGCATGTATAATGCTTGCTCTATCTCAGGCACTATTCTAACCACTTTCAAAATTGTAATTTATTTAATTGTCAAGGCAGCCTTGTGGAGTAAGTACTTCCAGTTCCACTAAGGAAACAAGACACTTAGACATGATGACTTTCTCCTAGAAGGCCTTCAGCCAGTGGCCTACCAAGGGAGGGAGCAACTGAGGTGGTCTACTCCAGGTGCAGGTGATGAATGTCTGCCTTTTAAGGGGATAACTTAAAGACAGTAACAAAAACAATAGTTGGTCTGCATTTGTTATCAGGCATTGGTAATTCTAAGCAGTTTTCATGATAAAATATGTCTCCTCTCAGGGTGGATGACTCCCATCCCTCATCCTTAAATATCCATTGCTCTGAATATTTTTAACATTGTTAATATACAAAATAATAGAAACAAAAGAGTTTGTAAAACTTTTGAAAATTTAACAAAAATATGAATAGACTGTAGGACTAAAAATAGTCTTGAAGCAGTTATATATAATATATATATATGTGTGTGTGTGTGTGTGTGTGTTCATGTATTTGTTCATTTTCACACTGCTACAAAGATACTACCTGAGACTGAGTAATTTATAAACAAAAGAGGTTTAATTCACTCACATTTCCACATGGCTGGGGAGGCCTGGGGAAACTTACAATAATGGTGGAAGGTGAAAGGGAAGCAATGCACCTTCTTCACAAGGTCACAGTAAGGAGAAGTGCCAAGGGAAGGGGCAAGAGCCTGATACAAAACCATCAGATCTCGTGAGAACTCACTATCGTGAGAAAAGCATGGGGCAAACCACCTCATGATCCAATCACCTCCCAACAGGTCCCACCCCCCAAACATGGGAATTACAATTCAGATTACAATTTGAGATAAGATTTCAAGCCTGTAATCCCAGCACTTTGGGAGGCCGAGACGGGTGGATCACGAGGTCAGGAGATCGAGACCATCCTGGTCTACACGTCTCTACTAAAAAAATACAAAAAACTAGCCGGGCGAGATGGCGGGCGCCTGTAGTCCCAGCTACTCGGGAGGCTGAGGCAGGAGAATGGCGTAAACCCGGGAGGCGGAGCTTGCAGTGAGCCGAGATCGCGCCAGGGCACTCCAGCCTGGGCGACAGAGCGAGACTCCGTCTCAAAAAAAAAAAAAAAAAAAAAAAAAAAGATTTCAGTGGGGACACAGAGCCAAGCCGTAACAGTATACATATAGTTAGGTATATATGGTGTGTGTATAAACATAAAGATATACACACATTATACATATATACATCTGTATTCAGGTACATAATACCTCCTTTCTCTTAGGATAATTAACATATCAGTGGCGTCTGCATTTTGCCTTTATACTACACACAAGATGCTCACTGGAGATTTGAGAGTTTAGTAATATTTCTAAATGCACCTTTTTCACTACTTGCTTCTTTTTTGAAAAATGTGAATAGACATTTTCAGAGGCAGTTGCAGATTAAAATATATGGTTCCTAAAATAACAACAATAATCATAATGATAACAACAACAAAGAAAAGCATAAAAGAGCACTTCCTTCACCATCTTTAAACCAAAAAATTCTAGTGTGTCTAAACCCTATGAAGCCTGATTTAATTGAGTGGTGAATCTATCTCAATTCCTCTTCAAATGCCATATGGAAAAGTCATATTGTACAGTGCATATTGTGGAGATTGACTATTTCAATTAGAAGTCCAGTGGGTGATTTTTCAACTATTCATTTGGCTCTGCTGCCAAGTCACTTGGATATCTTAAGCTGCAGTGTATGCCAGTGCAATGGAGTCAATTTTGACAACTGATATATTTTTTTTCATGACAGTATTGAAGTTTATTTTGGGTGGTAAATTTAACCAAGATATTAGAGGAGATTTACAAATATTAATCTTTGGGCCGTCTTTTCTTCTATTCAGTGTACTCATCTGTTTTTATGTTCTTGACAAGATTGTGTAATTGAAAGCTTTGGACTCTGAGCCAGGCATTTTCAGTTTCAAATTTTATCCACACTACTTACTTATGATGTAACATTGGCTTTAACCTCCTTTTCTGGAAATAGGTGAGACAACAGTTACATCACAAGGTAGTCTCTGAAGATTAAATGGATTAACTCTACATCAAGTGTAGTTTCTTCCCTTGTATCGTCCTCTCCTCTTCCACTTCTGCAAACATCAGCATACTTTAAAATAATCCCAAAAGGTAGCAATCTGTAAATTTCTCCTTCAATGAGTTACTATCTTTAGAAAGTCCCTAGGTAAGTTTTGGAGATGGATTAAATATCAGTATGAACAGGTGAATGAGGTCTGGCTTGCCTAACACACAGAGCAGATTTATCCAGACAGGATTATGACTTGGAGTGTATACATTTCCTGCTATGCATATGCCAATGTCACGAGGCATCTGGGGAGGAAATTCAGCCTGTTCATTTTTGAACAAAGCACCAAAAAATGTCCAGTATGTTTATTATATAGTTATTTTAGAATAAAGGAAAAACAAAAGCTATATTTCAACATTAAAAAATGTTGATGTCTACTTAGAATTTTTTGTGTGTGCCAAAAGAAATAGAACGTTCCCTTGCAAAAGTGTGTATTGAAGTGAAATGAAACAAATGGCCCTTTATTTATTTATGTAAGGCTAGACATTGGGTATATTGCATCATTTAAGCTTCATCCTTACACTTCATTACCTACTAAAAATGGGCCCTGCTTGTAAGTATTTGTGTAATCAGTGATGAGCTGTGGTTTGAGATGGAGTGGTGCAGACCAAGCATTAGAAGAAAGAAATATATACTTGATCTTTTGGGACACTAAGAGAATATTTGCTTCAAAATTGGAAATTTCCTAAACTCTAAGTTCAAAAATCATAGAAATACTCTGTTTCGCAGACACACTGAACCACAAATTACATGTTGATAGCTTAGAAATAATGTTTCCAGTAGTAAAAATAGATAAGTAAAAATTATGGAATTTAGTGAGAACCCAAAGTCAGACTTGAAGGCCTGTATCCTCGGATTTTCTTATTTTTCTGTGGGATAAAATTCAAATTGCCTTTAGCCAACATTAAATACCTGCCACAGTTTGGCTGGGTCTTACCGTATTTCTCACCACTTTCCAAAGGCTGGAGTAGAATATGTACTGCTCCCTCCTCCTGAATCAACCAACCAACCAACCAACCAACCAACCAAACAAACAAAAAATCCACAAAACAAAAACAAAAACAAACAAGTGTGCATTTTCTGTCTTCTATTCCTTTGTAAGATTTGTTCTTTCTGCTAGCAATTCCTTTCTTCCTCCTTCCTGAACATTAATCAGGTTTGAGTTTAACTTTTACCTTTCCTATAAACAATTTCCCCTCTCCTCCAAATTGCAGCAATCTCTCCTGCAAAAGAACTCCAAGTTCCCATACTTCCACATTGAAATTATTTCTTAAAATTTTGCTGCACATTATCACATACGTGGATCCTATCATTTCCACCACATGGTGAGCAACTTGTGGCAAGAATTATGAATTTAAAATTTTGCAATGTTCTCAGCTTGATTACATGTAGAAACATGGGCACAGAATGTCAGGCATGAAACGAGGGGGAAATTGTAATGCTGTGCTCTACTTCTTAAGGTTAAATGTCATGACATGATAGTTTAGAGAAGTTACATACTCATGAAGTGCTTGCTAAAGAAGGGAAATATTTGGAAAAAAGGAATAGGGATAACAATCTGTAAGAACAGAAATAGTACTTGAATAAAGAAAGCAAGAGTTCTCTTTCCGTAGGCCCTTTCCTGGCTCAATCTCAAGAAAGTAAAATATACTAATCCAATTGGGTCATATTCTAGAACAATGATTGACCATGTATCCTAGAAGACAGAGGCAAGCTGCTTTAACATTGCACACTCAGGAACATGGTCCTTTATCTGGGCCTCCCCTGTGCTCTTATCAGGGCAACTTCTCAGTGTTTCTTATGCTTCCCATTTCAATGCGGCCTGAGCAGTGAGGTCCAAGTCTGCTGGTACTTTCCTCTCTGCTTCCTTCCATTCTTTCCTTAAGGTGCCCAATTCCACCCTTACTCTTGGTGGAAGTCCTAAATGAATATGGAGCCTGGCTAAAGTCCCTCATCCACTTTTCTTGCCTTCACTCGTGTGTGCTCAGTACACATATCGGTTTTGTCTCCTGTGGTTGGCAGGAGGATGGTAAAATACTAATATTTGAATGTTAATTTCAGTGGAGGATTGGCTGGCCTTCTTACATTTCAGCACTAGGCTTTATACTTCAGCACAATTTGAGAGCTCTGTATTGAAATTCGGTGCAAAATCCCAATTAATAATAATGTAAAATTTAGCTTTCTTTTTACCAGTGTCCCCTGGCTTAATATTTCCACAGGGTACCTCAAGGGAACAAGGCTATTGCTGGACAAAAGAAGGATTTAAGCATTTCTTTTTTAAAAAAATATTACATGCCATATTTGTTAAGAGTTTTCAACAACCTTATTTCTATGACTGGAAATTTCTGTTCCTATTTATGATAAATGCTAAATTTTATCATAAATAAGATTTATCTTTTCTAAGATTTATCTCACTCTGTCATCAGGCTGGAGTGCAGTGGCGCGATCTTGGCTCACTGCAACCCTTGCCCCCCTGGGTTCAAGCGATTCTCCTGCCTCAGCTTCCTGAGTAGCTGGGACTGCAGGTGCGTGCTATCACGCTCAGATAATTTTTGTATTTTTAGTAGAGGCGGGGTTTCACCATGTTGGCCAGGCTCGTCTCAATCTCCTGACCTCGTGATCCACCTGCCTTGGTCTCCCAAAGTGCTGGGATTACAGGCATGAGCTGCCTAGCTGGACTTAAGCATTTCTTATCTACCTAGCTGAATACCGTCTGATACCATCCAGATGATACCATCCGGATTTCCAACAGAATTTTTAACAGTGAAGAATAGGTTTCTCCATTCCCTTCTGGGGACTGAGGGTGGGATCAGGTCAGTCTGAGAAATGCAAGTCAATTCTTTGGCCAATAGCCATGTGCTCCCCTTTTGTCTGATAGTTTGTTCTAAGAGAGATAGACTGTTTTTAGACCATTAGACAGAAGGCAGTTTGAGACCAGACAGAAATAGTCCAGAATTGTCCACCAGTAGCACACATAATGCTTTTGAGAGAATTAGAAAACCGCCCAGTCCTACAACAGGCATTGGAGTTTAGTGAGCTCAAAGTGAATTGGATTTCATCCCCCACTCACACCCTTGGCCGGGCTGCCTTGGGCGGGACAGAATCTGCAAGACTCTGTGATGATCTCCTGCCAGAATATACAGTGCATGTGAGCATGTTAGTTTAATTTGTTTTTCTTCTTTTAAGGTATATTTCCTCATGAGAACTGCCATTGTGTAAAATACAATTAAATGTAAATATTATACTTTCTAATCTTATAATAATTTCCTGATAAAGATATCTGATAAACTAGCCTATAGCATTATATTACAGTCTATTGCAGTTGGCTCTTCTAGTCTCCTGTTTTCTTACCACAGCTATATTTGATCATACTTTTAGGATGGAAATAACCTGGGCTTAATCCATCCAATAAAAAAAGGTTGGCAAGCCCTTTTAATGAGTAAATGGAAAGGGTTCTGCAAGGCAGCATATATAAAAAAGAAACATTAATGCTAACCCTTTACTCTCTTAAATGGGAATCAAGGTCAACATTCTTAAAGCAGCCAACTGAAGTGGTGCTAAGTTCAGAAATTCTTTGGAAAGGGAACCAAACAGCTGACTTTCACTGGAGAAAGAAGCATTTCAAGAATTGGGTGCTAGCACAGGCAATATCTTTCCAAGACTCTTCTTCTTAACTAAGTCATTTATTCTAAGAGAATACTGAGAGATCATTTAAAAAGATCATTATGTTCATCTACTTAATTCTTTGTTTTTAATAAGTCTTTCTACTTCCTTATAAGACACAATAAGTCAGATTTTTCTTGAAAGCCCAGGTTGGACCTTGAGGGAAAGTGAGGCACTTAGAAAAATATGGTAAATCTTTCAGTTCATCAGACTTATTAATGCATTAAAGAATATATTCAAGAGAGCTCCTAGAAAGAAAAACTTCCATCGCGGTAGAACTTATCTAACTTCTTTTTTCAGGTTCAAGTGGTAAATAGGATCTTTTTGGAGAGGAAATGTCCCTATGAATGATCCCTTGTGGACTACATCATTCCACTCCTTCAATCTACCTCATTCCTTCTTCCAACATGACAGATATACTCAAACACAGCAGCACTGCATTTGCTATCCAGTTTCCAGAGTGGTCAGTTGTATTGTTTTCGTGTTTCAGCATGTTTTAAAATTCAACCTCTGAATCTTAAATAAGATGTTGTGACTTACAAACCCGTTGGTAAAAAGACAGGGTTCCTTCAAAATTTGTATGTTTTCTTCAGATCTCCTCCAAACACATTCTCTAATTCAAAAAAGTAAATCTATTTTGTACTTGACTAAAAATAGTATTGAAGTTAATTTCCACTTAAGAGAGTAGGTAATTGAGATACTGAAAAGGTAGGAAATGGAGAAGGATTTATACTTTGTCAAAGAGGTCATTTTTAGCACCTTATCACAGCAACAGCATAAAGTCTTTGTAAATTTAGTCTTGACAGCACTGGGATTATCACTTTTCTATCTGAGATAAACTTGCATATAGTCACTATTTGTATAAATGTCTCAAATGTTTTAGCATGACAATAAGGTAAATCACACTTTAATTGCAGGTGATAGTTTATAAAGTACTTCATAATAATTTGGTGTTGTTATCCCCATGTTAAAGAGGAGGAAACTGAGACAGAGAAATTGAGCCTTACCTTTAGGTCATGTGAATACCTGGCGTAGACCTCTAGTCACGCTCACGTCTTCTGCTTGGTGGCCTTAGGTACATATAACGTATAGAACACAAAAATCCTGAGAAAAATGTAATGTCGGTGAGCTACTAACCAAGAGAAAAGTATCTTTTGTTGTTTCCTCCTCACTGGAGAACAGATGGTCATAGACCTGCATTCTAGTCCTTACTGTGTCACTGCATTTCTATGCGACTTTCTTTCTCTGGGCCATGGTCTTTAAGGAGAGGACATTTCGAGAAACAGCAGCCGTGATCATTTCAGCCCTAACATTATGTTTCTGTTTCTGTTTTAAAATATGGCCAAATCTTAGTTATCTGATAAGTTAAATAACAGAGTTAAAAATAAAACTAATAGTTTCAATCTCTGCCTTTTATTAGAGTACAGGATAAGAATTAGATAAATGCATTTGGTTCTATTACATGGATTGTAATTTTAGAGACACCAGGATTATGGTCATCTCCTAAATAACCCTACATTTCCTGACATTTTTTTCTTATATCCTTTTATTAAATACACACAGATACTTGCTCAAAAGGTAGCAATTATTTATATCAGTAGTTCTCACCTGGGCATGATTTTTGCCCCCAATGGACATTTGGCAATATTTGAAGATATCTTTAGTTGTTACAGCTGGGAGACACTACTGGTATTTAGTAGACTGAGGCTCTGCTACATATCCTGTAACACATGGATTTCCCCACACAAACATGTACACACAGTGAAACATCAGTTTGCCCTAAGTGTCGATAGTTTTGAAGTTGAAAATTTCTCTTTAAATCTATAAATAACTGAAAAACACTCCTAATATCATACAACACATTTTTTTTCTAGTAAGTTCACTTTTGGTCCATATGACATAGGTATGATACATATATTTTCAATGATAAAATCATCACCTTAGCTTATAAGGCTCCCTGAGATCCAAAAAGTCAGAATTTAATTGAGCAAACAGCATCTTTTAGAAAATTAAAACAACCAAAAGAGCGATAAGTTGGAAACCATTCATTCATGCCTTTGTGTGAATTAAGGTAATGAGAAGTTATTGTGGGGAAAGGCAGTCCTGGGTAAATGCCATAGAAGAAGGGTTTAGGCAGCTGAAAGACAGCATAAGAATGCCTGGCACCACAGGCCTGCCGGTAGGTTCCTGTAAACCCAGCTACTAGGGAGGCTGAGGCTGGAGAATCACTTGAACCTGGGAGGTAGAGGTTGCAGTGAGCCAAAATCAAGCCACTGTAGTCCAGTCTGGGCAACAGGACCAGACTCTGTTTAAAAAAAAAAAAAAAAAAAAAAGCCCAGAACCAGGAGAAAGGGGATTCAAGGTTTATGGTGCCCAATTTTTCCAACTTTCAAATTTAGTCTAGCTAGCCTTCACCATAAGCCACAAAGAGTAGCAGAACACACATGTGAGCGTCAATGCTCTTCTTTTTTCTGATTCAACTTCCAGTGAGATGTGATTTTTTAAAATAGCTGAGGCCTGGGGAGAACAAGAGTGAAAAGAGATGCTGACAAATTCACAGACTGGCTGACAAATTATTTTATTGGCTGCTTGGGATTAGTAGTCTCAATGATTTAGAAATTGCATCACTAGACTCTAGTCCACACTGTGTAGTTTGATTTGAAAGCCTAAAAGTAAACACTTTGATCCTATTCCACTGGTTATTTAGTTTACTTCTCTTTTTCCTTTTCCTTTTCCAGCCTTAAAGTTACCATATAACACATTCATAAAAACCCTATTGAGATGGCATCCTGCCAGGTTCAAGCTGTAACTGTTTGCATCGATTATCTATTGGTTGCCTAACAAATTATA
Source organism: Rhinopithecus roxellana (assembly GCF_007565055.1). Classification (NCBI taxonomy): domain Eukaryota; kingdom Metazoa; phylum Chordata; class Mammalia; order Primates; family Cercopithecidae; genus Rhinopithecus; species Rhinopithecus roxellana. The sequence continues at coordinate 71,512,319 of NC_044557.1, read as the reverse complement.
CCAAAATTTAGTACAGGCCTACCGTGTTTTATTTCACTTCATTTTATAGCATTTTACAGATATTGCTTTAAAAAAAAAATCGAAGGTTTGCGGCAACCCTATATTGAGCAAGTCTATTGACACCATTTTTTCAACATCATATGCTCACTTTATGTCTCTGTGTCACATTTTGATAATTCTCATGATATTTAAAACTTTTCTATTATTATTTTATCTGTTACGGTGATTTGTGATTAGTGATTATTGATTAGTGATTATTTTCCTCTTTCCTTTTCTTTTCCTTGTCCTACCTTGGCCGTCCTTCCTTCCTTTTTTTTTTTTTTTTTTTTTTTTTTTTTTTTTTTTTACAGAGTCTCGCTCTGTCACCCAGGCTGGAATGCAGTGGCATGATCTCAGCTCACTGCAACCTCCACCTCCCAGGTTCAAGTGATTCTCTTGCCTCAGCCTCCTGAGTAGCTGGGATCACAGACATACGCCACTATGCTCAGCTAATTTTTGTATTTTTAGTAGAGACCATATTGGTCAGGCTGGTTTCACCATGTTGGTCAGGATGGTCTTGAACTCCTGACCACATGTTCTGCCCACCTTGGCCTCCCCAAGTGTTAGGATTATAGGCATGAGCCAGTGCACCTGGCTCTTTCTTTCTTTTTTACTTTTCTTTTCTTTTCTTTTCTTCCTTCCTTCCTTCTTTCCTTCCTCTTTCTTTCTCTTCCTTCCTCTTTCTTTTCCTTCCTTCCTTCCTTCCTTCCTTCCTTCCTTCCTTCCTTCCTTCCTTCCTTCCTTCCTTCCTTCCTTCCTTCCTTCCTTCCTTCCTTCCTTCCTTCCTTCCTTCCTTCCTTCCTCTCTCCTCTCTCTCTCTCTTTCTCTCTCTCTCTCCCCCTCTTTCTCTCTCTCTTTTGACAGGGTCTTGTTCTGTTGCCCAGGCTGGAATGCAGTAGCATGATCATGGCTCACTGCAGCCTCGACTTTCCCATGGCTCAAGCAATATTCCCACCTCAGATTCCTGAGTGGCTGGGACTGCAGGTGCATGCTACAACACCCAGCGTATTTTATATTTTTGTGGAGACAGAGTCTCTCTATATTGCCCAGGCTGATCTCAAACTCCTGGGCTCAACCAAACCTCCCACTTTGGCCTCCCAAGTAGCTGGGAGGCCGCCGCACTTGGCCCATTGGTGATCTTTGAGATCATTGAGATTACTATTGTAATTGTTTTGGAGCACCATGAACCACACTCAAATGAGTAGGTGAACTTCATCCATAAATGGTGTGTGTGTTCTGACTTCTCCACTGATGGGCCATTTCCTCATCTTTCTCCCTCTCCATGGGCCTCCCTATTCTCAAAGACACAAAAATACTGAAATTAGGTCAACGAATAACCCTACAATGGTCTCTGAGTGTTCAAGTGAAAGGAAGAATTGTACATCTGTAGTATTAAAGCACAATCTAGAAATAATTAAGCATAGTGAAGAAGGCATGTCAGAAGCCAAGATAGGCTGAAAGCTAGGCTTCTTGCAACAAGCAGGTAGCCAAGTTGTGAATGCAAAGGAAAAGTTCTTGAAGGAAATTAAAATACTACTCCATTGAACACACAAATGTTAAGAAAGCAAAACAGCCTTCTTACTGATATGGAGAAAGTTTTAGTAGTTTGGATAGACTATAAAACCAGCCGCGACATTCCCTTAAGCCAAAACCTAGTCCAGAGCAAGGCCTAAATCTCTTCAATTATATGAAGGTTGAGAGAGGTGATAGAGCTGAAGAAGAAAAGTTTGCATCTAGCAGAGGTTGTAGCTCATGAGGTTTAAGGAAAGAAGTCATTTTCATGACATAAAACAGCAAGGTGAGGTAGCAAGTGCTAATGTAGAAACTGCATCAAATTATCCAGAAGATCTAGATAAGATCACTAATGATAGTGGCTATACAAAACAACAGATTTTTTAATGTAGGTGAAACAACTTTATATTGAGGAAGATGCTTTCTAGGACTTGTGTAACTAGACAGGAAAAGTCAATGCCTGGCTTCAAAGCTTCAAAAGACAGGTTGACTGTCTTGTAAGGGGGATAATGCAGCTCATAACTTTAAGTTGAAGACAATACTCATTTACTAACTCAAAAATCCTAGGGTCCGTAAGAATTATTCTAAATCTACTCTGCCTGTGGTCTAGAAATGGAACCAAACATCTGTTTACAGCATGGCATGCTGAATATTTTAAGCCCACTGTTGAGACCTACTGCTCAAACAAAAAGATTATTTTTGAAGTATTACTCATTGACAATGTACTTGGTGACCTGGGAGCTCTGATGGAGATGTACAAGAATATTAACATTGTTTTTATACCTACTAACACAATATCCATCCTGTAACCCATGGATGAAGTAGTAGTTTTGGCTTACTGGTCTTAATAAAGAAATCCATTTTAGAAGGCTAAAACTGCCATAGACAATGATTCCTCAGATGGATCTGGGAAAAGTAAGTTGAAAACCTTCTGGAAAGGATTCACTATTCTAGAAGCCACTAAGAACATTAGTGACTCATGGGAGAAGGTCAAAATATCCACATTAACACAAGTTTGGAAGAAGTTGATGCCAACCCTCGTGGATAATTTTGAGGGGTCCAAGATTTCAGTGGAGTAAGCAACTGCAGATGTGGTGGAAATAGCAAGAGAATTAGAATCAGAAGAGCTTGAAGATGTGACTGAACTGTTGCAATCTCATGATAAATCTTAAACAGATGGGGAGTTGCTTCTGAATGTGGTTTCTTGAGATGGAATCTTCTCTTGGTCAACATTCCATGAACATTGTTGAAATGAAAACAGAGGATTTAGAATATTACATAAGCTTCTTTAATAAAGTATTGACAGGGTTTGAGAGGATTGACTCCCATTTTGAAAAAGTTCTACTGTGCTTACAGTACTACCAAACAGTATAACTTTCCCCAGAGTGAGTGATCAAAGAGAGACAGAGACAGAGAGCATGCTTTAAATTTATCTTTAGTGAAAGGAAAAGTCAGTTTATGTGGATAACTTCACTGTTTTGTTTTTAAAAGTTGCCACAGCCACTCCAGCCTTCAGCAATCATTACCCCACCTTGATCAGTCAGCAGTCGTCGATATCAAGACAAAACCCTCCACCAGCAAAAAGATTAGGATTCACTGAAGGTTCTGTTGATCTTTAGCATTTTTTAACCATAAAGTATTTTTAAATAAAAGTTATGTACATTGTTTTTTAGGCATAATGCTATTGCACACTTAATACACCACAGTATAGCGTAAACCCAACTTTTATATGCACTACGAAACCAAAAAAATTGTATGAGTTGCTTTATTGCAATATTTGCTTTATTGTGGTGGTCTGGAACCAAACCCACAATGTCTCCAAGGTATTCATGTAGATTTAAATCACAACTATTTATTATCTCATATAGTTTGTGAGACTTCGGGATCTGGGGATGGCTTAGCCTGGGAGATTCTGGTTCAGGGACTGCAATCTGTGAAGACCTGACTGGGACTGGAAGGTCTATTTCCCCGTTGCTGTCAGAAGGCCTCAGTTTCTCATCATGTGGGTCTCTCCACCATAAAGTTTCTTACAGTATGACTTTCCCCAGAGTGAGTGATCAGAGAGACAGAGCCAGAGAGACAGAATTCAAAATAGAACCTGTAGTGTCATTTACAATGTAATATCTGAAGTGGCATAGCATCTATTCTTCCATGTTCTATTGATCACACAGATCAACTCTGGTAGAATGCAGGAGAAGACTACGCCGGGGTATGACTATCATGAGGCAGGGATCATTGGACCATCTTAGAAGCTGATCATCATACTGATGTTGTCTTTAGATTTAATAATCAGTTTGAGTTCATCCAATTGAAGTGTTTATAAATAACAATACACAGTTAAGTTTTGCAACTGTTAACTTAAAAATAATGACAACAAGCTTTCTGGATTAAAAAAGTGAGCCTATGTCCTAAGGAGAACTATGTTGAGTTTATTGTACACATGTACAGTGATCTTTAAAAAACACAGCAAACATATTTCAGGTTCTGCCAGTTTTTTTTTTTTTAATTGTACAGGATACTTTTGTGCTAATTTAACCAGGATTCTGTTTAGTCTGCCCTGAGGTAGCAACTTTTGACTTTTTGGTGGTGTAATGTGATAAGAATTAGAAAGCATTTGAATGAGTAAGAATTAGAAAAGACTGACTTGTAATCTCTGATCTCCTATTTCCTGTCTGCACAAGCGGAGCTAAATTCTAATCTCAGATGCTTTGTCCTTGAAGTAGATGTAATAAAACTCATCTCTGATGGTTGGTTTGAGGACTAAATGCTATGATGTGAGCAAACTATTTAGCACATTACTGGGCATATAGTGATAACATAATAAATAGTATTTTGAACACCAGTTTCCAATTCAGTGTTTTGTAACTGAACGTTATGACCACAGCAAGTTGGGAAAATTAAAAATGGGTTGAGTCAAGCCTTTTTGTAGAAATGAAATAAAATTGAACATTGTAAAAATATCAGAGGGTCAGAGTCCTGGGTTCTAGTGTTTATTGTGTATTTGGATTTGGTATTGTTTAATGAAACTTTCATTTATATTTGTGTGTACAATGTATACAGGCACAGTCGTGTCTGTGTGTGTGTGTGTGTGTTGTATTTGTTTTTTGTCCCAATTAAAACTGCACTTCTTACTGTGGGTCACAGTCAAGAAAATGAGAAAGCCACTACTTTAACCTGACTTAATTATGTTTATGTTTTTTTCCTGAGAGGAACCAACCTTATTCTCTTCTAGTGATTCCATCTATCTGAATGTTTTGGAAGGCAGAGAATTTTAATGTCTCTTTGTTGGAGAGCCTCTTCCTGTTTAGAATCCCATTGAAAGACAAAATCCCAATACTCATAGAGTCATGACCTTTCCATGTTAGACCGTTAGACATGCCCCAGGCAAGGATACAACTTATTGCTTCATGCCCAATAGCATGGTGGTTGCAGATGCATTAATGGCGAGAGTCACAGGAAACTCATTTTTTTATATAGCAAGCAAGCATCCACAAGGACTTTTTTAGTTATGTGATTAAATAAAGAAGTGCTAAGCCCCTGAGGTTTATGAAATTCTAAGCATCAGTCTGTCTTAACGAATCACTACTTCTCATGGGGGAGAGCACCATTTGAGGCCGCCCATTGTCAAGTTTGCTGAGTTTCCGGTAGTGAACCATATGAATAAATGTGCTTTGTATTTATTCTAATGTCATATTTGCCTTGTCTTACCATTGCATTGATAGTATCATCAGTAACTTGAAATGCTTCAGCTTATCAGTCTATTTATCAATTTATCAGGAAGTTTTAATAGAAACCTTAAATGCTTGCAATATTGTTACTTTCTGGGCCCTTGTGTACTACATAAGGTGATTAATATTTTTATAATATGAATAATTGTATGTTTCATTCCTTGAAGTCAGATGTTCAGGTACTTGTGTTAACTGTAATGTTTAGAATGTCTTTTATTTTTTCCCTTCTGCAATCTTCCTCCAATCCTTGCTCCCTGCACACCATACCTGCATAGTACTTTTCTGAAAGGCATCTAGGAACTCCATTCACTGCAGTCTCTTACTTTATTCATCGCTGGCCTAGCACTTTATCGCCTATTCATCATTGAAATCATAATTACAGGTATTTCTGGATTAAAATTGCTTAAGGAGAAAATTCCCTTTGAAGGTTTGAAACAACTAGCACATGTTGTACAAGATGTTTCTTTATATGCAAATGATAGATACTTATACTTTGGTGTGGTTAGATTGGGAGAAGCAGTTTGAAAGTCCCTTAGAAACGTGAATTCTTTGGTGTGAGTGCATATACAGTTATCAATGAGAAGACAATGAAGAGCCAATATTAACCATTGGGCTGGGCACAGTGGCTCACGCCTGTAATCTCAGCACTTTGGGAGGCCAAGGCAGGTGGCTGGCTTGGAGTCAGGAGTTTGAGACCAGCCTAACCAACATGGCGAAACCCTGTCTCTACTGAAAATATAAAAATTAGTTGGGCATGGTGGCGCACACCTGTAATCCCAGCTACTCAGGAGGCTGAGGCAGGAGAAACGCTTGAACTTGGGAGGCGGAGGTTACAGTGAGCTGAGATTGCACCACTGCACTTCAGCCTGGGTGACAGAGTGAGACTCTGTCTCAAAACATCATAGTAATAATAATATTAACCACTATATTATTTCATAAAACTCAGGGGCTTAGCATTTCTTTATTTAATCATGTAACTAAAAACGTCCTTGTGGATGCTTGCTTGCTATATAAAAAATTCCAAATGAGTAAGTCCACTGGTGGTCTCTAGTCTGGAAAAGTTAATAAATGTATACAGTAAATGGTTTTCTGACATTACATTAAAATGCAATAGGATATTATTACCTATAGACTTTATGTCCAGTCTGTAGTACATATATGTCCTGAAATAGTGTTAAAAGAAAAGATACTTAGATTTGCTTAACTCTTTAGCATTAGGCAGGCAGTAAGTATCGGTCAGGGGACTATATTTTTATAGCTTCAGTTAATGAAATAGTTTCATTCTTGACAAAACTGCTTTGATGTAGATATTATTATATTTACTTTACAGATGAGGAAGTTGAAGCTTGGAGTAGTTAAATGGCTTGTTCATAGTCACAGTTTTAATAAATATTAGGAAGCTAGGCCTCTGTAACAAATTCCTATTAATTTTTTTTTCACTGTCCAATGCCATCTCTGCGTCATCCATGCCCACTGAGGAAGTTTAATCCTGTTCTTCCCATTTGAGGCTTGTTATTTTATTTTTCAATTTAGATATATTTTTGATTTTTCTCATTTAATCCTCAAACAATAATATGATGCAGGTGCATTATTCTTTGCTTTTTCTAGATGCAGGAGGTAAAGCACAGAGAGGGAAAGCAACTTGCTCAAAGTCACACAGCTAGCCAGTTGCCAGCTTAGAGCTGTCAGAGTCCAAAGCTTATTATTCTTTCTCAAATACTGCTTCACATGTGCTGCTTCTCATGTAAGTATAAATCGGAACTTTGAAAAAGCGGTAATATGATGGCTAGCATTAGCTGTTCATTGCCTTCTTACTGATAACTGTATATGCAGTTACACCAGAGATCTCACACTTCAAATAGGTTCTCTAACTGCTTCTTCCAACCTACCCACATCAAAGAGTAAGTATCTGACATTTACATAGCACCTTACAACTGACCAAGCATTTTGACATGTGTCATTTCATTTGGTCCTTAAAAGAAACTTTTGAGATGTTTAGGACAGGTACAATTAGCATGATGGCTTTACTGATGAGAAATATTTATCTCACAGAAGTAAAATACCTTAAAGTTCATATGGCTGACAAGTGAAAAATAAATAAATAAAAAAGCACTCAGGTTGCCTGCTGACACATTCTGGGAGCTCTCCACAGCACCATGTTAAAAATAGCTCTTCATGCCGCGAGATTCTACCTGCCTGTGGGAATTCACCAAGACCTTTCCCCCATTTTGGAAGAAGTCAGGTAGATTGCAAAGATTCTCTGTTTTTGATATGAGAAATTCTTACAGCTGAGAAGGTAGGCTCGGTGTGGATTAACCCAATCCTAGACAAGCTGGATAAGCCTCATGTAACTGTATGTCTTTCGGGAAATTACTTATATTCTCTGACTCTTCCTTTTTTACAGAAAAAGAAAATGGTCAGAATTATGAAAAACAAACATATAATTTCTTCATATAATGGTGGTTTTCCAGCAAACTCACTAGACTTTTTAATATAACACATCTCATATTAAACGCATCTCTGTGACATGAGAACCGTTGGCTTTAAGAAGTCAAGAATGCAAAAGGCCTCAATGAGATCCTAGAATCTATGACGTTTGGGCTTCATGGTTTCCGGGAGCTAATAATGATATTACAATTTTAATATTAAAGCTGTGAATTCTGAGAACAGCCAGCCCTGGGTGGGAATGCACATCAAGACAGAAAAAAAGGATAATGAAGTACATATTTCTCAAAGACACATTCGTACTAAGTAATTCTGAATTTACTGATAAGTCCTTGAAAATCTATTTCTTCTCTATGAGTATCTGGAATAAAAGTGCCATGTGTTTTATAAACTTGGAATATATTTTTTACAATTTTGTAGAGAATATTTCTACTTTAACAGCTACTAATTTAATTATGTTTGTTTATATACTTGTTTATCTCACTTGCCAGGGACTAAGCAAGAACTGCATCTTTTTCATATTTATGTATTCATGACACAATGCCTGTTAGCATAGGACACATATAAAACTTACTGAGTAAATGTTCATTGAAATGTGTTTATAAAGAAAGTATGTGAAAATGTATAATACATATACACATCTACATATGTGTATGTTTCTCTGTGTCTTTGTTGATATTTATTATTTATTTATTTATTTATTTATTTATTTATTTATTTATTTTGAGATGGAGTCTTGCTCTTGTCATCCAGGCCAGAGAGCAGTGGTGCAATCTCAGCTCACTGCAACCTCCGCCTCCGGAGTTCAAGCGACTCTCCTGCCTCAGCCTCCTGAGTAGCTGGGATTACAGGCATCTGCCACCATACCTGCTAAGTGTTGTATTTTTAGTAGGGACAGGGTTTCACCATGTTGGCCAGGCTGGTCTCAAACTTCTGACCTCAGGTGATCTGCCCGTCTTGGTCTTCCAAAGTGCTGGGATTACAGGAATGAGCCACCGTGCCCAGCCTGTCTTTGCTAATATTTAAACTACCATTCTGTGTTTCTATACATACTTAATAAGATATGGCATTTTCAATTTACTATTACTCCATCCCATATATATTCTATATTGGTATATAATATATACATATATTCTGAAGTTATAGATATAGATATACAGATACATATGTATGCATATATTCTATATTTATAGATAGATCTGTATATATTCTATATATATTCCAGTTTAAGATTCTATACAAATATATACATACAATCTGCAATCTTTTTAAGCATAACTTTACTTTTAACAACTAAAACATTTTTGAGATAAAATTATTTCAGCTCAGCAGGTTCAATTTACAGTACAACATGTTTTAGTTTAGTAAAGAACAAAACACTATTCCCCAAAGAAAAATGACTTGTTTGAATATTGATTGGATTTTGTTGGTAAACTTTAAAAAAATCATAATATGAGAGCTCATTCTATGAGAATATGTTTTTAATGTGCATATAATAATGTTAGAATCCATATTTTCTTGATATTTGTGCTCATTTGAAAGAATTATGGTGTAATGAACAGGAGAACAAACATGATACTAATCCATATGACATGTGAAGATGATATCTCTGTTTTGGTTGAGTAAATGAAAGCAAATGCTAATGCTTTTCAGCAAGGATAATTAATGTGGCCATAAATAGCGTGTCACTATGGAGCTGAGGAAAGAATAAGTCAACTTGTCATATAAAATAATTATGTTTCATATTTTTGCTGGGCTTACAAAGGCCTCAAATGTCTTACCACATGTTGACTCAATCATTCTTTCAGTATTTCTAAGCATGAGAGTGGTGAGGGGGACTCTTCATTGTAATTTTACAAAGACAACAAGTATACGAAGACTATTTTACTGCCTGATGGTGATCATCAAATGTTAGGTGCCTTCATTTCCCCCTTATTGATGGCAACTCAAATGCCATTAGGATCTGGGCAACTCACCTTAATAGCCAAAAGGACCAGAGTTTTATATCCAAGAGAGATATGGGCTGTGGATAACTAGAGATTACACACTCTTGTTAAAGGCTTAAAACCATATTTTAAAAATAATGTGCTAGTCAAAACACTTTGGCTGTTTGAACTTGGGCAGCAAACGGCCTGTACGTAATTCTTGCCCTAACCAAGAACATGGGGCTGAATAAAGTGGAAAGAGAGTGACCTGGGCATCAAAGAGACTTGAGTCTGAATATTGACTGCAACATTTGGGTTCTGTAGTCATAATCATGTTACTGAACTTCTCATCACTTCTGCCACCTCATTGGTCTGAGATGGTAACCATACCTATTTCAAAGGGCTGCTGTGAGAAATAATTAAAGGAAGAACCTCAAGACTTTACCTCATTGGCTGATCCACAACAAGTACTCAAAAAACAAAGACTATTGTTACAGGCTTTGCACCCAGCCCTTTCCCATTGTTAAAGACCTACTTGCAGCTGTTTTGGCTCTTTTGTTTATTTCTTCTTATTTGTTTGTTTTCTTGACTTCTTATGAAACCAGAGAATTAGGGGTGGCAGGTAGGGAGCAAGACTAGAGGAGGAAAACTGGCTGAGCCAGTGGGGAATGTCTATGGAGGGCAGCAGAGTTTTCCAGAATTGCTCCAACCAGGCCACCACTATACTCTGCCAGATGTTTGTAAGTTTCCTACTAAGAATGAATGCATTCCAAGAACACTGCTTTCTTTCTCTAGTTCTTTATTTTATTTCTTGATATAAAATTAAATTCTCATTTTCTAAAGAATGGAGAAAACCAACCAAACCATTTCAAGAAGAAAATAAAATTCACCTGTATTCCCGTCAGCTAGAGACAGGCACTGTTGACAATTCAGTGTTTCTTTTCTTTTTCAAATGCATACAAATTTGTGTCTGAATATACTTACCATAATTGAGAACATGCTAAATATATCATTTTGTATACTGTGTATTATGCTGAACAGAAAGGGTTTTGTTTTTTTGTTTGTAAACCATGGAAAGCTGGTATATTTAAGCCACTTTGCACCATAAAATCTAGACTATCTACTCTATTCAATGGAATACTGCTAGGAAGTTGGGAGAGCTGTCTTTATAATTGTGGTCATGGTTATTTTAAACTGTTAATGTAGGAATTTATGTTTGAGAATAACTATAGAATCAATTTTTAGTTCTGGTAACTTGTTTCCTTTCTTTTTCAACCCCCTAATTGCTCTCTCTGGGAAATAACTATTTGCCAAATTTAAAAAGTATTCATTCAGATTCTTGAGATATAGTATTTAAATAGGGGAAGATTCATTACACAGCTTTCCTTCAGATCCTTAGAGAAGAGACCCTGGGGACTTTGTGAGAGTCTGAGAAACAATTTGTTTCTTCTTGTGTCTGAGCTAGAACTCAGGGTTAACAGGAATCTGAAAGACATTGTACTCCTCTCTTCAGAGTAAGTCAGGCGTTAGGATATGAGAATGTTTTATTAGCAGTTAGAATTACTAAACCTAACTCAGTCCTGTAATTCATAGTAAAACAATACTGTTAATATATCTAAGTCTCAAAAACATAATATTGATTTAAAAATAAGAGAATGAAGAAATCATGCAATAAGGTAACATTTTTGTACATCATGAAAATGTACTAGACAGTATATTATTTTCAATGTAAACCTACAGAGTAAAAGCCCACATCAACTTCAGAATAAAGGTTATATTCTGATTGTGGAACAGGAGGCACCTTAATTTTCTATGTAGTAATTTATTTCTTACTAAAAATGAAAATATCCAAAATAAATATGTCAAAGTGTGATGTCTGTTAAGTAGGTGCGGCAGCTTTCTGGTCTCTATTATCCACATTTCATGATCATAAAAACCCAGGATTTAGACTTTCCAATAAATTAGCCTAGGCTTCTTTCAGTTAATGAATATATAAAGTATCCAGTGCTCCCAGCTTGTTGGGGATGGGGACTAAATCAGGAGGAACACTGGGAGGTGATCTACAGCTGCCAAAACTAGATTAATGAGTTTTTAAAACTGACTTTTACAAAATTCCTCTGGCAATACGTGTAGTCACGAGAGCAGGTATTTATTTTCGCAGTTACTCATGCTTTGTTTCACTCTCTTGTGGTGTATAGTTAATTCTCAGAGAAGCCAGTTCATTGTAATGCTAATTTGGTCTCTCATCCAATAGCATTTGGGATGTAACAAGCATCACCAAGGCACCAAAATGGCCTTTGTCGAAAGATGAAACAATGCCCACTGTCTGTAGGCCTTTGATCAAAGTGATAAAAAAATAGGGATTGTATTGCATTTATAAGATGTCAGCAATCATTATCCCTTTCTTATGCTTTGAATGACTTTTTCTATCCTAATAATTCTACCACTACTTGGACCAAGGGTAATTTAAATAAGAACTACTCAACAAATATTATTCAGAAAAAAATTAGTTGAACCTCACACACAATGCTTTGGAATGTTTATTATACAATGACATTGACAGTTTTATGCCTGTACAAACTTACTATATGTTCCACTGAGTAATCTTATATTGTGGGAGAAAACACACACATTATACATATATACACACACACTTTTATCATTTATTTTACTTTAAGCAGATGAAAGAAAATTAATTTTAAAAACCCACAAACAAGATATTTCAGAAGACAACCAACAAAGCAGCTTCATTGTAAGCAAGAAAAGAAGTAGCATAAATGAAAGAGTAATAGCATCCTAAAAAGTCAGAGTGTTGAATAGTGACGAGATTTTATTGAAAGATATTTGATTTTAAGTGTTAATATCTTCCAATTTCATACAAAATACCAGAGTAAAATGATGGCAATTTTCTACCTAGTCATGGTATTCCTGAAAAATCTGTAAATCCCCTAATTATTAAGGCTTTCAAACTTCTGTTCCTGAGTATCTCATATCATCTGCTAGGTATTTAAATTTCATGATCTGTCCTGTAATGTTTCATTTAATGCAGAAGATTTCCTTTGGAAGATCATCATTTAAGCTATGCGTTTGCATTGTTGTCATTTGTCAGAGGAGAAAAAAGTGTGGTTTGCAGAAAATGTTTTTTACAAGAATTATCTACTGGAGAGCCTTTTACCCCATCAATGCCCCACAACCTACTAGCTGCTGGGGTGGTCTATAGTTCAAATGTCAAAGCTTTCTCTTTTTAAGTGAAACAGAATGTATTTTGTGTAGCATGCAGGGGGTTAAATTGCATTTCAGATAAGCAAGAAAGTAAAAAACATTACAGTAAAGGGAGACATGTTTGCAATTTTGTTTGAAACAATATCTTGTTTAGTTAAAAAAGATCCCTCTTATTGTTGTAAAAACAATGCATACCAAGTTGCTTTGTAATTCTTCCATTCTTCTGTCATCTAAGTATAAATTTAGAATTTGGGAAAAAGATTTCTGGGTTGTTAGGCAGAATACTGGAGCTGTCCATGACAGATTAATGGGCATTATCTAAAGTGATTACATTTTACATCAAATATGCCTCATTCAAAGATGAGTGATGTGTTAGTTATTTTAAATGAATCTTTAAGAAAATAAACTGCAATGAAATGAATATAACTACAAAGTATGAATGTAGAACTGGACACATGTAGGTTGGGAATAGGGAAATATATGTGTGTACAAGAGCATAATTGTGCAGATGTATTTGTATGTATGTTTGTATATATGTACATACAACATATGCTCTTATATATGTTATTAAATGGGTAAATTTTATGCTGACTGTGTCTGAAACTATGGTAAAGTGCACAGAAATTATCTGTCTTTGACTTCTACATGAAAATATGGTAAAGTGCACAGAAATTATCTGTCTTTACCTTCTACATGAATCTCATATTAAAAGTCTCATGCTGTGCCCTTGCCCCATGTGTGTGGCATGGCATCAATGGCATGCTCTTGCTGCTGGCTGATTTATCTCTTGATTTCCCAAAAGCACATTTCAGGAGGTAGGCAGGAGAGTCATCTTGCCTAAGCAAGCACAGCTCCTTTCATGCTGTCAAAGTCTTCCCAGAGTCCTTTCTTAACCCCTAGCCCTCAATTTTTCCAGACTGTATGTTTTCAGATATAAGCTCTAACTCTGTTGCCTAGGCTGGAATGTGGTATCATGATCATAAGGCCAATTATTTTTAATATTAAGGGAGACAGAAGAAATGTGTGCCCTTCCTTCTATATTCCTTTGGGACTGCCTCTAGAAAGACTTATTCCCTCACTGAGAGGATTTGTTCCTTTCTCTATTCTACCCATTAGGCAGACAGGAAGGCAAGCAGGACATTGGTACCTTCAGTCCAGCATTTGTAGCATGCTTATGTTATAAGCCATTTCAATGAATAGCATTAAGTTTTACTTCTTTTGCTTTTATGTATGGAGCAATGATTAAAACATGGTTAGTTTTCAATGTGTTTCATCGATTTTACTTGATTTAAACAATGACCCGTAGTCGAGATGATTGGGAACAGCAAAGTAGAAAGACATAGTAAGACAAGATGGGGTTATGTGGTCCACAAAGTGAGGATATTTGTCTTCAGATCTATGTACTTTCACATCATTTATGCTGGTTCCTTTTCCATTCAAAAGGGGATCATTGATAATTGCTAATATGATATTTCTTACTTAGAGCAACAAATGGAATTAGGCTAAGCTCACAATGGGAGACTCAGTATTTTCATACACAAATTCATTTATACATTAAATTATTTATCAAAATGGTATTGAGGCCCCATTATGTGCCAGGCAGTGAAAGGAAGTGATACCAAGTTGAACCAGGTAGTGCTTGTACTTAAGGAACTTGTACTGGGGTGGTGAGCACAGCTATTATGAAAAACAGAGGCACAGTGTGCTCTAGAGGTAGAAAGGAAGGGTGGTGAGCAAGGCTATTATGAAAGACAGAGGCACAGTTTGCTCTAGAAGTACAAAGGAAGGGTATTACAGAAAGAAGATTGATGAGAGGCTTCCTAGAGGAGGAAAAGCTTGAACTGAGTTTTGAAAAATAGGACCTAGCCCAAGAAAAGGGAGAATGAAGGGGAAAAGAAGCATTCCAGTCGGAGCAAAGTCACATGCAAAGACATGAGTCAAAAAGAGTGTGTGCTTAGTGAAATGAAAATATTGTGGTCATTTGGTGTGTCTGGAGCATAAAGTACATGTAGGGTGGGAGAAGCAGTGTCCAGATTGTCAAGAATCATCTATGACAAATACAGTGTTGTGACATTATCTGCAGGTAGTAGAAGCTACTGAAAGAGTTTGAGCAGTGACATGACAAAGCCAAATCTGTGCTTTAGATTGATCCCACTGGTGATAGCATGGATGATGGTTTGGAAGAGACAAGTCTGGAGTCAGAAGACAAGTTATGGGGCCATTAACAAATCCAGAAGAAAAATGAGAGTCTGACCTTAGTCAGTGACTGTGAGTATAAAGCGATATTGTAGGGAGAGAGGGAAGCAGGAGAGGGATGGACCTAGGCAGCCTTCAAGAGATGGCAGCCAGCAGGGCATGGTGGCTCATGCCTATAATCTCAGCACTTTCAGAGACTCAGGGGAGTGGGTCACCTGAGGTCAGGAGTTCGAGACCAGTCTGGCCAACATGGCAAAACCCTATGTCTACTAAAAATACAAAAATTAGCTGGGGGCAGTGGCTTGTGCCTATAATCCCAGCTACTCAGGAGGCCAAGGCCGGAAATCGCTTGAACTCAAGAGGCGAAGGTTGCAATGAGCTGAGATTGCCCCACTGCACTCCAGCCTGGGTGACAAAGTGTGACTCCCTCTCAAAAACAAACAAACAAACAAACCAGCAACGCAATCTGGTGTGGATTTAACGTAGAAAAAGAAGGAAAAGACTAATCAAAGTGATGCCCTGTGGCTTGGATAAACAGATAGGTGGTAGTGGTACCATTCATTGTGATAACAATCATCGACAGAAAACCAGGTTGTGTTGGAGAAAGACAAGAAATATATTTGGGACAGAATGGTGCCTGCGGATTAAGCAATTCAGAGATTCTAGTTCTTTATCTTAAAACAGATGTGCCTGCTATGGAGACGTGATCCAGTCCAGGGCTTTGCTATTGTTTCTAGTATCATTGTTTCTTTACTGCCATTAAGGATATGCATGTTATATTTTATGGATATATACATTCAGATTTCAATTTTCAATAAGAAATTAAAATTCAAACCTTATCGACTCTTGTACTTTATAAAGGAAGTTTTAAATCAAGGAGTTTGAGAGCTTCGTGAGTCATTAGAAAGGATCGAATCCAGCCCTTTATTTCATAGATGAAGAACTTAAACCCAAATTGCTTAAGTGATTTCTCCAAATTCACAGAGTATATCAATGATAGTACCTGGATTAAAATGCAGATATCCTGACTCAAGGCTGAATGTGCTTTTTATATGCCATGTGCCTTTTAAAAAAAGGTAAAGGGAAAAATTAAGCAGACATACTGATTTGCTTGAGGTTCCATGACTCTGACATTTTACTAGCGTGAGAAGATAAGTGTAGAAGAGAGGTGCCAGGTTAGTAAAATGTGTTTTGGCACAGGAGACATTTGCTTATACAAAGAGAGAATGACTTTCCTGGGTCCTGGCCCAACTCTGGGAGCAATGTAAATGACTTTGGCAACTTTCAGCAGCCACAAATATGTGGTCCCACAAGAATCATTACCAAAAAAAGCAGTGGCAAGAGAATTTGTTCCTGTGGGATTTTCTGGGTTGCCCTTGATAGCTTCTACATATGCCTCAATGGGATGTTGCTACTATTCCCTTGGAGGCTGAGTAACAAACATCCATTGACATTATTAATGTCAGTATCTGAGGGCATCTCCCTATCAAGCAGAAAGAATATTTACAGAAAGAAACATAGTCAGAGGCAGACTCCATTCACCAACTCTATTGAAATGACTCATTCACATGTTTCTATTTCCTACTAGACTCAACTCTTTGTACTTGTAGTATTTGGCACCAGGCTTTGTACACAGCACACACTTACCACATATATGCTAAGACTAAACTGAACTGACACAGGGGGTGATAAGCCTGAACTAATTTTAGAATTTGGTTCTGTTTTTTGCCATGTAGGAGGTGATGCCTCTGAAGGAAAACAGTCAAGGGGTTGCTGAGGCTCAGTGACCAGGGGGCAGCTGATGGGTATCAATGGTAGGAAGCAAGAACAGAGTCCAGCAAAGGAAGTCAAGACCCCTAATGTGAATGGAGCATGAGATGGCGAAAGGGGAGATCCAAATCAGGAGTCAACAAAGGCAAAGCAAGTAGCAGGAACCCGAGAACTGGAAAAGAAATATTGGGTGGGTCTAAGATACTGACAGTCATTGCTGTTGGCGCAGCCTAGCGATATGAGCCTGGGTTTCCCACATACAGAGAGACCACAACCTGACATCTGACATTGATTAGCTGTTTCACCTTGGTTTCTATAACCTCTCTGAACCTCAGTCACCACATCTATAAAACGAGATCCTTGGAGCTCATAATATTTAATGCCTCTTTCGGCTCTCTTGTACTAATGGTTTTCTTTCTTCCATAAATAGTAAATATCCTTTCAGATATCAAAATGAGAAATGGGATCCATGGCATGTGTATTAGTACAGAAACCATTTTAAATGTTAGCTAAATAGATCTATTGTCTAAAAAGACAATTATATTTCTCCATTTCATAAAAGAAATAGTATATTGGGAGATCTAAGAATAGAAATCCCTGAAAATAATATACTTGGCTTCAGCTGTCTTTTTTTTAAATAAGGCCATAAACCTAGATATCGTTGCATTTTCATATTGCCATTGATTTATGGAATGAGATTAGATAAAACCATCAACATTTAAGGCATTTTTTGCATTGTTTTACCTTTTTATTGCTTTCCCATATTTACCCTTTTGCTTTATTTCATGGTTGTTTTGCCATAACTGAGTAATACCATATGCACCAACATCCAATGAGGGTCCATTTAATCTGCACCACATTTTAAGCAAGCAATGCCTTTGTCAATTTTTATAGGGTTTAAAATGTTATTTGCTTAAGAATTACATGGAGAAATTATATTCTTTGTGCTTTAAGATATGCTCTGGTATAAGAGACCCCTTGAAGTGGTCTCTTGAAGTGAAATGATACAGAATGCATTTCACATACAAGACATGTCATAATCTCACACAGATTTTGGTTCTCATGAACCTGAAGCCCCCAAGGGTTTTGAGAGTCTAGTAAAAGCTCTCCCAAAATTCTCTCTCATGACGAAGAATGATAACATCGATTCTCCCCTGCTCATTGGACAAAAGACAGGGGTACGTGATTTATGAGAGAACTACAAATGGCTGATTATATTACCTTCTTAAAAATATGTTTTCTTTGCCTACTTAACACTAAGACTTTTCAAACAGTTGGCTGGATATTTGCTTTCTCACCATGGATAATATTTCCTCCTAAGATATTACAGCCATCAATCAATATGCAAATGTATAAATTAAAAAATGATCAATCTTTGAACAAGTTTCACCTCATCATTTCTGTAGCTTTCATTTTTACATATATTGTGCAGGAATATAGTGTATTATCAGAATTTGTTTTTGACATTGGTAATAATATGCTTGTGTTTGATGAGTGACATTCCTTCAGAATGGAGCTACTGGGAAATCTAGCCTCAAAACAACATACCAGCTCTGCCAACAACCCACTGTGTGATCTTAGACAATTTACTTAACTTCCATGAGCCTCTGTTTAGACATCAGTGAAATGAGGAAAATAATACTTATAGGACCTGGATTCTTCTAAAGATTCGATGAACTGCGTATTTGTAAAAGCTGGTACATATCTAGCCTTTGTAGAGGCTTTGTGTATTATTGTTATTCCCTGTGTTGTATTTTACACTGGTTGGCAAGAAATAGAATGAGCAGAACAAAATAAACTTATATTACTAAGAAAAAAAGGTAAGAACTAATGAGAGGGTTTTTAATGATTCCCTTCTATTAAAAGTACTGACAAAGTAAGCTTTCCACATACCTGGCCCTAGGGCTTCTCATCCCACCTCAAATTAACTTGGTCGCCACTGTGGTGAAGCCAAGTGAAAGTAATCACCCTCTAATGATACATTTTTTTCTCAAAGGAATAAATATTATAAATATTATAATATATTATAATGATGAACATGCCATAGCTGACTAAAATTGAAATTATCAGTCAACCAATCATCCAGGCAGCTAGTCCAATAACAGAACACTCCCCACAACTCTGAGGCTAGTAGAACATCAGAAGATAGAGCTGAGATTTTTCTTTGATGTCTGATTTTTCTTTGATTTCTACAAAGTCACTGAAGTCCTCAAATTTTTAAACTATAAAATGGAATCAATTCTCTCCTTGTAAGTTTGGTGTAAGGATCAAGTCAGACAATGTGTACAAAGGCTATGCAAATATTAAATCACTTTACAAATGCAACATTTTTTTTCCTTGAAAGTCATCATTTATTGTTTGTCATTTCAATTCAAATCGCATTCCACAATCCTCTTCCTAGTATTTTGGCCAATAATTTATAAAACTCTGGCATGGCAGTATACTCAAATAATTTCATGATTCAGATTTAGAGACTCCTACATTATAACTCATTAGCTCTTGTGATCAGCAACTTCTAAGCTTAAAATTCACATCTTAGATGTTTATAAAATATTGATCCTTAAAGTAGCTGTCATTTTCTGTAAACATATTTTAAAACCAGTAGCGAATATATGAAGACAATCAAATTTGTTACAAATCTTTTCTGAACCTGGCTGCTATGGCACATCAAGATGGATTTCACAGTTATAGATCTACAGAGGATGTTTAGAGATAAGATGAAAGCAGTCCTCCTTATTAATCACACATTGTATATTTGACTTCTGCCTCCTGCTTCAGCCTTTAAATCAACTACATCTGGTTCTTGCTACTTAAGTGTGCCATTAGATTTTGCATTAAAAGGCAGTTACTCCTGGAGAAGGCAGCCCCATTTGATTAAAAAATAATTAACTAGAGCTATATTCATGCTACTCATCATGGCAGCCTAAATGAACATTTTAGTATCGGTTGGAGACTTACTTTATTTCTACAACAGGGTCAGCAGAACTGAGAGGCACTTTATGGTTGCGATGAATGCTAGCATGAAATAGTTATTTTGCTTTGCTGGTGTCAACCTTTATAGTTACAGAAAGCACAATAGTACAGAATGGTCAACAGCTGATACAAAAAGACTGAACCTTGATGTAGCCACCTATGCTGAGGGTGTCCTCCCTGTGAAGACTAGGGTACATGATTGTTACTATACCTGGAGCAAGTCAAACTCTGGGAACAGACTCCTCCTAACCAACAGCATAAGAAAATGATGTACAATTATCAAGCAGATTTTGTATTGGAGTTCACTAATCAGTGAACTCTCTCAGGAGGAAAATTTGCATAGAAAGCCAGATTTCTCAATAAGCAGGGAATCTGATATTTCAAAGTAAATTTGATGGTTTAAATCAGTGTTACTCAAGGACATTGCTGTCATTTAGGAAACATGTTAAGAAGTTTGCACCAGAATACAAACTAGAGCATCACTTTCTTCATTGAGAAAGTCTTGCATGTGTGTTTGTATATATATACATCAGGTGAACGAACTAAACAGTGTGCTTAGTGACATAGACAATTTACATCCTAGTGCAAACTCCTCATTTCATGGCTATTCACAAGCAGGTCTCATACAGGCAGTTATTCTATGGACCACACTTTGAGATGCACTGATTCTTTATCTGAATAAGAATTACATTGGGAAGCTTTATAAAATGTACAGTTTCCCAGTACATGACCTTAAAGATTTCTGGTATGTTGTACCTCCATCTGCATTTTAAAATTCTCCCCACATAGTTTTCATGAACACTCAAGCTTTAAGAGCTACATAATAAAATGCATAGCATAATGAAGCAGTGCTATAGGCTAAATAGGTTAGAGGTTAACAACATGGCTTTTGGAGCTGCGGGTTGAGTTCTTGCTTGTTCTTGAGCAAGTTGTTTGGGGGTTTCTGTGCCTCAATAGTCTCATCTACACAGCAACTATAACACACATAATTGTGAGATTTAAGTGTGATAATAAAAGGAAAACATGTAGCTCAGTGCCTGTTGCATAGTAGGCAATTGATAACTGTCAACTATGAATGATAGCTATTATCTTTATAATGGAGACATATCTGTAATTTTTTTAAGATACATACACTTATGTATAACCTCAAATTCCTTGGAAAAGTAAGGAACATACTGTTAATGTTTTCCTGCCTGAAATTTCTTCTGCTAAACATTGATCAAAGGTAATAATCTAAAATCTTGGTTGTAAGTGTTAAAAATCTAAATCAATGTGATTGAAGGGGAAAAAAGGTTGGCTGCTCAATGGGAGACTGTTAGATCATGCATCTTACAACTGAATGTCCAAGGGTGGAACTAACTAAAAATATAGCTAGGTCCAGGTGCTCAAAAGGTATCACCTGACTCTGTGTCTATCTATGTATACATCCAGGTATCTATGTATGTACATAGATCGATTGATCTGTCTATCTATCTATCTATCTATCTATCTATCTATCTATCTATCTATCTCCCTATCTAACATCTATCTTTCTGAGTCAGCTTCATTCGTGTGTGGCTCTGGTTTTGTGGTGGCAAAATCGGGCATCAACTGTATTGGGCATATGTCACCAGCTTATTAACCACAGAGGAAAACAAAGTTATTTTGTAAACGAGTTTGATAAAATTTCAGAACTGAGGCCAATGGCCTTTCTTGTGATGTCTTTCCATTCTTGAGCAATTCACACTTATGAAGTAAGAGCAGAACATTCTGACTTGCCAAGTTAGAACCTGTACTCATTCGTGATGCTGGGGTGGGACAACTCTACCAGAAGCATTTGTTCTGAAGGGCAAAAAGATAACTTCCCAAAAGAAAGTTAAGGAATGCTATTAGGAAAAAGGGAACATAGGATGTGGAATCCAAAATGACAGATTTTTATTATGCTGTCATACCCTCTTTTTCTCTACTTGCCTCTTGTTGTTTAAATATGTTAGTTCAATTGGAGTAAAGTCAAGATTTGGCCTACAGGCCTCACATTTTGATAATTTTCAGAGATTTATTCTACTATATTTTATATTTGTTTTATAATAAACTTTTATAGGTTGAATTTTTTTTCCTCCTATGTCTAATTTGGGGGAAAAAGAATGAAGGGGAATTATGTTATATTGACCAAGAATGAATTTAGGATGTATTAATGATAATATGAGTTTGATTGAAAACTCATTTTCGTTAGCATGGGACAGGTTCGTGTTTGATAAATAGAAATAAGGGATGATGTTAGTGAGTGAGCTGCCAAAGCTTCACAAAGGGGAATTTACATTTAGACTATATTTATTACATGATAATAATTTTACGATGGATTATGAAATAGTGGATGTATTATGGTTCACTATATCAGTAAAAATCACGTAGCTGTTAATGATTTGGAACCCGGCTTGTGAAGCACGACTTGGCAGAGCTATCAAGTGGTTGAAAGTGTTGGTATGAGAGTTAAGGACTTCATTGCTCAAGTCCAAGTCTGACTGTTTTTGTGGTGTGTGGCCTTGGACCTGACTTCTCTAGGATGCAATTTCCCTATATGTGTAATTGAGTAATAAAATGTAGTGATCACACGGTGGAGGAATTAAGTGCACTGACAGGGAGGTACAGGTTTCTTTTGTATTTTTCAAACAATGGATATGTTCAGCTTTATTCTCCCAGGTACCTAATAGCCTCCCTTGCAGTAAGGCACCTCATAATTCTCCATGGTTCCTATGGCACCATTTATTTTAGCACTGTACTGTTCTCTAAGATGGCACCATAAAGGACTAAATATTACCCAAAGCAAGAAGGGGAAATACTGCTATATGGGTTGTACTTTCAGTACCTTTTTTTTTGAGCTTGCAAAGGAGCACAGAGAATGATTATAGCCACCTCTCAGGCTTTGAAGCTCATTTCATACATCATTGCCTATATTTTAATATTCCTTTAAAGGTTTTTGTTTTGGACATCATCCTTCCTCCCACTCCTCATCCCATTCCCCCAAAGCAGTGTGATCTTTTATTTATCATTACAAAAATGGAAGCAGGAGGCTGAATTTTTCTGAGATAAGTGGTCAGTATGGTGTAACGGAAAAACCAGAGCACCAATAATTCAATTTAAATTAGTATGGGAATTTGGCTGCATTCTTGCTCAACAACCTTGGGTTTATCACTGGCCCTCTCTGATTCTATTTTTTCATCTATAAAACAAACAGAACAATAAAGCTGACTGTGGTACATCTTTGCTATAAAGGCTAAATGGATAATGTCAACAATGAGAAAGTGTGATCCAAGTGCAAATTGTCCTTACGATTGGGATTATTATAAATATATTATCGGTATATTAGGAATTTGTTGACAACTGGATTCCTGTGTGCTCTGCTCCCATTTCTCCAACTCCCAGAGATGCAGAGGATCCCCGCCAGATGGCTGATTTGCCAGCTGTGTCTTGTTTTGTCATTGTAAATATTACAGGCCCCAACTGGGAGGCTTTGCTTATAATGTGATATGTTTTGTCCTTTATCTCTTGCAGCTTGAGAATTACATTGTGGAAAATATGAAGTCGGAGATGGCGCAGATACAGCAGAATGCAGTTCAGAACCACACGGCTACCATGCTGGAGATAGGAACCAGCCTGCTGTCTCAGACTGCAGAGCAGACCAGAAAGCTGACAGATGTTGAGACCCAGGTACACCCCCAGGCCCAGAGTCCACAGACTCAACCAGGAAGACTTTTTTTCTTTAGCTTGCTCCATAAACACAGAGCACATTTCAGCACTGTGATTTGGGAAACATACATTTTTGTTTATTGGTAATAACAACAATGACTGCCTGACATGCTATGCGTGTTTCTTTTGATCTAATGAGGGTTGGTATATTTAGCTTTGCATATGTTTGCAAAAACAGGGCCAATAAAGGACCTCATCAATGTTTGAATTCAAATAAGTACTGCAGCTACCAACTGTGATATGATATGTGTCAAACAAAGTAACTATTTGGGTAGATTGGTGTGTTTGTTTTGCATTTTTGATCTGTTTTGTTTTGTCTCTGGTAATGCTGTAGCCATAAGGGCACCTGCAGATGGTTTTTGCATTCAGCAGATAGAAAGGAAAATTCCAAATGAAGCTATCAGGAATATGCGTGTATATACATATATCTACCTATTAAGGCCAATGACGTACTTATTTGAACACTGAGTAAAAACTAAGGATGCCCTTTCATCACCACTGTCACAAACACGCCATGCTGTTTACTGGCAAACAGCAAATATCATTTTTGATGACTATCATTTTGATGACTGTCATTTTTAATTGTCTCTTTGTTCCCTTTTAGCCATGAAAATCATTATTCCAGTTACCATTCTGAAACCCAAGGGATGATTCTATCCCAACGTAGTTGATTTCTAACATGAAATCTGAAATATATACATTCAAAAATAAGGTGCAACATGATTTTTATTTTATTTCATTTGTGTTATTGGCATCACAGATAGGTTGGTATTTAAAGAAAAATAACAATGGTAATTGATACAGATAAAACATTTTATATAATGCAACTTCCTCTGCACAAATGGTTTTTATGAAAATCACTTAGAGCAGATAGATCTTTTAGCTAGAAGTCACTAGCTTGAGTGATTTCTCATATTCATGCAGCTAGTATGTAAAATCTGGGATTCAAACTCCAGGATACTCATTTCTTTTCTATCCCCCTTAAATAGTAACACTAATAATTAACTAATTGAATAAGAACTTAAGTATTGACTACATTGGAGCAATGATTCACTTGAGCTTTGCTGCCCATCAGCATCAGATGAACATGGGAGATGGGTGGAACTACACATTGTCCCTGAAAATTATAAGACTTTGTCTAATCATTCATTATCACAGTAAGTTTGATCATATATGCACCCTGGTTTCTTGTGGTATAAATAATGTGACTGTATTATTTATTTTATTTTGTTAGAACAGAATGCTCACCCTCTCCTATAAAATACTCTCATGTTCAAAAACAAATGCACAATATATCCTACTTAATTGCATATTTGAAATTTGTACAAGTTTCTAATACAATAACTTTTATGGAACACATGGAAGGGTCTTGTGTAATTTTTTTATCCCCCAAAACACTGTGCCTTGGGTTGTTTTTTGATCTCTTTCTACCTAGGAATTGGAGTTGTGGGAAAAAAAGTGTCCCATTGTTAGTATGTTAATCTCCAAACTGTTAAGATGCATGCTGTGTAAGGTGTTAAGAGATAAATTGTTCTGCATCCTTAAGGCCAGAAGATGTGTACTTTATTGAAAATGGTACAGAAAATTCAATGAAAAAGAATCACTACTCCCTATATGAAGTAGTTAAAACTTACTACTAAAGACCAATGAAAGTTTATTAAATACAGCGAGAACAATTTTGAGATAGCTGAAACCCAGAAAACATTTCCAAAATCACAAATTCATCATGAGTAGCAATAAGAGGAAAGTAGAAAAGGACAACAATGGCTCAAATGCCCTGCCTTAAGAAGGGAAGCCTATGTGTTTTTTTCCCTTTCGTTTTCATGTCTTCCAATTGCCTATGCTATTTGTAGTTGTGATGCCTCAAACTTGTCGTATGTAAATGTCTACCCTCGTGCTACTTATTTGAACTATTGCGACAGGACATGTTCTGCTTAGACATAACCACTCAAGTGAACTCAAATCCTGATTCAGAGCCAAGTTTACAAAAGTAATCTGAATTATTTCTTAACCTCCATACACTCTATTCAGTTATAATAAGCATTTATAAACCAGTAGATCCTTCTGTGCTCTCCAGGTATGCTCTCATGGTTTTCCTCCTATATTCATCTAACATGGCTTCACACTGGTAAGGGCTACTTTTCCTAAAACTGACTTAAGGTCCTCAGTCTATTTCAGGAACTCATGACAATGTCTTTCCAATACATTTTAGTGCCCTAGCTTTCACACGATTATGTTATAAAATAATTAACTTATTGCTCTCTAGTCTTCTGCTGACCTTCTAGATTTACAATTTAACAAAATGTGGAAAGCCACAGGTTCACTCCACAGCATTTTAAGATCCTCCTGTGCTCAAAAAAGTATCATGATCAGGAAAGATACCAGTAATGACCACACCTGAATAACACTGCTGGCCATTGTGGCAATAATTAGAAACCACCACCATGCCTTTTCCTTCCCCCTTAGTCTGGCTTGCAGTGTTTTTCTCACTCTGTTATCAGTTTGTACCAATATCTCTTTGCCTTCAAGTTCCTCTTTCCAAGAGTACAATATGAAGGGGTTTGTTTGAGGAATTATTCATGTCACTTCCTGTAGTGTCATTCTATTTCTCACTTCTTTCTCAGGCAAATTTGGTTTTGGGGGAAATTAACAGACAAACAAATCACCTTAAATTTTACCTCTAATAATCCATGCTTGGCTCAGTTCTAAATAATTTTACATATATTAGCTATTTAATAATAATAATGAATTCTATAAGGTAGATGATGTACCATCCTATGTTTATTTCCTTATTATCATTTATTGTTATTTTTTGAGATAGAGTCTCACTCTGTCACCCACGCTGGAGTGCAGTGACTGATCAGGGCTCACTGCAGCCTCAACCTTTGGGTTTCAGGTGATCCTCCCACTCCAGCCTCATGAGCAGCTGGGACTACAGGTGTGTGCCACCATGCTCAGCTAGCTTCTTTATTTTTTGCAGAGACCAGGTCTTGCTATGTTGCCCAGGCTTGTCTTGACCTCGTAGGTTCAAGCAATTCACCTGCCTTGGCCTCCCAAAGTGCTTGGATTACAGACATGAGCAATTACTCCTGTCTTTGGGTGCTTCCTTATGTAAGATGTTTTAATGGGTCCTATTAGAATGCAACAAGTAAAGCAGTCTTTACTTTCATGAGTTTGAGTTAATGTGGCAAAACACTTCTAAGTCATTTCTTTCTTAACTTTCAGTCAAATTAATGATCTGTGGAGCCCTTCCTCACAGCCTTAAAGATGTACCTTTCCAATCTCCTACTGTGGGAAGTATAATTGACCACTGCTCACCAATGGCTGTGCTCTGAAATCCATTGCTGTGTTGGTGCAGAGACCACAATTTCCAGCAGTCACTTCCACTCATTGTGGCAGGGATAAGTAGGCCTGCTCCTGGGAGCTGTAGAAGTCCACTGACACATGACTTTGGCTAGGGGCTCTTCATCAGCCTTGCTGGAACTGTTGCATGGTTGCCTTGAGGGATAAGACTTCCACCCAACTCTTCTTCCTTCCCTCTCCTCTTTCCTGCAATTAGACCAGCATCCCAGTCTGAAGCCTCTCCAAACCTCCTCTGGCTTCCTCCCAATTTTTCCTCATGGGCATTTCCCCTAATATATTTCCTGCATGTTTAATCCCATTTAATCATCCTTTCAGACATCACAAATGATCACATGTGCCATTTGTACCTCAATAGCACTCATTAGAAATATAAGGCAAGCCAGGTATGGAGGCCCACACCTAAAATCCCAGCACTGTAGGGGACAGCCAGATGGAAAAATGATTTGAGCCCAGGAGTTTGACAGCAGTCTGGGCAACATAGCAAAATACTATCTCTACAAAAAAAAAAAAAAAAAAAAAAAAAAAAAAAAGCCAGGCATAGTAATGCATGCCTGTAGCCTAGCTACTCAGGGGGCTAAGGCTGGAGGATCCCTTGAGCCTAGGAAGTTCAAAGTTACAGTGAGCTATGATCACACCACTGCACTCCAGCATGGATGATAGAGCAAGACCCTATCTTTAAATATATATATATACTTGTGTGTGTGTGTGTGTGTGTGTGTGTGTGTTAGGCAGTTCAGAAACAGTTTGTTCAATGAGCACGAATCTTTAGGTGTAAACAGATTTCTTCTTATATCTACTCTCAAAGGGCAGCTCTCAAAGTTGAGCTGCTATATCTCTTTGTCTTGATAAGAAACAGTTGAATACACTTGTAATTTTGGTTTAATGGAAATTATGAAACAAACTTTTTAGTGGGTCACTTAAGCAAAATATCTTGTAATTGATTTTCTTACAAGGTTTAGGAAAAGTGTTTGATAAGCCACTAGGAGGGGGCTCAGCAGCCTATGGCCCACAGGTCAAATTTGACCAGCCATCTTATTTTGTAGATAAAGTTTTATTGGACACAGCTGCATTCATATATTTATATGTTGTCTGTGGCTGCTATTTCACTAAAATGGCAGAGCTAAATTGTTATACCAGAGACCATTTGGCCCACCAAGCCTAAGATGTTTACTATCTGGGCCTTTACAGAAAAATCTGACCAACTCCTGCACTAGGATGTAAATTCCTAAGAAGCGAGGGTTTTTTTTGTCTTGTTCTTGTTCATTGCTCTATCAACAGGATTTAGAACAGGACTGGTGCATAGGCTCTCAATAAATACTTGTGAATAAAACTAAGTTTTAGTCCCTTAATCTCTGCAGGTTTCAGCCCAATGTCACCAAGCCTGAGGACAATATGCTAAGGCTTGCGTGTTGATGGTAATAGGCACCTACAAATAGCTGATGGATGGGAAGAGGACTTTGAACAGAAGCAGTCTACTGCAAAGATGTCTGACCCAACTAAGAACATTGAGTGAATGGTTTTTTGTTTTTTGGGTTTTTTTGTTTGTTTTTCTTTTCCATACTCTGAGAAGCATAAGAAATTTGGACATCTTCCTTACTCATGGTGCTAATTTAGGGGGCAGGGGCAGCGAGAGAGAGTTGGATGCTATCAGCCACAACAAGCAGAAGACCTCATGGTTACTTGAAAGAAACCATTTTGGTTGCAGTTGTTAGGGACTAGAGGGTGTCACTAACCAGAGGGAAGCTGCTTATTTACAGCTACATGATAAGCTTGTGGGAAACAATCCAGACTCTGGAGATAGACTATCCGGTTGCATTCTGACTCTACTGAGCGTTAGCTGTTTTGGGAGATTTCTATCCACAATTCTGTGTCTGTAATATAAGTACTATCTCTATCAAACTCTGTAACCAAATGAGGTGGTTATTATATTATAAAGATAATGTAGGGTTATATTATCATATTATAAACATATACATATACAATGATGGTATTACTATTATAAATAAAATATATTTATATATAATATAAATAGAGAATATTATGTAATAGCTATATAATATTATATGTTACATCACAACTAAGATGAACAATAATTCCCTAAGATTATCTAATTTCTACATTCATATTTTCTCATTTTTCCACTAAAACTTTTATAGGAGTTTTGTTTCTCAAGATTTAATAGTCCATTTAAATTTGGAGCAGTCTTCCACTTTTTCTTTTGCCTGATACTGACATCCTTAAGAAACTGGGTTGTTTTGTAAATCATCTCATGTTCTGCATTTGTCTGAATATTTCTTTATTATGACCTTTAATTTACCCTTCAATCCCCTATGGTTTCTCTAAACTGGAAGTTGAGTCTAAAGACTTGTTCAGATTGAATGGAATATTGTGGCAGGGGTGTTCTGTGGAATTACTGGTCACTTCCTATTGCATCTCTTCAGGAGACACACATGCCAGATTGCCACTCCCTTAGTTATGCTGTTCTTTAACTTGGTTAGGGTCATAACTTCCATATCACCACATCTCAATAGTTCACTTTTCCCTAGGAAATTAACAGATAACCTGTAGGGTAATACTTTGTCACATTGCCCATTACTAACCAAGTAAATTACTTCAATCATTTTGCAAAATGCTGATTTTCTAACTCTCTCATTCCTTCTGCATGTATCAACCTTCATTCTTCTGTTAGAATTAATTGCCAAGGCATTATACTTTATGTTACAGATTTTTCTTTGGAAAAAAAATAACTAAAGCAAAAGGAAACGTAACTCCAAAAACAGGGCCTATTTCAAAGTTGATGATTCATTGAAAGAGATTTTTGGCCAGGCACACTGGCTCATGCCTGTAATTCCAGCACATTAGGATGCTGAAGTGGGCAGATTGCTTGAACCCAGGAGGTCGAGTCCAGCCTGGGCAACATGGCAGAGCCCTGTCTTTACCAAAAAACATATATATAAAAAATTGCTGGGCACACCTCACCAGAGCCCAAGAGGCTGCAGTGAGTGTGGTCATGCCACTGAACTCCAGCCTGGGCAACAGAGTGAGACACTGTCTCTAAAAAAAAAGAGATTTTTCTTTCTACCTCAGTCTCTGACTTTTAGCACTAATATTAATTTAAAGTATCAGAAGCACTCTTGAAAATATTAAAGAGAGCTGGGTGAAATTTTCCAGCTCACTTTCTCTGGGAAACTAATACTTTTTATTTTTAAATGTTTATTTTTTTTTTAAGAAAGAACTAAAATTCTGTGGCCCATAAATCCTCAATTTCAGGTTTTATGTCTCTCTTACTCTTAGGTATATTTTGGAAAATTTAATCTTGAAATTGTTCCTTGAGGGGCATGTTTCACATACGCTTTACTCTTTTTCTTTCTTCTTTATTTAAAAATTTTCCTTTTTTTCCCCAAAGATGTGCTTTTGGAATGTGTTTAGGCTAAGAAGGAAATGTCTTTTGTCATTTTAATGGAACACTTCGATTATTGCTAAGCAGCAAATTCCATAGACGCATGGCAAGAAAGTGGTCAATTTATCATAGTTTGCAATGCAATTCTCTTGGTTGCCCACTTCAGACCTAGTTTAATACATCAGTGGAGAGAGTTGAAATAAAGCAGTAATAGGGTCAAGGTGATGGGGAAACAAGAGGAGGGATTGGTATTTGTACTCTAAACTGCCCTGATCTTTAGATCGGCATTTAGCCTGGACTTCTGATATTGGGCCCCTTCCTTTTCCCATATTCAGATGCTGCTCTAGATTTAGACTGTCCTCACTGAAGTCTAACTTGATATTCATGTAGGCCCTGTTACCTTTTCTGTGACCATGACTCAAGCCTGAAAGACAGCTCACTGTCCATTGCCCAGAATGTCATCTAACTCAGCTATGAGCACTGTAGTGTGCTGGACCCCAGGGGGGTCTGGAGGTTTAGGGGACTCCAGATGAGCCTTCCTGCCTCTGTGCAACTGACATCCTAGGAGGGACAGAAAGACAGCAAATGAGTGAACAGATATGATAGTTTTCAATAGTGATAATTTTGTAAAGAAAATTAAATAAGATGATGTGATGAAGAGTGAGGAAGGTATTACTATAAAGAAGGTGGCCAGAAAGAGACTCTCTAAGATGATGAGAAGAAATCAGCCATGCATCTGGGAAGGGGTGGGCATGCCAAGCAGAGGAAACTGCAAGTACAAAGTTTCCAAGATTGGAATGAACTTGACGAGTCAAGGTGGCAGAAGGAAGACTATGTGGTTGGAGCATGATAAACAAGAAGTGAACAGGGTTCTGATCACATGGGTCTTTTCAGGCCAGGCTGAGGACTTTGGAATTCATTCTAATTGCAAAAGGAAGCCATTAGCATGTTGCAAAGGAGATGGCATGATCTGATGTATGTGTTCAAAAAGATCCCTCTGGTTGCTGTGTGAAAAATGGACTTGAGCTGGGGCAAGTAGGAGCAGGAAGACAAACTGGGAACTGTAGTTGTCTCCAGACTGAGATATGGACAGCTTCATTTTCAATTATGAATGGTTCCATTTTGTTCTCAATGGACATGGAGGAGAATACTTACTGACTTCTGGAAATTAAAAATTTTGGTGTCTGAGAATGTCAGGAAGTGTGATCAGAGAGTATGGTGAATAAGAAAGAAAATAGATTTTATTTAACTACATATGATATGCTTGATTTAGTGAGATAATATACCTCATAAACAAATATTGAGTATCTATAAACAAATACTGAGTGTTGTCTCTGTGCCAAGCACTGTTCTAAATGTCACCAAAACATACAAGTGTTTCATTCCCTATTTCATTATTTTATAAATTGTCATTCAATTAAAAAATAAAATCATACTTGGACAATAATATGTTTAATAGTTGAAAGTTATATCTTGTGTATCTCCAATATTTATGTTCTCTACCATGTATCCCCTCTGAGCTACTCCAAACTCTACCTTCAAATTCTGTTTGTTTTGAAATGAAATAATACAGAATAGAAAAGAATGTTTTTTAAAACACTGAAACCTTTCACAAACGTGATATGATTAGTAGCAGTACATTTTATACTGGCTTTCAGATCCTTACTAATGACTGCATACATGAGTCATAGCAGTTTAAACTTTTTTAGAGTATAAATGCTCCATCTCACCATTCTCTGCCCCATCCCCTCCTCGCCCTCCTGTTCCACCCCTTGCAGGGCTAGAGACCACCTCAGACCAAATCAGACCTATGTGCAGAATCAGATGCGGTCTTTATTTTAAATTGATATTCTGTTAAATGTCAATTTCTTGCATTAATTGTAAAATTTTAAAAATGTTACATTAAAATATTACTTATCTTGACTACTGAGATTTCTAGCACCCCTTCAAGTTTTGCAACTGAGGCATTTGCCTCTCTCACCTCAGGCTAGTTCCTGCCCTGCTCCCTTCAGATACATCCCCTGCTCCTGCAAACTCCTATAGCCCAAGTCAAGCCCAGGGCCTATAGGTGTATTTTCCTTTTTATTTTATTTTTTATTTTTATTTTTGAGATAGGGTCTCACTCTGTCACCCAGGCTATAGTGGAGTGGCATAATTATGGCTCACTGCAAACTCTGCCTGCTGGGCTCAAGTGATCCTCCTGCCTCAGCCTCCCAAGTAGCTGGGACTACAGGCACGCACCAACATGCCCAGTTAATTTTTGCATGTTTTTGTAGAGATGGGGTTTTGCCATGTTGCCCAGGCTGGTCTTGAACTCCTGAGCTCAAGCAAGCCACCTGCTATAGCCTCCCAAAGTGTTGGGAGTACAGGCATGAGCCACCACACCTGGCCCTGTTGGTATATGTTGAACAGACTTTCTGTGTGCATCCGATATAATCCTAGATTTAGAGATGCTACAGAGGAGGACAGCTCTAATGGCATCATTTGTAGAAGAAATTTACATTGATATTGACCTGGCAGAAGTATTTCCAGGTCCTTTTAAATAAGTAGTTTTGGGAAAGATGTGGTAGTTTAAAAATGTTTCAAATAATGTGAAGAGCTTTTTAAATTAATTTATGTTCTTTATTTCCTTTTATACCTCCTTTAAGGTGGAAAGAGAGGGAGGGACAAGACAGAGTCAGGAACAGGGCATTGACACAGTTTGAAGGCATCTGCTAGGACTGGAGTGTGCATTCTTTGCCTGGAGAATGATAGGTTTGGGTGCACAGCTCACAGACTTAGGTCATAAGAAGGCCCAGCTAGACACATGGGTCATTGTGGTTCAAGATGAATTGAGCCTTCACAGTTTCTAGAGGACCACCAGAGTAGTAGTAGTGAAAGTACTTGAAAGGGTGAGAACAATCTGTCTCTCATACAATCTGGGTTCTGGGTCATTTCATTTCCTCAGAATGGTTTGACTCACCCTCTCCTCAATTTTCTTTGCAGAGCAGCAGAATCAGAATAAAACTACCTGGGTTTGAAACCCCACTCTTCCCTTGTCTCCTGTGTGAACT
Source organism: Rhinopithecus roxellana (assembly GCF_007565055.1). NCBI lineage: Eukaryota > Metazoa > Chordata > Mammalia > Primates > Cercopithecidae > Rhinopithecus > Rhinopithecus roxellana. The sequence goes on along the minus strand of NC_044557.1, from coordinate 71,478,967 downwards.
TGGGCTTCTCTCTGAAGCTCAGGTTTCTCATTTGTAAAGTGATGATAACAATTTCTCCTTCAACAGGTGGTCATGATATCCAGAAGGGCTAGCATGACCTGGTGTGATAGGCATTCTGTAAATGTGTTATAATGAGTTTTTCTAAACTATGTCAAGAGATTTTTGCACATTTCTAATTGTTTTTTGTCAGGTGATGCATCAAGGTAGGTATCTTTTACATGCCTATTAGTTATTCTTAATTATCCACAACATCTAAGACCTTGTACTTAATACTAATCTTGCATTTACAGATATTGGAGATAAACTATATGAAGCAACTAGCACAAGAGAATATCCTAGGGTTTTAGGACACAAAAGTCCTAAATTGCAATTTCAATCTCAAACCAAAATAATATCTGAAAGGCATGTAAAACATTAGTTGGTAGAATGTAAACCATTTGTTTAATTATTCTTGAAGAAATATTATTTAAAGACAAAATAAAACTTAAAAACATTCATTGATTTGTGATTGAAGTTTGAAATATTTTCATCTTTTATCTTAAGGTACTAAATCAAACTTCTCGACTTGAGATACAGCTGCTGGAGAATTCATTATCAACCTACAAGCTAGAGAAGCAACTTCTTCAACAGACAAATGAAATCTTGAAGATCCATGAAAAAAACAGGTGAGGATTGCTTTATTCCAAAAATGTTTTGGTGTGTACTTATTTATATCCTTCACCTCTCTGCCAACTCTTAAACAAATAGGTTGAGGTGGTTTAAAAAATGAAATATAGAGCCAAATTAATATTAATATAAAAAGAAAGGAGACCTTAAGGTGAATACAGCTAGTATGTCAGTAATGAATTAATACTGTTGCTGACACTCTTGAAATATTTGCTTTTTATAACTTTTAACATTAATTTCTCTAATGGTTAGTAGTTCGAATCTCACCATATCTACAAAAATTTGATTCTATGACTAAATTCAGTGACATAAAATATTGACATTTTTCAGTATAATCAAAACCTGTAACAACAGAGACTAGAGCCTCTTAAATTCCTACTCAACCCCCCAATTCTTAGGCTTTTACAAAGCTACAGGGTTGCTGAATTCAGAAATATGGCACTAGAGAGAAGGAAAATGTATATTTTTTTCTAGAAAATAATTTACCTGTAAAGCTGATCAAGGGTTCGGGTTTTTAGTTTTCATTTATAGCTATTTATTTTGGACATAGTAAATGCCTTTGTTTACCTTTATAGATGTTATCACACCATCTTGTTTCATAAATTATGAATCATTTCTGTTGATTGAATTGGAGCTTAGACATCTTGAGAGCTGGGACAGTGAAAGACTATTATTTTGAAGTCATTAACATTGATGATGAACAATTCAAAACACTGACTTCCTTAGGACAAGTTTCTTGCATTAAATTGAATTTTCTTCTGGGTATCTGGATAACTTGAAGAAGGTTCAGTTCCTATGCATAATATTGAGGTAAAGACCACTGTATTGCTAGAAACTGGTTAAATGCCATTGAATTGGTGGCACTAGAGTTCCCTTTATATTCCACACCAGGAAGGCATCTAAGAAGACTGCTAGTTCTGTTCTTTTTTTTTTTTTTTTTTTTTTTTTTGAGACAGAGTCTGGTTCTGTCACCCAGGCTGGAGTGCAGTGGCCGGATCTCAGCTCACTGCAAGCTCCGCCTCTCAGGTTCATGCCATTCTCCTGCCTCAGCCTCCTGAGTAGCTGGGATTACAGGCGCCCGCCACCTCGCCTGGCTAACTAGTTCTGTTCTTTACAAGTGAGGGAACAGAGACTCAGTGGAAGGGAGTGACTTGTCCAGGGTCATACAGCTTGCTAGTGGCAGAAATTGGAATGTAATTTAGGTGTCTTTGCTGCTAGTCCTCATATTTCCATTATAACACATGGCCTCTTCATACTATCTACAAACTAAAAGAATTTCCCAACTTCATGCTAAAAATAGAGCATAATGGCAACAATTACAATTAAACTTCTGCATGAAAAATACAAACCTGGCTGTTGGTTTAGAATCTGAAAGGGATCACTCTTGCTGCATGACTTGTGTTTCTAAGTGTTACATTTATTTATCCTTGCACTGTGACATGGGGTTAACTGTATAACTACAAATAAATCTGACAGGACTTGGCCCTGATTGCATGATTAAATGTTCTAGAATTAACAATCCTGTTGAAATATACCATTTATTGCCCTGCAATTTCACAGTAACCAGACTTATACGTGTATGTAGCAAGTATACTTTACTTGAACCATCCCTTAATCTAGGGTCACCCCTTTATGGTTTAATTTTGTCACCAAAAGTGAACCACATTTACAGTCATATTTCAAAATGCTATTTGTGAACATTTTGTCCAGGAATCGTGGATAAGTAAAACAATGACAATTTCCCCTTATTTTTCTGAGTTGTTGTTTGCTTTTATAATTATACAAATAGCACATTTATTATAGGATAAGGACAAAAAAAAACACACAGGAAAATTAAAAACCACAGCTTTATCATACAGAAAGAGCTGCCTATTTTGCTTCATGTTATATATAAATATCATTTTCACAAAAAGTTCTGTCGTACCTTACACACAGTCTGGAAGTCCGACTTCTTTGGAGATAGATATCATTTTGCATTAATAAAATATTCTCTAATATTCTTAGTAACTGTGTATTTCATTTTACTAGTATAACCTAAGGTGGTTTGAATCTATCTCTCAGTAGTTGTTACCACCTGATTTATTTCTGAAAGAGTTGCCCGCATGAATTTACGTTCTTTAGTTCTTCCCTACTGATCTGCATATTATGTCTTTGTCTGTATCTGACCCTTGAGCTGTCGTGATACTATAATATAAACTGGGAGGCCTGAAAAGTCTCCTCCCTAACTGCAAAATCAAATGCCATCTTTATGCACCATTTGTACTCAGGTACTCTGTCTCTTTCTCTTTCCTTCCCTCCTTCTCATATTTTTCCTTCCTTCCTTCCTTCCTTGCTTCCTTCTTTCCTTTCCCTTCTCTTTCTCTCTCTCTTTCTTTCTTTCTCTTTTTCTTTTTTTCTCCCTCCTTCCTTCCTTCCTTCCTTCCTTCCTTCCTTCCTTCCTTCCTTCCCTCCCTCCCTCCCTCCCTCCCTCCCTCCCTCCCTCCTTCCTTCCTTCCTTCCTTCCTTCCTTCCTTCCTTCCTTCCTTCCCTCCCTCCCTCCCTCCCTCCCTCCTTCCCTCCCTCCCTCCTTCCTTCCTTCCTTCCTTCCTTCCTTCCTTCCTTCCTTCCTTCCTTCCTTCCTTCCTTCCTTCCTTTCTTCCCTCCCTCCCTCCCTCCCTCCCTCCTTCCTTCCTTCCTTCCTTCCCTCCCTCCCTCCCTCCCTCCCTCCCTCCCTCCCTCCTCCCTCCTCCTTCCTTCCTTCCTTCCTTCCTTCCTTCCTTCCTTCCTTCCTTCCTTCCTTCCTTCCTTCCTTCTTTCTAAAAATGTATCCTTTCTCCCTTAATTCTGGACCATTTCAGATTTTCTTGTCTTCCCATCATGATTTTTATGCAGCATCTGGTATCATTTCCTACTATAGAATTTTCACTATGAAATATTATATTTTAAAGGCAAACTGTTTAAAAGTTGTTCTCTCTGCTCTATCATTAAAAGTGAGTTAGGATGCAAGGTCTCAAAAGAGCTCCACTCTGGGTCAGGTAGAAGGGGCTTCTCCATGCACTTCAGTATCTCAAAGGAATCTGACTTCTGATCCCAAACATATTTGTGCCTTCTGCTGATGAACTGTTCCTCCCTCATTAAATTCTAATTTCAACAGAAAACTCAGGTTTTCTTACATCTGTAAATCACATCATTTATTGCTAATGTTAATTTTTTCAGGATTATAGCAATTTCTTTCTCTAGTAATATAGTTTTTTTACTACAAATTCAGAGATTTAGGTTTTAATTGGAAATTCACTTCTGTGCTCATACAGACAAAAACTTGCATGCCTCTTATACTCGCATTCTACATCTCTTTCTTTTTTGAATTGGTGGCATAAGTATGGCATTATCTTACATGTGGTTCTGGGGTATTTTTCTATCAATTGCTATACCTCCTGGTATTGCTGTATCTCTGTAGTTATCTGTCTATCTTCTTGTCTAAGGGCCTAATGTGTGTGATGGAGTGTTGGCAGAACATTTGTTCCTAAATTAGACATAGTCTTCCACAAACAACTTAAAAAAAAGATAAGTGTTTTTCTTTATACAAATAAAAAATACCCATTTGTGATACATATGAAGAAATGTGCTCCTCCTATTTAAGTGGAGAGAGGTTCAAAGTCAAGCATGAAGCTGTTTATGTTTTTTAAAAAAATAGTTTATCGATTATCACTAGTTATTCCTTATACGAATCTTAATGCTCCAAATGCATCAAGAAGCTATTTCTACATTAAGGCATCTCTGAAATGCAGCAACAACATGCCTTTAGTTGGTCAGGTCTGGTTTGGATCAGCTAATACGCTTTGCAGGGGGGATTATCTAAATTAAGCTTTGCTTCCTCCCCCAAGGAGTGTCAGGGTTGTGTCTGGGTGTGGGACTTACCAGCTTTGAGTAAGATGGGGCTTCAGCCGCCAAGTCAGTGAGCTGGCCCTTAGGAAGGTCCACCACCACTTTGGCAAAATGAGGAGGAATATTTTATGGTTAGGATTATACTACACAAACATGCTGAGAGGTCCTGCTGATTTACATCCTGACAAATTAAATGCATCACTTGTAGGATTGGAAATGGATTTTTGGCCTCATTAGATTGACTTCTCTATCCCCTACATGGCCAGAAGCACAAAGCAGAAACAGGATTAGCAACGTTTGCTCTGCTGTTTGTTTTCCTAACAGTCCAGAGGGAGTCATTCTAAAAAGCTTCCAGTTTGCTCTCTTTAGGCAATATGTTTTTCTTTTGTTGGATGCTACCCGAATCTTAAAACCTGGTTTTGTTTCTTACCTCAAAAAAACAATTCTTGGGAGTAAGGAATCTGTAACTCACCCATATAATTGGAATTACATAACCAAGAACCTAAGTAAATGGGAAGCATTCATATTTTACCTTGCCCACAAAGGGAATGATATGAGCACAAAGTAGAACACAAAATGTAAACTTTCACTAGTTTCCTCCAGTATGTTTCCTACTGCTTCTAAAACAGTGGAAAAGAGGTGTACAAGTAATGATGACCTAATGCAGTTTCCTTCAGTTGAACCAAATATGAGACTGGATCTGTTAGTCGAAAGGTTTGGTCAGTGGCCAGTTTTCCCAGCACCTGCCCATCTCTGACTTAACCCCAACATTTTGCAAGGCAGAAGCACAGCCAGGCAAAAGAATATTACAGAAGGAGCCCTTCTGCCTCACCAGGGTATACAGGAAGGGAAATCAACACTCCGTGTATACAAAGACGGAGTACATGGGCTTTCTTGATTGTGCTGAATATGCAGAGTGAAGATTAAGGAAGTCTTCAGTAAGACCATTCAAAGTGAACTGAAACGAGACATGCGATGGCCATTCCTACATAGTTTGAGCAATACTAGCTGCCACCTAGCTACTACTACAAGCAAACCTCTGTGCCAGGTGCTTTAACTTACTGTTTCCAATCCTCCAGCCAATCCTGCAAAGTATGTATTATTATTTCTATTTTACACATAAAAAAAGCCCCAAGGCTCACAGAAATCAAGTAAGTTGCTTGTGACCAAACAGCTAAGGATGTGGCAAAATTAGGGTTCAAGTTCGTGATGATTCTCTGCCTTAATTATTACAAAAATATTTTTGCAATGTGATGAGGACTCAAGTATGATTGATGTAGTTGTCAAGTTATTCTCTTAAAACAAACAAATATTCATTTGAAGAAAGGGGTAGACCAGTTGTTTTTGGCCTGTCACTATATAGGTCATTGTTTAGTCCTTCTAATATTAGAGCAGAAGATATAAACTATTTATTTTACCTTGGGAATTCACTGAACTTATTTGACATGCTCATCTATCTTCTAGCTGGAGTTATGGGAAGTTATTAAGTTAATTAATTTTAAGTAATTGAAGCATGTGCAACTTCAAGATACCAAATTATGCCTTACTAATTATTGTAATAAAATATAGTATTGATGTTTGATATTTAATATGCCTAAAGAAATGAAAAGTGAAATCATAGTCTTTTAAATTAAAGCTATCTTTCATTTGATAAGTTATTTACAAAGTGCTTAAGTAACTTGCTAACTTCTAACATTAAGCTAGGCTGAATTATGTTAGTTGTTTATAATAAGGATAAAAAAGGTGACTTTTTGAATGTATATTATTCTAGTCTTTTTCTTGTAAATAGAACACCTGCAGACTAGAATGTTACCTTTTTTCCCCTGTTAATTTTAAAAGTAATATTTAATAGCATATAACATTTTCCTTTTTTTAAATTATAATAACCGTAGTATCTTGGCATGAAATACAATTCTGATCAAATTGGAAATCTAAGGATCATCTTATTCTTCTCTTTCCCTAATCCCCCAAAACTCAGCACTCACTGTTGATGCTATCAATTCCATCTTCTAAATATTTTTCTGATCCATCCCATCCTTTCCATTCCCACTGACTATGTCATAGGTCAAGCTGCCATGAATTCTTGTCTAGGCCATTGCAATGACCTCTGTGTTTTAAGCTATGTGCCACTCTAGTCCTTATCCAGAAGCTGTGCCAAAGTCTTTTTTCTAAAATGCAAGTCAGACTATTTTTCTCTCTCAACCACATGACGATTCTCTATAACTGATAGAAGAAAGTTCAAGTTCTTTAGTACAGGATACAGTCCATGATCATTACAATCTTACCTTTGCAACTTACTTTCAATAATCTTATTTTTTAGAGGATACACCCTAATAGTTAAGAGCATGAGCTCTGAGGCCAGACTGCCTGGTTTCACTTTTCCTTGATTCCTGGGATAATCGACTCAGTCACATATTATTTGTGTGACTTTGTGCAACTTACATAGATTCTGTGTGTTTTGGTTTCCTGAATTGTAATATAACAATGACAATAATTGTACTGTATGAAGTTAATGTGAAGATTGAGTTAATGTGTATAAATCTCTGAGAACAGTGCCTGACAGCAGTGTTTAATCATGTTAGTTGTTAGTATGGCACTGAACACACAATGTTATTTCAGACATATCTGATGTTTGCCTGACATTTCTTATTCAACTCACAAATTTCTCTTCATCCTTGGAAACTCATTGCATGTGTCAACCTCTCTAACAATCCATCTCTGGCTCTATCAGATAGATTTGCTCATTACAACCTATGTGATAACACTGTACCTGTTTTCTCCCCATAATTTCACTTAGCTGATCACATTATAATATATGTATGTTTGTGTGTATGCATGTTTATTTATTTATATCCATATTATTAGGCTGTGACCTTCTAGGACACAGAGAATATGTTTTATTTTCATTGTCTTCCTGCTCCTGGGCACAATTTTCTACACATAAGCCTATTTAGTATTAAATGCATTTTGAATGTTAAATGAATAAGGAACTGGGAAATGTCCCAATAGCTCTAACCCAACAAATGCCATTTATCCATACGCACACAGAGACTCACACACACAAAGACTCACACACACACACAACTAATGAAAATACTTTTAGTGGAAAACACAAATCATATTGCTTACATTAAATATTGTTAATCCATTTATTGTTTTTAACATGAATAAAATAGAGATTGTGTTTACACCACTATTCTGCATTGCCAAAAGCCCATTGCATGGCACTCAATATTACTATTGTATACTCTGAGGTTCACTAATTCAGCCCACCTTTAAAATTTCTAGATAGCATTTGCACAGGCCAATGTTACTCTTGTATACTCAGGTTCACTAATTCAGCCCACCTTTAAAATTTCTAGATAGCATTTGCACAGGCCAATGTTACTCTTGTATACTCAGGTTCACTAATTCAGCCCACCTTTAAAATTTCTAGATAGCATTTGCACAGGCCATTCTAGACCTATGACTGTTTCCTCCATTTCTGTGATAAATAAAAACAAGACAAACGATGTATATACATGTATATTAAATTATATACATGCATATACAGTTGTAAGTCAAATTTCCCCTAATTCCACACCCCTACACCATACCACCTGCTAGCAGAGAATCATCATTAAGAGATTAAGTTCAGTGCTTACTCCTCCAGATGTTTTCTGTAAACATACTAACCTGTGTGTATATAGAGTGTGCATGTTTATGTGTGTCTTTGCACAGACATACACTCATACATAATTGCACACATGCACACATACTTGTTTATATGATGTGTGCATATATGTATAGATTATTTTAACATTGGGTTTTTTCTACTATTTATTTTATAACAATTTGTTGTATATATATTATGCATATAACCATATACAGATATACTTCATTTATTTTCAAGAATGAGTAGCAATCTATTTTTATAGATCCACTATAATTTATAACCTATTATAAGTATTACATTAATAAATATATAATTTATCAAGACTATAATTGTTGAGGTGATGATTTAAATTTTATATAGATATTCACAAGTTATCTTCAAATTTTACCTTCTCCCTAAGAATGCCTGGGCTTTCAAATTTCCCAAAACTTTGCTAGCCATCTAATGAATCCAGGCTCCTTGAGAAGTTAAGTTGTGCATGTTTTTATGTGTATTAACCATTTGCATTTCATCTGTGACTAGATTTCTTTTTCTCTGACTACATACTAGCCTATTTATGTATGTTTAACATTTTTTCTATTATATTGTTTATCCTTTTTTAAATTAACTCATATGAGCTCTTTAATGGATAGTAAAACTTTGTAATATATGTTACAAATTTTTATCTAGTTTATTATTTATTGTTCAACTTATTTTTTAATAGAAACATTACATCTCTGTATTATGAAATGTATCAATCTTTTTTCTTCTTAGATGCTGGTTTCTATAACACATTTAGCTTATTCTTCTTTACCCCAAACTTTACATTGATTTGCTAATATTTACTTATAGTATATGCTTCTGCTCCAAATTTGAATTTCCAAACAAATATGATTTCAGACACTGAGAGAAAATGTATTGTGTTCCAATTAGACATGTAAAGTATAAATTTAACCTGAACTAAATCTGTGTGTATTTAAATGGGGAGAAAAATCACCCTTTACAAACCCATATTTGCAACACATGTTGACACCATACATATTGAAAATAGTGGAAAATATTGAAACATCTGTAAGTGGGTTCAGACAGATAAAAATGAGGTTTCTATATTTTCAACATCTTCCTCCTTGTTTGAAGGGCTATATTTATACTCATAGAGCTTAGGCAACTGTCACCACTGTGAATTCATTGGCTGCTATGTTAAGAACTCGATTGTGGAAAACAATTTGAAAGGGATATCCTTTTCTGTGAAAGTTTCAAGATATGTTCAATGATTTGAAATATTTCCAATAAGATGTTGGAGAAGGCAGTGTAAAATAGGGATATGGGGCAGTCTACCAAAAACTTCAAATAGGACTTAGTATACACTCATTTAGAACCTTTTACTAAAGTTCAGGGCACAGATTATTTTGTTTATTTTATTCATTAAAGTGCACCTTTGCCTCAAATAGAAGCTAAGTGCCAGAATTCTATGCATGTCTATTCTCAAAGTGTTTCCAGAAAGATGGGAAACAGGAAGTCCTGAGACCTCTGTGAGAAACTCTCTCCTTGGATTTCTAGCTCAATTTGTATAGATTTAGGTGCATGGTTTCATAAAGCATTATTCTATGGAACCCAATCCTAAAAGATGGATCCTAACAAAAACTGTTTGTTTAATATAGGCTTCCCTAAATCGTAACAATGAAACTCTTATTTTGCTTGAAAAAATATACTGAATATGCTCTAGGCAACAATGCACTGGTGTTCAGTTACCATCCAGGTTTTGTGTTTAAAATGCAAACCTAAGCTAAATGTGCAGCTGAGACTGTCATTAGGGAAAATCTGACTACTTTGACTACCTAACTTTAGGACACTGGGGCTGCAATGTTGTCCTTCAGATCAACCTCTCTATATAAAGATCTCCATGCTGGCTGAAGTAGTCCCTCCCAACGGACCTGGATAAGGAAAATAATAAAGAATCAATGATAGGCTTCAGGGTACAAAATGAAATATGAGTAACATATTAAAAATAAAATTAAAATTAACAAATAACTGTAATAGAAGAGGTGTTAAGACAGGGTAGTATTGAAGAAAATTCTAGTCCAGATGTTAAAAATTGGCTTGACAAAGTAATTCTGTTTTTATATGTGGGAAAGATAAACAGGTTCAAATATTGTGAAAGATAAGCTCCCAGAATAACTAAATGGAAAGCAGCCCAAATACCAAAGAGATGTGAAGGTAGTGCCTTGGTTCCTGGTATAACATGATGAATAAAAGAAATAGGAAGAGATTACAGTGTATTAACTTAAAGAGATGAAACTATAGGATGTTCATTGAGATAGCAGTGGGATGTCTTGAGTTGATTTCCAATCTAACGACTTAGAAGACATGGCTTTTTATCCTGATTCTGACACTTAATATCTGCATGATTTTGAAGGAAACATTTGATTCGTACCTATTCATGAGGGTGTGTAACATCTGCTCAGTCTATGTTACTATATTGCTTTAAGAATCAAAGGAGGTAAAGGTTTTAAAATGCAACATAACTACAACGGTGTTTTACAAGAATAAGATAATAAGTAGAGATGGTATATAGAGTTTTCTGGCAAGTGAGGTTTACATTGAAACCATTTTGGAAGTAACGGCAAGGAAGGGCTGATTTCCAAAGTAGATACTAGCCAATAGATGGGAGGAATCAAAGAGAAGAGAGCAGTCTTTTGGAAGCCAAATATGAAGAGAAGATGAAAAAAGGGATGAATGTGGTCAAAAGAAATGGAAGGGTCAAGAAGAGATCACTCTTGCCTGAAGAAGTCTAAAAAGTTGTCATTAATATGAAAAAATGTCCCTAATAAATAAAGTTAGTAGATCATTACTGAAGTACAAATGTTATTAAGGGCACTCCGAGTGAAGAAATGTGATGAGAAAATGAGAAGAGATAATTAACTGGTAAGACCAGCCATTAGAGAAACAATGTAACATGTTTCCAATTTGCTTGTACTTGTTATGCATATTACTTGGGTTTCCAAATCCTTTGGAATGTCTGTGATGTAGATTAGGCTTCTTCGTTTCATGGACAGTCTCTTTTTCATGTTGCATGTACTGTCTATTCTAAGATGACAAACTAAATTGGTATCTTTTGATACCTGCTAGTAAGGGAGCATTAAAGGTTGTTTGATGAATTATGAAAATTAATGTTCTGTGTAACATGCTAATGTACATTATATTATATATTATACATATTATCTATTCCTTTTACTCAGAAAAGCAGATCTTTTCCATAAGCCAGTGTTCAGAATTGTTTCCTTTGGTACCAGGATTTCTTTGATCAACTTTCCATCCTCAGCTCTTTCCAAATGATCCTGAAAAACAAAACAAATCAAACAAGCCCACCTCCCTTACTGACATCTCAGATAGTAGCCGTCTCTGCGCATATGTCCTCTTGAACAAGGAATACATCAAAAATAAACAGTAGAAAAACACCGATCCAAAAATTTTTTTAAAAAGTATTATGTTTGAAACAGAAGTTTCTTATAGCTTCTGTATTTTCATTTGAGGTTTTTATTCTCTAAAAACAAACCCTACAGTAGGAATAGTGTCATTTTATATTTTACAGAATTATTGGCACTTAGCAACTAATAAATACAAATTATAACTATAACATGATATTTTCCAAACAAAAATGTTACCTACTGATTAGGAAAACTGAAAGGCCTGTGCTCATCTTATTTCAAGGACAAAAATGGCAATTCAGAAATTTTATGCAGTATTATGTGACTATAACTTTCACATTTTGATATATACATGCTTGTCAGTTTAACAGGTAATGCTAAGTTTTCTCACTAGTAGACTATAATGCCTATGAATTTGAAAGACAATTTTCTTATAAGTTAGCAACTCTAAATTATGGGCATCTTGCCTCTGATCATTACCTCAGGAGTAGCAAGAAAAGTAAATAAAAAGTAAACAGAGAATGAGCTAAGACACTGGTTGTGGTTAATTCTCGGATCTGAAGGCCAAAAATTAATGGGCACAGAGAAGATCTCCTTTGACGCCTACAGCAAGTACACTAACCACTTAACCAGTAGGTGGGATGAAACTTTTAACCAATAAAGACAATGGAGAAGTTTTTTTGTTTTTGTTTGTGTTTTGCCACGAACTTCTCCAACAAAAAGTTAGCAAAGAAAAAATATATGGTAAAAGAAGATGAATCATACCTACCCCTTACAGATGTTGTTTTTCATCTTAAGCTGCTTTCCTTGCCTAAGTTTTTCATTTCCAAAAGAATTTAAAAAAAATAAGTGATCATCACAGTTTCCCTATATTACTGTACTCAAACTCTATCTAAATTGGGTTTACTTTATGATCAGTACAAGGCAGGGCTCCTTTCTTGGTGTCGGTAGAATGAAAGCAATTCAAAAAAGAAATGGGACTTTTCTTCTACTGCAGAAGTCACACCGTTTCTGCTAATGGGTCTCAATGAGAAACTTTCCTATGTGAATCTGTGCACACTACTAAAGGTATTATAAATTAGTTCAGTCTTAGAAGCCTCCAGGTATTTTTTGGGCTTGACTTCACAGGCAGCTTTCCTGCCATATTTTTGGAGTACAAGTTTGTTGGCAAAGATTTGGAATGCCCAGGAGTAGTTCTGGCCACACTTCTTTTTCTTCTTCCTCTTCTTTTAAACAATGGAAATATATTCTCTGAATATTCTGGAGACTGAAAGTCCCAGATCAAGGATCAAGGTGCCTGCAGAGCTAGGCTCCCTCTGAAGGCGCTAGGGAAGGCTCCGTGCCAGGCCTCTCTCCCAGCTGCCGGTAGTTCCTTGGCTTGAGGCAGCATTACTCCAGTCTTTACACAACCTTTTCCCTGTGCGCAATCTGATCTGTCTCTCAACAATTTCCCTTTTTATAAGGACACCAATCATAGTGGATTAGAAGCTCATCCTCCTCCAGGACGACCTCATCTTAACTAATTACATCTGCAACGACTTTGTTTCTAAATAAGGCCACATTATTTAGTTCCTGAAGGTTGGGACTTCAACACATAGTTTTTTTTTTGTTGTTGGGGGGCAAACATGGGCGGGCCATAATTGAACTCATAACAACCACTTAAAACAGTACCTGACACCGGCCGGGTGCGGTGGCTCACGCCTGTAATCCCAGCACTTTGGGAGGCAGAGGCGGGCGGATCAGGAGATCAGGAGATCGAGAATATACTGGCTAACACAGCGAAACCCCGTCGCTACTAAAAATGTAAAGAATCAGCCGGGCGTGGTGGTGGGTGCCTGTTTTCCCAGCTACTCTGGAGGCTGATGCAGGAGAATGGCGTGAACCCGGGAGATGGAGTTTGCAGTAAGCCGAGATCGCACCACTGCACTCCAGCCTGGGCGACAGGGTGAGATTTCATCTCAAAAAAACCCACAAAAAAAACAAAAAACAGTACCTTACACATAGCAACCGTGTCATAAATGAGAGGTATCATGACTAGTATGATTGACATCATCATCACCATCTAACATGCTCTGCCATATTCACCCCATCCACAAGGTTTCTGACCTCTGCTAGGATGGCACAGCTTCTGCCACATGGACTTCTCTCCATTCCCTCTCAGTCTTCTATGCCATTTAACCCTTGGGCCCACACTTCTTAATCTGTGTAAAGGACAATCAGATGTTACAATTTGTCCCCCAGTACCTGGTGTTTGAAGATTTGGCTCTTCGAACATGCTCCATTTTATAATTTAGGTATTGAATCTAAAACACTCCCTAGTGTCCCCTTTTTGAAAGGAATGATTCAGTGCTGTATTTCTCCAGGGTAAATTAAGTGCCCATTCTGGTATGTGGCATTTTAATAACACCTTGTAAACGAAGGACGGGTTGAACCTTCTGAAAACAGAACTGAGAAAACTGAGTAAGCCTTTTCCCTGAGGAATACTAGTATATTAGACACTCCATAAAATGTTAATGCTTTTTATTCCAGTCAGTTGCTAGGCTCCAAGAATGCTTCTGCTTTCTCTATCATTTTTAATGTGCAATATACCAGGGGAATATCCTGTAAAGAGCTCAGGGAGAAGAAAGGGCCTGAGTTAAAGATCGCAACACACTGAGCAAAGCATCCCAACTCCTTTCTGAAGACCATACCATCAGCCCAATGGAGTCTTCCTTTTGTTACCATTTATACAGTAACTTGGAGACCTGTAGTGTCATTAAGCCTCATCCTGAAGCTTGAGCTGAGAAATAAAGGAAGCTAGTGGTTATGATACAGGACCACTTATCAAAAACCACAAGAATTCGTTATGACTTTAGATAGATTACTTTTGGCTCCTGTGGTTTCTGTGTCAATATAGTTTTCTTTTTGTATGTGTGTGTGATTGAGAATGTATATTGCTGTTTTTTCTTTTTTCACCTAACATTATATTTTGAGCATTTTCTAATATCCTGAAAATGATTAAAAATATTATTTTCAACAGTTTCAAAATAAGAGTTTTTTTTCTGTCTTAATGTCATTGTACATAAATCTTTGTGTTTCTGATTCATATTTTTCTTTTTATTTCTGATTTTTCAGATTGTCAATATACTATCCTTGATCCCACAGAACTATTGTGAAATTTAATCAATGTTAATGTTTTGAATACCCCAAATGAATATAGCAAAGTGAATAAAAAGTAGTTTCTACATGTTGTTTATTTTTTCCCCAAACTATTCTGTTTCCTCTTAGGCCCATTTCCTTAGTGAAAGTTATACTATAACATCTTTAGAGTATAGCTCTTCGGGTGTAAGTTAGCTACCTTGGATATAAGATATACCAAAGGAAACCAAGAAACAAAATCATAGTTAAAATCTAACATTACTCTGACAATATCTGGTTTAATAATTTTTTATTTGACATGTTGTATATATAACTCCTATTCTAAAGAATATATATTATTAAGTCTCTCACTAAAACATATTTTTACAGTGAAATACCTGATTAAATTTTTTCATCTTAAATAAATTCAGGAACCAATTGAATTATAAGGTTTTTTTTTTGTATAATATTTTTTCAAATCTAAGTTTTATTTTCACTTCCTTGTAGTTTATTAGAACATAAAATCTTAGAAATGGAAGGAAAACACAAGGAAGAGTTGGACACCTTAAAAGAAGAGAAAGAGAACCTTCAAGACTTGGTTACTCGTCAAACATATATAATCCAGGAGCTGGAAAAGCAATTAAACAGAGCTACCACCAACAACAGTGTCCTTCAGAAGCAGCAACTGGAGCTGATGGACACAGTCCACAACCTTGTCAACCTTTGCACTAAAGAAGGTGGTAAGAATGTCTTCCTCACTCTGGTATTGTTAATATTTTATTTCCTTTGAGCAAGTAAATACTCAATATAGCTTTCTCCAGTGCATTGATTGTTGTGTAAAAAGCAGCAGAAGAACTTTATGGTTAGAATCATTTATGAATTTATGTTGATAATTTTCTCATGTTGCTACCTAGAGAATTATTCATAAGCTGAAATTTGTGAATCCACAATGTCTTTCTGAAAGAGTGCTCTAATTTCTTCTTTCTTTGTCTTTTTAACCTTAGATAAAATCTGTGATACTGTTGTGAATAAATAATTGGTATTGTGGTGTTAGACACTTAACTATGTATAGGACAGAAATGAGCCAATGTTAAAAATTAGTTCATCATGCTGGGAGAGTTTCAGGAGGATTTCCATTTTAAAGCTAATATTTATTATTTTCTTTTAAAGGGAATGGAGTAGGAAATTGTGAGTTGCAGAGAAAATCAGACAGACTATTTGTAACAAGTATTATGAGTGAGGCAGGATTATTGTTATTAAAATTATTTATTAAGATCACTTGTGCTTAGTCCTGTGCGGATACATTAATTCTGGGGTGTCGTTGTGACAGTGGAGATACAAATTTTTGATATCATTAGAATGTCTGAAGCCATTTAACCTTTGGGAACATCTACAAGTCTGTCATTCTTTAGAAGGCATACATCTGTCTATCCATCCATCCACCTAACAATTATTGAATGAATGCCTCTGCTTGCACCTGTTTCCTTCAAGCAGAACCTCTGGTGAGCCTCAGTAGAGCTCTTCAAAGTTTGGAACTTGAAGTCATCTTCTGTATTTCTCTAATCAGCCTTTCTCTGAATGAAGATGAAATTGTAAATGGTGATGAGTGAAAGAGAATACCACTTATATCTGAAAGTTGTTGTTATTAAGCTGTGGCTTATGTGACCATTCATGAAGTGGTTCAGTGAGCATATGCAACATACACATGGGAAGGTTCCTTTAATTTAAAAGTGGATTTGAGCTATGTGACAAATTTGTTCAATTTCATACTTTCGTGTATAGCTATGAATAGGGAAGATAACTCCATATTAAGTGATTTTGTTTTAAAGACATTTCACATTTCTCTATTACACTTCATTACCTTGAGTTATATCTCCTTTAGATAGTCTAAACAAGCCTTTAATATACTTTATAAAGCAAATTTTTTTTTAAACAGTGAGTTCTCCGAGCTCCATTTGGGTGTGCTCAGTAATGTGATTGGGAAGGGAAAAGCCTGCTAATCAGTCAGACCCTGCCAAAATCTTGAGTTAAGAGTCCACTGGAAGAAAAGCATGGTAGTATTTTGCCAGAGAATTTTAATAGAGCTCATGAGTATTTAAAAATTAAGTATTAATATGAGATATATCTATTCTCATATTGAGCTGAATACATTTTGGGAAAGATTGAAAACACATTTTTCTTATCATCCTGAGACTTAAAGCACATGGAGTGGAATAGTGGTTTTTATTTCATGATTTTAGAGATGTCAAGCCCTAGTGATTCTCACAGAGCTCATATGTCTGCGTACTTATCGTAATTTAACTTCTTTTCTGAGTATTTGCCTAATAAATGTGTCTTTAAGCTTTTAGAGGAAGAGGGTGTGACTTTAAAAGTAAATATTCTGGCTAGGTTTGAACTTTGGGTGCAATATCAGGGAAGCAAACATCTGTTCAATTTAAGAAATATTTTTTTTTTTTTTTTTTTTTTTTTTTTTTTTTTTGAGACGGAGTCTCGCTCTGTCGCCCAGGCTGGAGTGCAGTGGCCGGATCTCAGCTCACTGCAAGCTCCGCCTCCCGGGTTCACGCCATTCTCCTGCCTCAGCCTCCCGAGTAGCTGGGACTACAGGCGCCCGCCAGGTCGCCCGGCTAGTTTTTTGTATTTTTAGTAGAGACGGGGTTTCACCGTGTGAGCCAGGATGGTCTTGATCTCCTGACCTCGTGATCCGCCCGTCTCGGCCTCCCAAAGTGCTGGGATTACAGGCTTGAGCCACCGCGCCCGGCCGAAATATTTTTTTTAAAAAATGAGGATAGACCATTAATAGCCATTCAGGAAGTGAAAAAAGTAACTGTGTCTATTCTATGATATAGTATATCCAAAAAATAGAAATAATAATCATAGAAACTGAATTGGTCTAAATATTCCAGGCCTCTAGATATCTTTTCTTTTTAGTGACAACATTCTAAGATGAATCCTGATTTAACTACAAGATTTGCCATCTTAGTTTAAGGGAATTAGCTAATTTTCCAATGGGTTCTGAGCTGTCATGATCATAGATTTTATTTGTTTCTTGTTAATCTCTTTTTTCTTTAATCTTACTATGAAGTATTCTAACTAAATATTTCGTTATTTTAGAACTCATAAGAGACACAAAAATGGAAAGTGGCTCTCATAAGGTTTTTATGAAGATTTTCATTGTCCGCATATCTTTGTTTTCACTGGAGCCATAGTGTTTGGCTATGGTGAATTTAAAATTTTAAATGACTAATAGCATAATACTAGATTAAATATCAGTTATTAAAATGAAATTTTATTCAAATTCTAACACACATGGGTAAAGCCTTTCTTTGTTTTATGACCAAAATTTATATATCATATAAATTTATTATTTATTGAAGGATTATATGTAAATATTTTACTTACAAATTTATATATACAAAATATTTTTAAATAAATATACCACAATAAATGCATCAAATATTCTAAAATGTACATTTTAAAGCTCAAATATAGATGTTCTACAAGATCTTCAAAAACACGAGCTGTGTCATCATCCAAAAAGCCAACCATTTTAATTCACCCTGAAGGTCTTCTGGTTTCAATCTGACCGACTAATTTGTGGAGACAGCCTGAATATAATACTGCAAGGCAAGATAAAAAAAGTTAATGAGCTTCCCCTGTCATTGGCAACTAGTTTAACCTTTATGAAGCTGTCTCATCATGTATAAAGTCAGGAGAATTCTGTCTATTTCACCACAATAGGGAAAGAATTACATTTGATGCTCAATATACAAGCAAAGGTCACATTGTGAAGACACAGTTGATTCATTAAACTTTAGTTTCTTCTTTCTCCTTCAATGGACAAGATTCCGTTAAGTACATTCATTATGTGCTTTATAAGCAAAACTCCTTTTGCAGAAAATGTTTAAATACAATGCCCCACAGTGTTTGAGTGTTGGCAGTCATCCAGGCAGCTTTTTTGGCCTCCATTTTCTGATCTCTAAAATGGGATCATAGTATTTCCTCGGTGGGTATGTAGTGCACCATAAATATATGCAAATTTTATTTGTCAATTATGTAGTTCAAAATTGCCAAAAAAGTAGATTGTAAATGTTCTCACCACAAAGAAATGACAAGTATGTGAGGTAATGGATGTGTTAATGAGCTTGATCATTCTGCAGTGTATACATGTACCAAAACATCACGTTTTACTCTATAAATATATACAGTTATTATTTGTTAATAAAAATAAAATTTAAATTTAAAAAAGAAATAGAGGGCCTAGAATAAATACATACATAAACAAGTAAATGAATTAATTAATTTTTTAAATGTTGAAAAATTTAAAAAGGGTAGTATAAAACACATAGCTTCTGTGTTAACTCATAGTGAATATTAAAATAATAGTAGTTATCTTTATTTTAATGCCTTCTAAAGTGCCTATAATGCATTAAAGTTATATGATAAAGAATTCCCAGGAAGTGCTGGCTAGAAATGTACTTTTTTGCCAAACATTTGTTTGATCCAGAAACAGTAAATCTGTCTTTGCATTAAGAGAGTACTTTTGTTTAGTTTCACAGCACTTTTTCTACTAACACATCTGATGTTGTGAGATACTTTTAAGTAAGAACAACTAATAAACACATTCTCTGAAATAATTCTGCAAATTTTCCTCTTCTTGTTCCTAATAGACAATAGTGGTGTCTTAGGCAAATAGTCAATTCAAACTGAGTTGCATCCATTTTGTAAAGCTTCTGAGTAACACATTTATTTTTGTCTAACCTTCATCTGCAAACATTGGGCCACATTTATTCTTAGAAACATTATCCACTAAAGAAACATTGCCCTCAATGTTATCACAATGTCAAGACTCAGCTGATTGCTTCATGTTTTTGGCAATTCAAAATTACCAAAATTAAATAGTTGCTGGAATTAAATAGTTTACATTAATAATGGCATACAAACAAGGTTTTGCATCTTTCAGGGGAGAATAATCAGTTACTGTGACTATTAAAAAATCACTAGTTGGCCAGGCGTGGTGGCTCATGCCTGTAATCCTAGCACTTTGGGAGGCCAAGGAGGGTGGATCACTTGAGGTCAGAAGTTCAAGACCAGCTTGGCCAATATGGTGAAACCCCATCTCTACTAAAAATATAGAAATTAGCCAGGCATGGTGGCACATGCCTGTAATCCCAGCTACTCAGGAGGCTGAGGCAGGGGAATTGCTTGAACCCAGGAGGCAAAGGTTGCAGCAAGCTAAGATGTAGCCCGGGCAACAGAGTGAGACTCTGTCTCAAAAAATAATAATAATAAAAAAAAATCACTGGTTATCTATGTACAGCGGTGATTAAAATATCACATGTGGAACATACATGGGGCAAATATATTATATAATTGGGAATTTACTGACAAAGTCTGTTAAAAAAGAAAGAAAGGAAAAAAGAAAATAAAATTTTTTTAAATAGTATTTAGACTGTATTATAAACTTACACAGTCTGATTGTCTCACACTGCCCAAATCAGCTTGAAGCTCATTTCTGCTGTAGCAAGATGTGGTTCATAAATTTATCCATTCATTCAAAACAGTTCTGCAGCAAGTGTTCTGTTCTGGGGAAATGATATTTACTCATTTTTATTTAACAAATATTTGGTAACTTTCTATAATGTGCCAAATATTGCTCAGACCACTAGGAAAAACAAAAGATGTATTTCATCCTGTGGCTTTAAAGAACCTAGGGTTTGATAGGAGAGAAACAAGTAAACAATTATTTTTCAGAATTCTTTGCTAGAAGTGAGCCTTTGGTGCCTGGACCCCAGCAAAGCTCACAGAGAAATATTAAAATCATGGCAGGAACAGAAGGGTAAGTGCAGAATCCAGCATCTCTAGAGTTTTCTTGGGGATTTTACTGAATCCTTATTATGATTCTAGCTTGCTTAGGCTTTACATGTGTTAGCCCTTACAGCAGCAACATGAGGGAGTTACCATGTCTAGCATCATTTTATAACCTCCACAGAGAATTTGAGAATTTGCCCAAAGTTACAAAGCTGGAAATCATTGATCTCGGATTAAAACATAAGCAAGCTTATTCTAATGGGGAGATGATAGTTACGTCTAAAAAATGAAGAAAGTGAAGGACACACCAGAGAGTACAAACAGCATGTATATTTTCCAGAAGTCATGGGAGCGGGCTGTAGCCTAAGTCTTAAAATGAGTTCAGAGAGAGGAACTGACGGAGACCAAAAAGGCCACATTTTTTCTCTAAAATCAATGAGCGGTCATTGTCAGTATATAAGGATAACGGTGATCTTTGCATTTTAGAAAAAAATTTCCCCAGTGACAATGTAGGAGAAACATACTGGAAAGCTGAGAAGCCTGGAGTAGGGGACCAGATGGATGCTTTTACCATTATTATATCAGCAAATACTTAACACAAACCAGTCTTCTGAGACCTTTGCATATATTAGTTTATTTAATTCTGATAACAACACTGTATGATAGGTGCTATTACCAACTCTATATGAAAGATAAGCTAAGTACAGAGAGGTGAATAATGCTTAAATATTGTACTGCTAGCAAGTGAGCAAGCTGAGATTTGAACCCAGATTCTTGTTCTGAATACTGTACGTTACACACTGCACCATGTTGGACAGGGAAGGTAGAGTTGATGATTTTTGTCAGAATTTCAAAGTCATTTCTAGGAAAGAAATAATAAGGTCCATATTAAACAGGGGTAAATGGAAAAGTAAGTGGAAGAAATTGTTAAAAATAGAAAAATTAGAATCAGCAAGAAATAATGACTTCCTAGAAGTTGAATCTAATACCAATTGCACATTTCTAGGTTAAACAACTGAGGGTGCATTCATCACATTCTTTAAAACCAGCAACATGGGAGAAGAAATAGGTTGGAAGGGAAAAAAATAGTGAGTTTTAATTTGGGACATTTTGACTGAGTTGCCTGTGGGACAGAGTCGGGCAGGCAGATACATCGGATCCTAGAAGGAGAACAATTATGTGTCCTCAGAGGAGATAAGAGGTAAAATCATAGAAAGTGCATATAAAGCAATGGCTCTTATTCAGGTGGGGGTCACAGATCCATCAGGAAACCTGATGCAAACTATGCTATTTTTTTCCTTTCCACTTACCCCAACCCCAAAATGCAAGGATATGGGCACACATTCGTGTACAATTTGAGAGCATTTACATATAGAGTTATGAGTGCATTGTATGAGATAATGACAGTGTAAAATCAAAGGCAGAAAAATTTGAAGTTTTTAAGGGACAGATTCAAAAAAAGACACCAAAAGAAAAACATAGACTTAGTGTGAAAAACAGTAGTGAGAAGTGTTTTGGGAAGGTTTAAAAAAAAGACAGTTATGAAAGATGTTCTTTACAGTGGCAAGTAAGCATGACAGTCAAATTTTTAAAAAGTGAACCTTCTATATACAGAGATTTGGTATGCTACATGGCTCAGCTGCATATCTCAAAGACTAAAATGAGTGAGAGGAAGTCAGAACAGAAATCATTGTATACTCACATTCAATAAACTTGAATGTGAAAGGACAGATAATAACTTTAAGTGGGGAGGCACAGAGTAGAGGAAACTTAAAAATAAGTACTGAGAGACATGAACATGTTTATGTACTTAGTTCTCTAACAAGAAGTATAAATTTCAATTCATAGGAGCTTCTCATGTAGTTCATTTTTAAAAATTCTTTCACATTATCTCAAAGACATAATGGCTGATACTACAAATATTTAAGTGATGACTATTTGGGCTAAAGTGTCTTTCCCAGAAGCTTATTGCAATGGTATGGAACACTTGATCATTATTTTGGGGGATTTGAGCCTCTAGCCTTTTTAAAGGGAGAAATGAGGCATTTGCTTTCTTCTCAGTGCTGAGGAGTCATTTGGCTTGATTCTCAGAATAATTCTACCATCTGAAAGGAATTTACCTCCCATGCAGTGTCTGTTGAGTTTATGAAGTTTATATCATTCTGTAAGGGATGAGATAGTTTGAACTGCAAGTCCCTTAAGTTAAGAATGACTCTAAAAACATCACAAGTGATGGGAGGAAATTAAAACTTTTTGAATGTCACTCATATAAACATTGATAAAAATGGAAAGTATCAGTTTCGTTGACTGGATAAAATACTCAGTTTTTCATTTAGTACTTGTAATGCACAATTTAAGATTAGGTAGAAAGAGAAAGAAAAATACAGGAAGTCATCTGCTGAACACTACAGTGAGTACTTGTTCCCATTTAATGAGGGAAATGCTTTATCTTGACAGAAAATTATATGTCAAGCATTTACAATTTCCTTAAAATGAACCACACTATCTAGCACTTCCTTTCATAAAACCCAATGGCTTAAAGCAAAATTGACTGTTTATTTTTGGAAATGGTATATTTCTCCTTTTTGATGGAGCATGTTATCTGCCTTTTAGAAAAGTCATAATTTTTGTAAAAAAAAAAGAATTGTGAATAGTGAATGGCCAAACTAATGATAACAAAATAAAAAATAACATAGTCCTTGACCTCTCCCATGAACTATTTCTAAACCCCATCTTTGGGGGGAGATTTGAAATTTTGTGGTTAATTCTCATTTGGAATTGGAGTTTTTAACTTCAGAAACAAGATGAACTATCTGAAAAGGGATATCTCCTGGTTCCAGCTGGGCTTGGAAGTTGCAGGGGTAAAAGGCCACAAAAAAAGAGTGTTTCCTTGATGTTCCAATATTACCATGAGCAAACTCCATCCTTCTTCCCTTATACTTTCATAGCCTGGTTGGCTAAAGTGAAGAAGCACAAATAGTTTGAATAGACTTTCAACTAAGTCATTTCCTGGACTCATCCACACTCAAGTCAAATTCAACAGATATTTTCAAAATCCAGGGACAAAACGGAACAGTAGACATCCGTCACAGATAAGATATTCTACTTTACACTGAACCAAATGACACCTATAATTACTCTGAGAGACAGTAAAAAAAAGTTTTATTAACAACATTAAATATGTATGCATTATATCAACTATAGAGTGAAAACCTCACGAAATTTTTTATACTATAAGAAGTGAGGAAAAGAAGGTAAAACCTGAAGAATGTTGCAACTGTACGTTTAGCTTTAAATGTGTATAAAAAAATATTTATTTTTAGCATAAGATTTTCTAAAAGTCAATTGCAAAGAACCTTTAAAACTAGTAACATTTTTAGCTTCCTATAGGAACTCATAATTTATTATCAGCCAAAGGATATCAACATGAAAATTGATTTCAAGTACACTGGAATATCATGCTTGTACTGGTTTGGGTGTTCACATTCAGAGTGGGGTTATGTCTGCTAAGGAGTCATATTAATATGTAACCTACAAATAATTACTCACATTTTTAATGGATTTATAAATAAGTCAAATTATCAAATGTAATATCAACTATCAGACCTCTTTTAACTTGTGTATTTATTATATCTTCGCATATATCTTAATTATTTTTAGGTGTGAACATTCCATTTTCACAAGTGGGATGACGTCCTTTAGAATAGTGAGTTTGAAGTTTGGGTATAATTTTAAGTGGAAATTTGGTTCTAAAGGGAGATGTTGCCAGTTGTTTAGGCCTCACGAACACACAGACCACACACAAACCTAATCTGAATCATAATTAATTCTCCAACCTATCTCTCTAGAACTAGGAATTATAGATTGAGATGGTTTCTCTCCAGTATCTCGGAGCAGATGTATGCCATCAAGAGGGCAGACACGGTGGTTTAGAAGGAGCAGGAATCATGACACCTCTGTTCTAGTCCCAGCTCTGCTGCCAGGTTGGTTAACATAGAAGTATGACACACCTTAGAGATTGCCTGGTATCCTACACAAACCCACATACTTTATGACTCATACCAAACATTACAACTTTGTCTCTTGGTTTTGTGTCACCCCTAATAACCAGTGAAGCCCTGTATTCAGAGTAGAAGCCCACGTAGAGCCAGGGCTGGTAGTCAAGTACCGATCTTCAAGTATATTACACCACAAGAGTAAGAATCAAGGTGACCTACTTATGGTGACACGACTTATTTACTCAAAACTTCAAAGTGGAGTTTTGTGTGTGTGTGTCAGTTTTCAAAAGCATCTGGCAACTGCTTTCTATGTTTACAGCATTGCCCAAGGACTTTCATTCCATTTTTAATGGCTGTTGCTGAAATAAATTATATTTGTCTGCTCATAGCAGAGCACAAAAGATTCCCCTTAAGCTTTCCCACATGCATGGGAAATATTTTGTATAAAATCAATATATTGTAGCCAGGCTGAAAAAAATTAGATGGAAAATTAACACACATGAAACACCTGAAATGTCTCTGCGAGTGAAATGAGCTCCTGAATAAATGGCAAGGGCCATGTGGCGTTCATAACTGCCCAACAGGGTACCCAAGGGAAAAACAAAGAAATTAATTTTATGTAAAATGAAAGATTACTTGATTAAACAAAGATGGTGTGTATTTCCATTTTTACCTTTTAGTCAAGTATTTTTTCCCCATTCTTGGTTGCTTTAGGTAGTAATAGGCATTGAATATACGTTGTTATACACATGAGAATCATTTCACATTAGAAGACAATTGCAAAATTTATTTGAGCATAGTAATCAAACTGCAGTAGAAATAGGTAGAGTTAATTGATGATTAATTATTCTTCCACTTTAAAAAAGTACCTTACATTAGAGATTCACTTATGACATAGGAGGCTTTGCATGTCTGCGTAAATGTAAGAGTTTATATACCTTATGTATATTTTAATATTATTGAAAATTTGTATATCTGCAATTATACATCATGGGCAATATATTCTCCAGATAATTAAAATGTATCCCTTCACATAGTAAAATTTTATGAAAAATTTTAAATGTGATGAAAAATTATCTGCATTTTTTTATTCTCTCCTCTCGTTCTTGGAAGAGAAAATTGAAAAACTTTTTTTTTCTAAGAATTTAATCCATTATTATCCATATGAATTAATTGTCATCATAATACCATGATGCCTCTGAAAAGTATATAGTTTGCCCCCTTTATATTGTTCAATGCCCAAATTCTTATCATGTCTTAGTCTTGCCTACTTTTTAAAATTTTCACTTTTCCTCACACACACACAAACTTTCAGTAATCCAATTTCTTGTCTCCATGCCTGATACTAGAAGATGAACACAAAAACACACACACACACTCACACATGCACACACACAAACATGCACACACACACACATGCACGCACACACACACTTACACATACACTCACAAGCGCACACACACACATGCGCACACACAGACACAAATACACACACACTCACACACATGCACAAACACACATACACACACACACACATTTCCACTCTCACTTTCCCACCAGCCTATCCTCTGTCTTCATAGCTTCTAGCAAATAGTCCGTAGGCTGGGAGACCAGCTACCAGGCTTATGAGAATAATACCTAAAATTAGTGGGGGTAAATCCTGAGTCAGTGTGACTTTTAGGGTATGGACATGATGAAATCCAATATGGCTGTTTGGGGACCTCTCACTTCCTTATCCTCTGTTAGCTCTGGACATTGTGGGCCGTCATGGCTTCACTTTTCTGTTGAGGGTTTCCTTCTCGGACAATTCTATTGCCTATGGCCCTCTGCTATCCTCATGTCAACATATCCTTTGTCTTTGTCATTGCTGCCTCCTCTCTCTTTTCCCATATGTCCTGCTTCCATGAGACAAGGCTGCACCCTTTCAGACTTAAGGCTTACCCTGAATCACTCAGGACCTTGGGTGTGCCCTTGTCAGCAGAGATAAGTATTGTTGGGGATTCTCTGACAGATGACTCATTGAAGTTCTATTTGGGTTTCACTTTACTCAAAAGGCCAGTAAGAAGCAGTTAAGATTTTCAGCTTTATAGTCAGAGAGTTCTACTACTTACAACTTTTAGCGAAGTTAGTAGCATTTCTGAGCTTCAATTTCTTCATATAAAACAATATATTGATAAATACTCCTTATAAGATATTTATAAGGATTGAACAAAATGAAGCATATAAAACATACTTGGCACATAAAATTCAGAGTTTACCACATAGTAAGTGTTCAATTAATGCTAGTTGATTTTATTATGATCATGATTATTATAGTTCCATAAAAAATGGTAGTTAAGATTTTATAGATATCCATAAAATTACATATAAGTAATTTAAATGAGAGCAAAGCAGTTCTTTTTAAAAAATGTTTAATTAAAATAATAATTCACTAGATAAATGATGTTCAAGTGTTCCCTTATACCAGGGTTGGAGGGACTTTGAAAAAGGAAGTAGTTGTTTTAAGTAAAAAAAGTACACTTTTAGTTAATCAAGGACTTCAAATTAAGAGTATTTAAGAATAGAATATATGTGTTTGTTATACTGTCTCACACACATGCACACATATAACCATATTCAATTGCCATTTTTTATAGGTTAAAAACTGTCATGCTGAGATATCAGCCCACAGATACTTAATTTGTATACATATGTTTTCTATAAGAAAAAATACCAACCTCAACATTTTCCATTTATAAGCATACAGCTTGTATGTATTTGTGTAGCTATATATATATTTGTATATGTATTTATAAAGTCATTGGTAAATATCCCTCACCCCTATACCCACCCATAAAATACTGAAACTTGGACTGCCTGGAAATCTTTTGATTCTTCCACACCCTTGAAATGCAAGACATTACCTTCTTCCACTTTTAAAGATTCTTTCACATAAGTTAGGATTCTAGAGAGTGTCTTCAAAATGTTTTTTCTATGAAATGCCCACACACCTGACTAAAAAGTACAAAATCTAATCAATCGTTTGCTCGTTTGCAACTTGTCAGATGTGCTATTTTCTTCTTTTATATTCTCAGTTAATTTCAGTGACCTGTTGTGTCACAGGTTCAGGGTCAATTTCTACTGCTATGATCTCCCTACTGATGATGTCTCAAGGACTATCCTTGAACAAATAACCTGATCCACATGTATTCTGATGTTTGGTAAATACTGGAAATATATGAACAATTAGCCACATTTAAGATTTAAAAAGAACGATTGAAGAACTGATTTCTTTATGGCAACTCATCAGAAAATAGGTAAGAGAAAGGGCTGTGACTTTTTACACTGTCTCTGGTAGCAAGGCTAATTGCCTTCTGTGTTCTCAGCTAGTGTTGCTGAGGCTCATAATTACCAATTCCACATTCCAGGAAGTTTTCTCTTGAGGGTTCATCTGAATTGAAGTGACCCTCTGCCTCAGCTTTCATGGTCCTCCCCTGAAGTCAGTCTGGTGTCAGATACACCATCTGGATTGAAATTGGTTGGGTAAAGGAAGGGAAGATCAGGATAAAGTCAACAGCTGCTAGCATCAGGTCTCAGGTTGCTTATTGACTGAATGTTGCCTGGTGAAAGACAGACATGCACCTGTCTGTGTCTCTATTCTACCCCTTTAGATGACAAAGATTTGGTTGTATAGATAAGGCTAAATGAAAAGAATGAATAATGATTCATTCCTAGGACTTTCTAGATTTATTTGCTGATATTGGTGTGGGCAAAGTCTTTGAACTAGCATACCAGGCTCTTAAATTTAGGTCAGATAAGCTTTTCTATATGTTTTATTCTTTCAACTGTTATCTCTTCTAGGTAGCTTTCCTGGAGTCCACCTGGCAGATGGAGTATATTCTTGCACATTCCCAATGTGCTTGATACATACCTATAAGACAACAATTGTCTGCATTCGCTCTCTTTGGTGCTGTATTTAAACTGGTGACATTATAGCCCTGCAAGTTGTTGCCAGCTATCTTGTGACCAGGTTGATTGCCAAGAATAAGTGGGTTAAGAAAAAGACTAAGAAAACAATTTCTGGTCACATTGCCTGAAACCTTATCATGACTTACTTAAAGTCTACATTGGATTCTTTAGTTACATGATCCAATAAATTATCTTTTTGCTTAAGTCACCTTGAATTGAGGTTTGTCCTATCATAAAAGTTACTAATCATGGGTATAGCTTTCATGGAAGATCTTTTTCGCATCAGGCTGTGAGCACATGAAGGGCAGGCTTGAGCTTTTTTATGTCTGTATCTCCATGGCCTACGAAAAGTTTTAAAAATAGCAAATGTCCATCAATGTTTGTTGAATTAATAATATAGGATGATTGAACTAAGAGAGGATAAGAAGCAGAGGGACAAATGGAAAAGCCATACTATAATTATCTCATTAGAAAAAAATTACCACTTTCATTAATTTTCAACTGATAAAAACTGAAGAAGGATAGTGGGACTAATAAGGAAAAGAGCAAACACGTGGTTTGGAAGGAAAGATTATGTAACATTAAACAAATGAAAGCTAGCATAGCAGGAAGGACTGACCAACAGGCAAGTAGATATATGAATCTGAAGGCAAAGAGAGAGGCAAATACTCAGTGTTAAAAAGTGCCTGTGTATATTATAAATCTTTTCTGCAGCAGTTGGAAGCCATGATAGAGAGTGTGCAAAATGAACAGATGTATAAGAAATAGACATCCAAGAATGGAATCTTAGTGAACTTCTATATGGTAGGTGATGAGAGGAAAATAAATCGATAAAAGAGGAAAGAAAAAAACAATTAGAGAAGTTGAAAGGGACTAGGAGAGGTCAACACAGAAGGCAAGGGGAAAGATAGGCAAAGACAACTTCTGTAGGGTAGAAGGAGGTAGTGGAGGAGACATATCAAATGGCTTTGATCTTCATAGTAAACCATAAAGGTCATTTATAAAGAGTGAGAGAAGATAAGAATAGGATTCAATTTTTTAAAAAAGTAGAAAGATTTGCAATACACCCTACAGGAAATGTCATAGAAAGTTTATTACACATGACTCAGTGTTTGCAGTCTACAAGGGGGTTGAGAAAGTGAATGAATGCCCATCTAGGGTTTGGGATTTACCTATGCAAAGGTGAGTGGATGAAAGAACAATAGATGGAGAGACCAGGGATGCCAAATGGACCATTATTAAATTCCTGACTCTGGGATTGAGGCTAAGAAGAAAGCAAAGGGAGGCTAGGAAAGCAGTGATAGGATTGGCAGGCATCTAAACTCAATGAGAGGGAAAATGAACTCATTAGAAATTAAATAATAATAAAGGAAAAATAAGAATATATGATTAAAGAAAGAATTTTAGGCATAAAGATCAACCTTTTAACTCATGCTTTCAAATCAGTTTGTTATTACAAAAAGTTTAAACCACTTTGAGAGATAGATACAGTCCTCTTTCAGGTCTCCGGAAGGTTCCCACCAATGTCTGTCCAGCGATGCTTCTTTTACTCTTCCATCCAATCTTAGTCCAGACTTTTTTTTTTTTTTTAATTTTTAATTTTTGAAGAGACATGGTCTCACTATACTGCCCAGGTTGGTCTTGAACTCCTGGCCTCAAGGGATCCTCCTGCCTCTGCTTCCAAAAGCACTATTATTACAGTTGTGAGCTGCTGCTCTCAGACTCATCAAGTCTATTGTGTCTATCTGTCTTGGTCATTTACTAAATATTCCTCCAATTTCTATCTTCTATCTAACTGAATCTCAAGACCTTCTAAAAAAACTTATCACTGGTGCTGACACTTGCAGTGTTCAGGAAATTCAAATGTTATGGTCTCTCTAGATTTTAAAATGTTTCCTATGTGTCCAGTTTTACAATATCTATGCATGACATTGGACTTCAGAACTCTGCAGTACTTAACAAAGAAAAGAGTCATGCAAAAAGTCATGGGATTGAAACCTTTATAACCAATACGTTGATATATAAATCATTTATAATTTCATCTGAAATAATCTTTAAATCTTAACTATTTAGGTAAAGCTTAAAATATACAGCAAGATGAGATTACCTGTTTTGGGTTTATTTTTAAATGTAAACAATGGTATAATCTGATTTGTTCAATGAATGAAACCAGCCAATTAGCTGAATTTGACCAGGAGAGGCTAATTCAATGTGATCCTAAATATTACCAGTCAACTATAACTGCTATGTTTTAATTGGAAGGTGGAAGACAGCAGCATCCACCACCCGCTAGACTGGACTGGCCAGCCTTCCACACTCTGCTAGTGTCCCTTCCATAAGAAGGAGTAACAGTTTAATATTGCTATTAAGAGTGTTGTCATTACCACAACAAATACCATTTCTTGAGTACTTACTATGCTTCACTGTCTTTGCACTGTGTTATGTAATTCATACACCCATCTCAGAGGTATTTATAATTACCTCATTTTATAGATTAAGGAAGAAAAAAACTCTAAAGGTCAATCTACCCTTATCGAAGGGACCTTATTCAAACCATAGTATATAATAAAAATACCAAAGGTAAGCTGTGGATGAAGCTTTTACATTGATTTTCAATGCCTTGCTACTCTAAAACGTAGCCTGAATTAACTTTCAGGCATATGCTTGCTAACTGGTAAGTAATTAAAAACAAGCTATCTAATCTTTCTGGAAAGAATGACTTTTTTTGAAAAAATATGAGTATTTAAATTTTTCAAACATACCAAGTTAAATTTCAAGAAAATACAATATCCATTTCATATATGTTACCATAACCACAAAAAATCCATAATATAACCATAATACTAGGTGTACCTTTTGATGGTAGAATTCTCAAACCATTTTCCTAAATATAGAATTTGTATTCATGGTTTTGACAACAAATTTTATACAGTTAGTTTTCACAAAAATAAGTTAATACCCAACTATTTCCTTTTTCCTCAGTTACTAAAAATGTGTGTGAAATAGCTTCCTCTTCCCACACATAGTCCCTTCTCCAACATCTTCTTGAAGTGGGGGCGGGGGGGGAACAAACAAAAAAAAAAAAAAACAAAAAAACAAAAAAACAAAAAACAAAAAAAAATGGGAGGAGAGATGGCAGACAAGAGAAGGGAATGTGTTCTCCATACATAACTAAAAATGGGAGGGCAGGATGTGGTATATACAAGAGAAGCATTTTCTCCATAGATAAATGACCTTCTCTCTCAAAAGAGAAAAATGGGTTTACCATTGGGTTCCTGCTGACCACATCTTTCTGTGTCTCAAGTGATCATAAATTTTAGTTGGTATTTCTTCACATCTCTTTTTTTGAGCATCTAATTTGGTTATTTTTGACATTTCAACAGAAGAAAGGATCCAGTAGGTGGAATTTAAAAATTTTGTTTTGTTTTAGAAAAATAGCAGTCCATAAAGTCAGAATAAATGAAACCATGAAACTACATCAATGCTCTTGGAATGGATACCTTTATATAATCCATTGACATCCTCAATGTCATTAAAGATGACTTTTGAGTAAGCATGTATATATGCATCTTTAAATTGCTATTTGCATACATTCTGTGCAGTACTTCTTCACTATCATATGAATCTGTAGCCCTTTAATTAGTTGATTTATTTTGTGTTGACATGGAAGTTGTGATGGTGGTATTTAGATGTAATTATTAGTATGATTCATTAAAACCATTAGTGCAGACTTGAGCTACATAGAAAATCATAATGTTATTAAATGCTTTGGTACTATTTGTTTGTTATGGCAATATATCTGACTTAAACATTTCATTTTCTTGAAACATAATTTAATATGTTTAAGAATCTGAGTAATTTATATTGAAATAGTAATTCTTTCCACAAAGATTAGACTGCTCAATACCTATAAGTTAGTAAACATTAGGCAACTAAAGCCCAGTATTTAGTATGAAGCCCAGTGTTAAGTTAGGCCAGGATTTTAGATATTTAGATCACTTAAAATTAATGTAAAAATTTTGACTCATAGTTTGCCTTTGGTATTTTTATTATGAAAGACTATTATAACTCCATGTGTTTGAAAGCAGATATTTATTAAGTGATAGGAAACTTTAAGGGCAAGATTACAAAATAGTCTTAATCTTAATTTCTAGGAAAAGGTTAAATAAAACTGACTACTAAAATAATACACAATGGAAAATACTAAATCATGAATATTTTATAAATATAACACACATATCTTTAGCTAAAAAAACGCTATTAAATGTGTGTCATTTTGTACTTTTATTTCATTTGTAAGAAGTTAATAATGGGTAAAGCTCAGTAAATAAAATAAGGTTTTCCTCAGTAGAGACAGTCTCTAACTATTAATAGATTTCCTGTCTTCACTTGACTTCTAGCCTTTACTATGACTCTTCCCCCTGTATAATTTAATTTCAAAGTCTTATTTATGTGATTGTTCTTTTATTTGTGTATCATCTGCCTGATGATTTAACTTCGGGGCATTAAAGAAAGAACAAAGTAAAGTTTGGTTACATTTTCATTGTAGGTAGTTAAGTTGGGTCATAAAGTCTTTTCTACTTCCCAAATCTAATTATTGTAACAGTTGTTGATTCTTTTTGTTTTGTTTTGTTTTGTTGGTAAAATTTTCTAGAAACTCTTCAATATAAAGTTGCAGAAAAACAGTACCACTTGCTTTTTAGTGTTTTAAACTTCCATATTGCATTTTTATGTTTGAATTTATCTTTATCTCTTCCTGCTCCAAAGAGTGCATTAGCAATTTTTTAGACTTTCCTGTGAAATGTAGGTAAGAATGTTTTAGAGATTTTGCAGGAAACTTGATGTAATTGCTACCAATTGAAGATATTACATGCCCAGGTCATTTGTTCCTTGAGTTGATGTTTTGGAAAGGATACACAGAAAAAAAAGTAAGAAATTAAGTAAAATATAAGCATTCAGTTAGAAATGGTTCTACAGCTTTTTCCTTCAGTTTTTTTTTTTTAATTTTGTAAGCTACCTCAAAATCTAGTATTGTCTTTATGATTGAATTTTTTACTATGTGCAATATTGACATTTGTGTGGAGGAAATGAAGACATGCTTAGCTATTATTGGAGTCCATTTGGCTACTAATGGTACTGATATTCACATATTGCAATTTTTTTTTTTTTGCAGTTTTACTAAAGGGAGGAAAAAGAGAGGAAGAGAAACCATTTAGAGACTGTGCAGATGTATATCAAGCTGGTTTTAATAAAAGTGGAATCTACACTATTTATATTAATAATATGCCAGAACCCAAAAAGGTAAAACCAGAAGTGTTTGTTTATGAGATGTAAGCCAGATCCCAGTTGAAGTGCTGGATAATCAGATTGATTTGTGAGCTTGTTAAACTGGAAATATATATAGAGATGCCTGAACTTTTTTCTCCCAGAGATACTCTGTTTCCCAGGTCCATAAAGGATGAAAACCCTATTGTACAGAAATCCCCAACCCCCATAACTTTTCTTTCACACAAAATTTTGCATTTATTCCCTGGTGTTCCTAGGATGTCCCACTGCTCATAAATGTTTGCCTTGTACAGATTACATGTTGAGTTCACGTCTACCGTGAGTGTATGGGAAAGAGAAGCCATCTTCCAAAGACCCAACAATCCAGAGAACACACATCATATAAAGTCAAATACTGCGCAGAGAGGGAGGGGTAGATATAGCTATTTGCAAATTACTGCTCCTGTTAGGATAGGATAAACATTTCCTATCTTACTTCATAATCTTGAAAGAATTTGCTTTCCATATTTACATAAAAGAGTGGGTTGGAGGATCAGATTCATCAGTACGTTGAACAGGACCCAAGGCAAGCTTTGGAGTAAGCAAACATTATCTTCCTGCTGTGACATCTCTTTTGTATACTCTCTGCTACCATTTATTCATTAAATCATCCATCCATGCCTTCATTCAATACTATTAAGTGGATGTCATGCATTTGTCAGGAACATAGATATAGAGCAAACAGTTCCAGTGTAATGATAAAGATAGACAATTATTTAGATAGTTATAAAATACTGTCAATAAGTATAGCAATATAAATGGTCCATTTAAAGCATGGTATGTGGGAAGTTTTGAGGTGAGACAGCCAAAGAGAGTGAGATTAGGCAAGAACCTTGCTCTTTAGTGCCTATGAGTTTTAGCTGGAAGCCCAGTGTCCCAAGTGGACCATGTGCCTTTGCAGAATAAAACAACTGTCCTCCCCTCATGTCCCCACCTAAATTACTTGTCTTTTATCCCCATTTCCTCTGGGGTCTGTGCAATGCTCTTGGAATCTTCTCTGATTCCCTCAGGCAACTTTACATGACTTTCTCACTACCAGAATTCTAAAAGGCAGAGATCGTGCCTTTTATCTTTGATTTCCTGGAACCTAGCATAGTTTCTGGCACATAGTAGGTCTCAATAAATATGTGCTGGAATAAATGAATGAGTAAGTGACATGCTGATGGCAATATCAGCACTTCCATGTAGTGCATAGTAAGTCAGTTTAACTTGCTTAGTCTTCCTGATTGTTCGTCTCCTTTGATAGGCAAAGGAAATGAATCTTGGAGCCCAGTTTGCCAAATGCCACTTAACTGGCAACCCAGGAAGTCTGGACTATAGTCCAGGTCTGATACAGTTCTTCCTTTTACCACTGTCCTCTCTCTCTCTTGATTTCCTTAATGAATCGTTGTTTATGTTAGCTCAAAATGGTTTCTTTTTCCCCTTTGCTGTGAAAAATTTTCTTCTTGAAAGATACCTTCAATGTTGTCTATAAGGGGGTAAAATGTAGGAGTGGAGTGGGCACAGGAGGGAGGAAAGGCAGGAGGCACTGTTCTGTACTTTGCTACCTCAGCCATCTACCAGAGAAGTGTGGTTTTGCCTGATTTTCATTTTTGATTTCTGTGCAAGATTTCATTGAATCCCATGGCTTAAACAAGCAAACAAATGAAAAATGGAAATACAATGGCAAGCCTGGGAATGAGGAGATGAGGATAACTTATTCTAAGGAAGATATCCTAAAATCACACTTAAGCTTAAACTCAATTCACACACACACACATGTCATAAACACGCACCATACACACAGCAGATGAAGTATGTGAGAATTTGTTCTGGAGTAGGAGGTGGAGCTAAAATATTTGCTTTATCATTTCCCTACAGTACTACTCAAGACCGGAAAGAACCTCTACATTATTGTCAGTTCCACTATAGCTTATAATCTGACTATAAAAATAAAATTGACTAAAAATATTAAGTGAACTTCCATTTAGACTCATAGTGATTCTATGATATACATTAATCTAAAAATAATTCATAAGTTTCCAGATCAAGAATATTCACAATTTTAGATTTTTTTTTTTTTTACTTCTCACCAGTACCACCATGTGGCCCATGGGGAAAAGGGTGCAGTGCAAATACAGCTTTAGTCATTCTATGGATTTTAGTTTATATATAACCACAACTACACTCTAGTTTGAAACATGAGATGCAAATGGTACACAGGCTATTTGCAGAACCACTTCTCCTGGTAATGTGAAGAAAAAGATCCCACCTCAATTCATAATCTTGATAGGTTTGCTTTCAATGCTTACATAGAATAGAATGTTGGTGAATCCAATTCACTCCTTCCATGGCTGGCTCCTGGGTTGGTTTCATCAGGAAAGCAAGATTCAAGCTTACGCTTGTACAAAATGATGGGTTTTAAATATGATAGAGCTTTTGGGTTTTCTTTTTTTCTTTTTTTTTTTTTTTTCTTTTGAGACGGAGTCTTGCTCTGTCGCCCAGCCTGGAGTGCAGTGGCCGGATCTCAGCTCACTGCAAGCTCCACCTCCCGGGTTCACGCCATTCTCCTGCCTAAGCCTCCCGAGTAGCTGGGACTACAGGCGCCGCCACCTCGCCCGGCTAATTGTTTGTATTTTTAGTAGAGACGGGGTTTCACCGTGTTAGCCAGGATAGTCTCGATCTCCTGACCTTGTGATCCACCCATCTCGGCCTCCCAAAGTGCTGGGATTACAGGCTTGAGCCACCGCGCCCGGCCTGGGTTTTCTTAAATAAATAAAACTTAGAATATTAAATTCACAAATGTCAAGTATCTACTGAATTAACTTCTGATATTTAGTCTAAAAAAATAATAACCTGAACAAGTTAGCAGTAACATACCTATACGTACCCACAAGGAGCAAATTGTATCACTGCTCTATGGCCCCCATGGCTTTTCAGAGAGAAGAACTTCCCACATTACCTGGTCAGGACTATTGTTAGATTTAGATTTAGTTTTGTTGAAATACTAACAGAGTGTGATGAGAAGGGGAGATAATTGAGCTGAAGAGAGAAAGACTTTGGCCTTCTTCTGGACTTAGATGCTCATTCTCTTGTTTTATTATTTCCCTGTTATAATCATAGATTCTCTTACAAGTAGTAACATTGTTCTATAATGAAGATGGGTATTTCAGACTGACATACATACACATTTTTGCAGGTAAAAAATTGAGTGTTTAATCCCTTAGTATAATGGCATAGCGTAGCACTGGTAAGAACAAATATTGTATGAATTTCCTCAAAAGTAATTTACAAGCTGATTAACAAAATAGCTCAAATGTATTGTGCATTTACAGTTTGCCAGTCTTCTTCTAAGCATATATAGATATATAGATAGATATAATATATACTATATATTATATAGTATATATCTATATATCTACTATGTAGCTATATATCTATATATGCTATATAGATATCTAAATATATATATGCTTACTGTATATGTATGCTTGGTATATGTGTGCATGTGTGTGTATGTGTGTGTATATATATATGTATACTCCTTCATTTACTCTTTTCAACAACCCTATGATATAGAGACTCCCATTATCCCTACTTTAAAAAGATAACCTGCCCCAAACAAATTCTTAGCAAATATTGAACATTGACTTTGAAACAAAGGAATCTCATTCTAGAATACACCCTTTTAATCAGAGGATTAAGCAGGATCATTATGTTAACAATAATTGAAATTGTATCATTTATAATTTTGAATATAAACCTGTTGCCCCATGGGGTGGTAAACACATGTATGACATGTGAGCTATACAGGCAAGGGTTTATGTTTAGAAAATTAGGTAAGTTGATTCATGTTCTCACTATAACTCACCTCATTCTCACCATCCTATAATCTCAGTTTCTTCCATCTTGAAATAAATTGTCAGCATTCTGTCAATCCTATAAAAAGTGCTAGCAAAATTCATCTTTAGGACTTTCACCCTTCCATGTAGACTGTACATTGTAAATAGGAAGGTTGGTGCTACCCCTGCATATGCTTAGCCAAAGCATTGCTCATTATGATGTTTCCAGAAGTTTTGGCAAGGGTAAGAATATCAAGGCAACCCACACAAAAACAGAAGCATCAGATATGCATGGTATAGACCAATAAATAAACTAGGGTTATTAAAGGAAAGTGACAAAACAATGAACAGACACTATTCATCTTGTAGTCAGTGTAAGAGTTGCAAGTATAACAGGATTGTAATACAGTAACTTTTTCAGTTGACATTGCTCTATACCAAAAAAAAAAAAGTCTTTGAAAGTTAGAGAAATGTTATTTTTTCGAATGTAGAAGCCAAAGACGGTTTTGTAGGACTATTTAATTTTTCAAGCAGAAAGAAAATTAGATTTAGGTCATTTCTATATTTACCTTTTGCTTTTATATTATTCATGTCTTGTGTTTATTTTTCTTTCTGAATTCCCTTCAATGTATAGTAGTAGGAAACAGGACTTTTCCTTTCACTTTATGTTTCCAAAATGCCTAGTTTCATCCAAAAAACAAACCATTTAATCATTACTCGGTTTATTGTAAAATATTAAAAATTTGATTCTGAACTCACAATTCCCCTAATTCTTGGAAAAGTACTATAACAAATGGGTTAAGCCCTTTTCATTTATGGTATGGAAAAATAATTAACATTCAGAAGTCTAATCATTCCAACCTCTATGGAACATAAAAGTGTAAAAACTGCGTGAATCAAATTTCCCCGTTTTGTTTGGGTTTAAGCCTCCGTATTATGTTAAGAAGTATTTAATGCTTGAAAGCTTTGACCTTGCCTGGGATAGAAGCCAGTTCAGTCATTTCTTGGATAGAGTTAAGCCTAAGTTATATGATCGATAAATGCAATAGCCATAGTTTATGTAGCAGGGCCTTGTTCACGGAAGGACACTGCCAGATAGCACAGACCACACAATACTGGCAAATGAACTTTTCAAGTCTTTCATGTCTCAAATCTTTCTAAAACCTACCATGTAGTTTTTTGAATTTCCTTCATCTGTTAAGCATAGGGATTTTTTTTTTTCTGACTAAAAATAATAGGCTTTTGTTTTGTCTTTGCTAGAGTGAGCCCAACCTCTTAAATATACATATATATGTGTGTGTGTGTATATATATATGTATACATAATACATATAGAAAGGCGACATGCTCAAAGATTAGTGATGCCAATATTATAATAAATAGAGCCTAGAAATCATAATTATAAGGATAATTTATTGAACTTCTACATGTTTTGGTTTTGTATATTTTCTATTATTTATAATAAATTATAAAATTTCTATACAATGTTATGTAACTATAGTATGTTAGATTTAAATATTATATACATATTAAATATTACATTATATATATATGGTGTATAATGCATGGCATAAATATATATTATGTCATCAGTAATACATGTAAGAGATGGGAGTAGCGTCAATGCCTATTAATGCCAAACGCTATTCTAAAAATTCTATATACATTAGCTCATCAAATTATCAGAAAATATCTAAGAGATACATAGAGAGAGCAGAGGTGGGTTTTGAATCCAGGCAACGTAGCACTCAAGTTGGCGCTGTTAACCAAGATGTTATTCAGCTCCATTGTTTCTATATAACACAAAGAGCAGCTGTTATCATTGATGTTGTTAAG
The DNA here is from genome assembly GCF_007565055.1 of Rhinopithecus roxellana. Taxonomy (NCBI): domain Eukaryota; kingdom Metazoa; phylum Chordata; class Mammalia; order Primates; family Cercopithecidae; genus Rhinopithecus; species Rhinopithecus roxellana. Next base: position 71,439,522 of record NC_044557.1, on the reverse strand, counting down.
TCTTCGTAAGAATTGGGAAGCATATGTTCAACCCTTTAACCTCTCTGCCCCTCAGCTTCCAACTTAGTAATCTGCCTGGGTAATTTATATTTCCCAATGGTTTTTTTCTCTAGCTCTTTATTTAAGAAGCATTCTCAGCGCATCTGAACATTTACAAGTCACTGGATTCCTCTGTTTAGAAGGAAAGTTGTCTTTTTAAAAAATTTGCGAGTGGTTTAAAAACTAAGATGCCTCTGTTTAGAAGGAAAGTTGTCTTTTTCAAAAATTTGTGAGTGATTTAAAAACTAAGTGCATAGAGTTTTAATAATCTAGGTAACAGTAATTTAAAACCTGTACAGTATAGTTTCCTCTCCGCACTCTACATTTATAAATGTAGTGATTCTTTTCCCTGAGTATATAAGTGGACTTCACAGCTTTGCAAACACAACTTGGCAAACTTTCAGGCAATCAATGTCCATTAGGAAATAAAAATTTGAATAAAAACATTCATTCTGGATTAACAAGTCAGGACACGATCAAATTTAATTGAGAAAATGGTGATATTCGTTGCTTCTAGCAAAATATTTCCTTGATATTTTCACTTCCCTTTTTTTCTCATTTAAATTTCACCAGTAAAGCTCCACTTTGACCACTTCTCTTGAATTACCACCTATGCCCTCTTGAAACTATGCCGTCTGATTTTGTTCCCACAGGAATCCACATTCTCTCTCACCAAGGTCACTAAAGGCTCCTTCATTCAAATTGAAGTTATATTTTATTAATCATTTTTTATTTTGACTTTTCTGAAACCTTTGATGATCACCTCCCCAACTCTAAATCCATCTCTTTCTTAGCATTTCATTAATCAAATTTTCCTATTTTATCTCTCCTGTTCCATCTCTATTTGTTTATCAAATATTCATTCAGTACCCACTACAGGATAGGCACACCTCTAGGTACTGGGGACAGCAGTAAATTGAAAGAAATCCCTGCCCATCTAAAGTTTTCTGATATATTCTATCCTCAGGTGTTCACCAAAGCCCATTCTTTGACTCTTCTCACTCTCTGCCACACACAACTATTTCCAACTTTTTCTTTACTTATTTAAGTAATTGTGTTTGTCTTCATGCTATTAACAAATACTTTTAAGCAGATTATTCCCAATAATTTTCAATTAGGTAGACATAGGGTTCAATTCTGAATCCAGTTCAAATCAATTTTAAATCCCATATCCAGAGTTTATTGTTGAATATAATCAGTGGTAAATTACTGAACAAACTCTGAACTTCAGTATTTTTTCATCTGTAAAATGGAGATGATCATTATACCTACTTCCTACATAGGACTATCATGAGAATAAGTTAGAAAATGCATGTAAGGTGTTTATATTATATGGTCCTTAACAATCATGTCATTGTTAATAGCAATTCCTTTCTTACTTCCTTATGCTCGTATCCATATTTTTATCCTTGGTCTAGATCATCTCAAACGGCTCAATAAACTTTTTTCTTTGGATATCTATGCTACTTCAAAGGCTAAGGTGTCCAAAACTACCATCACTTTCTTTGCTAGCCTTTAAGGTGTCCAAAACTATGATCGTTTTCTTTGCTCGTGTTTTCTTTCTTAAATTTCTCATTTAGATTATTGTCTCCATGATTTTTCGGCCTATTAGAGCCGAAAACTCTGAACTCTGTCTCTTTAATCCTATGGGATCAGTCACTATTGAAACTTTGAGAGGTTTGATAACTGACCCATATTGTATTTATAATAATATCCCCAGCTGTAAGTGAAAACTGATGCCCAAGAATGATTGTTGAGTAAAACAAAAAATAAATGAATAAGTTAATTAGAATTAAGGAAGATAAAAGTGTAGCTAGAGATTATGTTGAGGACTAACAGCAGGAGCAGAAGTTAAAGGATTAGTGGTGGTGGGGACGACTGGGATAGGAATCAAAATTTCAAATGTATAGTCTTGGAGGTGAGTCAATTTCTGGGGTTAATGAAGACATACTGTATGTGTGGCTGTTGTCAAAGTAGGGGGAGAGCCTTGGGAGGAGAGTTGTCCTATTTCATATGCCCACAAGTACTCATGTATATCTTAGACCCTTTCACTCTGAGGAAGTACATGGACAATTTGTTCTTTGCATGATGTGTCTTGCCACTGCTTTTATACCCTTTTTGCTACTTGTGTTCCAAATGCAATGCTTCAGGGAAACCACTTGAGGTTTTTCCTTTAATCAGAGCTTAGCTCTGTGTCTTCATAGCCTGCTTGTTGCTGTTACATCATATCCCACCTTTAGCCAGCCTTCAACATGCTTTAGTATTCAGTTGTTGAGGAATAGTCCCCATTGAATAATCAAGCTGCCACATTCATGCTACGTCAATTATAGTGATTGCTCTCCGAAGATAATCCCATTACAGATATGTTTCTCTTCTTGGGTAGACTCTGGGGGAAATGAGTCAATTTCTAAATAAATACCATTGTATTTTGAATAATTAAAATAAGCATAAGTCTTTGAAAGGTTTGTATAAATTTTCCACATGGGCAAGAAATTCTTGTCACAGTCAGAAGAGATATAGTATGTCATGTTCTCCTGTTACTGCTCATGACTAAAATACAAGCAAATAATACATTCTCCATATGTTATGCCACAAATGTTGCCTCTAATGAAATATTGACTCATCAAGGATAACTATTGTAACATGTACATATATAAGAATTGATAGGCAATGAAATATGTGATAAAGACATGATATTTTAACAATTTTTTTTTATTCTTATTGTACACCCATTTCAATCAATTTAAAGTTTTAAAATTCTGAGTTGTGTGTTTTGGCAATCAAATGGTCTGTAACTTTGGAAATTTGGTAGCATTTCCAAAACTTTGAACATATTCAAATGCTTATTTTCATTTAAAACAAAGATATTTTTAGAATGTTTTATAGTCTGAGATAAAGACTTAATTTTCAGCTGACTAAAATTTGTGCAAGTAATTTATTCATCATTGATGGAATTTAATCAGAAATAACTCAAATATGAATCATAGGAAGAAAAAACCAATAATACATCTAACTTAACATTGTTCAATATAGTAATTTTAGTTTTTGTAATTTACAGACCTGTTCACCTTATTCCTATTTTGAAACATGTAAGATACATGTTTTTAAAGTAGAAGTATTTTTACTTGACTTTGTTTTCCATTTGTCAGGTATTTTGCAATATGGATGTCAATGGGGGAGGTTGGACTGTAATACAACATCGTGAAGATGGAAGTCTAGATTTCCAAAGAGGCTGGAAAGAATATAAAATGGTAAGATGGAAGAATTTATGGTGACTTTTGCTGTTTTATCTTGAACTTATCTTCTCCATACTCTTTGATGAATCTTTGTATTTTTAGGTGGTTCTGAGTTATTTTTGAAATAAAATGATACATTAGTGTTATTATTTTCATTAGACCCAAAACACTCATAAATCATTTTCAGTAAATTATTTCCACATGTGCATCAGAAAGAAAAACGTATTACTGAAATTATTTGGTGAACTGTTGTGTATTGTTTGCGCTTGTTGCTAGTTGAATGAGGGTGGGGGAAGCTAGAACTCAGACCTTCGCTGGGTACGTGAGCCTGACCAAGGGAGCTGTGCAGGGTTGTAGGTTGCGGAACAGGATGGGTAATAGCAATAGCCTCACACACATAACTGGCTAATTGTTGCTGGCTGTTGACTGGAAGCTTCTCCATGTGACCTTTCCATATGGCTAGGCTAAGCTTCTTTCAGTAAAGTGATCCAGGGTTATCAGACTTCTTACATAGCACTTGTCATCCTCCAAAGACAAAGCAGAAGCTTTCAGCCTTTTTTAGTTTTATTAGACCCAGGAATGAAACAGTGTTACCTCCATTGCATTCTGTTGGTTATGGTTGGTCACAGGGAAAGTCCAGATTTAAGGCACGAGGAGTACACAAAGGTATGAACTGTGAGCCATGGTTCACTGGGGTCTGCAAAATAACAGCAGGCATCATCATCATCATCATCATCATCATCATCATCATCATTATCATCATCATCACAGCTCATCTCTTTTTTAATGCTCAATATGCCAGCCCTATATGTAATTTCTTATCTAATTTTTAATATCAGCCCTATTAGCTAACACTATGCCCATTTTAAAAGGAAATAGAGATGAGCAAGGGTTGAAAGAATCTAAAATCCAGTAATCACATAGTCGGTGCCTATAATATTAAATATTAAAATCTGCTGACAGAATGTAAAGGCATAGTAATGCAGGAGAATCTATATTTATGGATTCTCATTCTTTTGCAGCTGAAACCTCTAGATAATTCGTGTCTTGATTTTTTGACAAATTTTCTCTCAACAGGTAGAGAGAAAGAAATGCTATACTAGCCTCGGTTCTGTCTTGATATTCTTGTAGACAGTTTGTAAAAACTATGGTTGATTTGCCTCAGAGTTTGCCCATTAATAGGCTCATAGTTGGTCAAATGACAGTAAATAAGGGGTTTGAATAAATGAACGGAGGTTTCCACTGGTGTCACTGCTTATACATTTTTATCAGATACTCAGTTGAACAGTCTGAAAGCACGTTTAAAAAGTTTGGACTTACACAAAGCTGGAATCCTGATGTCTTTGTTATATCATAAACTCAAGATGGAAAGGCAGGCTGAAGCCAGCAGGATATAATTCCACAGAGATGATTGTGGACTATTTCACCTAGATAAAAAATACCTAAATTAACTGTGAGAAAACAGGGTAAGAGTGACAAATTGCCTTAAGGACTTAGTATTTGAAAGAGGTTTATTTGGTTCTAAGCTCATTTTGAATTAACAAAGATTAATGTACTCAGTATATATTACTAGTAGTTTAGGGGATCACATAAAATGCAGAACTCACTGGTGTCTGCCATGATCTGGTTACATCAAAAATATAGTTTCAATTCTGGAGGTTTTCAAACAAGTTAACTTATCCTAGGGGTTATAAGCAGGATAGGAGGAATTTGGAAATTACATCTGTAACAGGTAAACACCTGGAGAAAAAAAGAATTAGGCATAAACCTGATAGCTATTTTAGTTAACTGGATGGAGGTAGATGGTACTAGAGCCTGCTTCTCAAGATGTGGTCCAGGGACCAGCAGTATTAGCATCCTCTGGAAACTTAATGGAAATACGAATCTCAAGCTCTGGCCCAGATTTACCAAATTAGAATGTGCATTTGAACAATGCCTGAGAGGGTAGTGCAATAATGAATCGAGTAAAATTCCAAGAAGGCAAAATTTGACCAAGTATGAACAAAACTCTCCAATGATTAATCCCAACACTAAATTGACTGCCTATTAAGTGGCAAGCCCTCCCCATCTTCAGTGGAAATAGAAAGTAGATAATTATGTTTTGGAATTGCTATGGAGAATTGGAATGTTAGGTCATATTGAAGGCCTCTTCCTGCCTAGGTGATTCTAAAAATATATGAGGGATAAAAGATTACCTATAAGGCCGGGCGCGGTGGCTCAAGCCTGTAATCCCAGTACTTTGGGAGGCCGAGACGGGCAGATCACGAGGTTAGGAGATCGAGACCATCCTGGCTAACACGATGAAACCCCATCTCTACTAAAAAATACAAAAAACTAGCCGGGAGAGGTGGCGGGCGCCTGTAGTCCCAGCTACTCGGGAGGCTGAGGCAGGAGAATGGCATGAACCCGGGAGGCGGAGCTTGCAGTGAGCTGAGATCGCGCCACTGCACTCCAGCCTGGGTGGCACAGCCAGACTCCATCTCAAAAAAAAAAAAAAAAAAAAAAAAAAAAAAAAAAAAGATTACCTATATTCGAAAAAACAGACTTTGAATTATGTTTATATTAATAGTTACAGGCCAGGCACGGTAGTTCAGGCCTGTAATCCCAGCACTTTGGGAGGCCGAGGTGGGTGGATCAGTAGGTCACGAGATCGAGACCATCTTGGCCAATATGGTGAAACCCCATGTCTACTAAAATAACAAAAAATTAGCCAGGTGTGGTGGTGCATGCCTCCCAGCTACTTGGGAGACTGGGGCAGAGGAATCGCTTGAACCTGGGAGGCGAAGTTTGCAGTGAGCTGAGATCACGACACTGCACTCCAGCCTAGTGACAGAGCAAGACTCCGTCTGAAAAAAAAAAAAAAAAAAATCACTCTGCCATTTACAAGAGGAGTGACTTTTGACAAATCACCTAACCCGCACCTTAGTTTTCTAACTAACTTGTTAAAATAGGACAATGATAATACCTCACCTGCCTCACAGGGATGTTTCAAGGATTAGAAATAATGTAAGTAAAGCACTTTGGCACACTGAATTTTCAGTGAACAGTATTTTTATGATCCAAGTTGAAAACATCAAAGACACCAAAAATTTCACTTAACTATGCCAAAAATACTGTTTTGCAAACCATCTTAATTCATGATTATTTTCACCGCTAAAATGTGATGTGAAGAAGTCATCTGAAAATCAGACTATAGATAGAGACTCAGGCTAATCTGAAATACATTATTATTAAAATTAATGATAACAGAAAAATAAATATAAAGTTGTCATCATGGTGACTTTCCAAAATGGTGAATTCTTAACTGTAAACATCTGCTGCCTTGGCAAGCTAGGCATGTTAAGCAAGAGATACTGACTTGTTAAGTATGGAATCAATTCATGTCTTGTAAGTATTTACCAAATATATCTATTTCTAAGCAATTCTTTTTTCATTATTGGAACAAAACTGAAATTCTTTACTCATCATGTTTTATGGAGTTTACCCCTCCTCCCTTTTTTAAAACAAGAAAGACTATCATGCTTTATTCAAACTTGAAACATTTATCAGATGAATGTCAATTTTGCATGATCAAAAAATGAGATAAGCTCCAAAATTTTGAAACATTCTGGCTAAAAATGAGGCTGAAGAATTTTTTTTTATGGAAAATATTCATCATATGTTACAAGATGGTTAAAACACATGGTAGAAAGTGTTTCGGTTCTTTATCTAGTTTTTCTTTCACCTAAAGACAAAATAACATGACTCCACCAGGAATGGATATAGACTCCTTATGCCAGTTCTTATCAATCACGCCTACTTCTATTTCCTGCATCCAAAGAACTGCCTGCTGACTTCTTCAGCTAAGGGTGTATAATCTTCGGGATAACAAGAACTTGGCATACCCCAACTCTTCTCCAGTCTTTACCAATCTACTATTATATACACTAGGATGCTACATTTCTCCCTTGGGCAATGAGTGCAGAAATCAAGTTTTCTCTCTCTTTCTTTTCTGCCTTTCCTCTCTCCTTCCTTCCCTTCATACTGATTGATATCTATGGGCTGCCTCTTGCTTTGTAAGATTCCCATCACGTGTAATTACAAATATATATTATATATTATCATTATTTTTAAACCTCTGTCAATATGAAAGGTTTACCAATTTTTGGATTCTTGACATTTAAGCCTACAAGTCTCTTACCTAAGTTTAGCTTTCACTTAACCTTCTTCATGAGGAGATTTAGCAAAATCTGGTTTATGGATTTGTAAAGATGTTTGCCTGAAAGGAAAGTCTGGAGTGGGCTTTTTAATGAGGCACTTAGAGAAGGTATTAGTTCTTTCAAGTCATAAGGATACCCTTTAGTGGCCTCCAGCAATAACACTTATCAGCAGTACTTGCACATATAAAGCACAATGAAGCTACGAGTTCCAAATATACCCTAAATGGCCTAATTTTATACTGTAGTAGGCAGTGACTGATGCCCTGGAGACAAACTTGCTTTATTTTGAGAGCAATTACCCCCATAAACAGAACTTCCTATCCACTCAAAAATTTCAGTGTGAGCACCATTCCTTCTGGGAGTTCTTTGTTTCTGGAAAGAAGTCGAGAGCACATTTTCAACTATATTTTAACATCTTCACATTAAAAAAAGAAAAAAGGCATACGAAATTTAAAATTTTGAGATACAAAATTTGTTTCAGTCTTTCTTGGGTTGCCTGTCTCAGCATTTAGAGGAGATGTACCATTCAACTGCATTTGAAAGCGCCCTGAAAGCCACAGCTCTGTCTTATCTGTTTTTTTTTTTTTTAATAATTTGTATAAAAAAAGATGAATCCCATGGAATACATGGACTGTGTCTGGTTTCAATTTTACTCCATCTATAAAAAGTCAACGCTTCCTGTGAGCATTATCAGACAAAACAAATAAAGTATCAGAGACAATTATTTTATTAACTAGGAAAAGCACAAACCGAAATTGAACATTTCTGCAGGTTTTCGCAAAAACTAACAAATGTTGATCTTTCCTTTTCATGTGTTTTTTGAGTAAGATGTGCTTTTTAAGGCCAATTTTAAGTCAGCATTATTTCAGATTAAATTTCAGTGTCTTTTTATCCCTTTATTAGAGAGCTAGAGAAGAAATAAAATCAATTAACAATGTATCTGAGTTACTGAATCAAAACCTTTCAGCGGATTGTGATTGACATCATTAAACATCGTTTTTACAAAAGTACATGACATAGTATCCTTAGATTTTATTCATGAAAAAGAGGAAATTGTAGTGTAATGTTTAATCATTCATTGCTGCTTTTTCAATATCACCACAGAATTTTGTACATACTTTCATTTTTATTTATTTTATTTTATTTTATTTTATTTTATTTTATTTTATTTTATTTTATTTTATTTTATTTTTTGAGACGGAGGCTTGCTCTGTCGCCCAGCCTGGAGTGCTGGAGTGCAGTGGCACGATCTCAGCTCACTGCAACCTCCGCCTCCCAGGTTCACACCATTCTCCTGCCTCAGCCTCCCAAGTAGCTGGGACTACAGGCGCCTGCCACTACGCCCGGCTAATTTTTTGTATTTTTTTTTTTAGTAGAGACGGGTTTTCACTGTGTTAGCCAGGATGGTCTCGATCTCCTCATTTTTATTTTTATGGAAGCTACAGGCTATTTGGGGTAAAATAAAGACCTGCGGTAAACTATTATGTGCCATAATGTGTAAGCCTATTTTGAAGCATATGCATTGGCTGACTCTGTCTTTTAGGCATGAACATGAATTTTTGAAGGACAGTCCCAGACACGTAATCAAAACTTTCCTCCCCATAGGGACCCCAGTATGAAGATGGGATTTTACTCCTGCATTTTTCCTGTGTACCTCGCAAATAATTTGATTTGATTAATATATTCTTTTTAGTTTGCACTTGGAATATCTATTCCAAATCACATTTATATGGATCTCCACCTTCAGTTCATAGCAGACTAACATGTGCAACCTTTTACATGTATAGCTCTTTGAGTCCATCCCAGACATACTGAATCAGAATCTTCATGGGGGGCCTAACCATCTATATTGTTTTAAAAGCCCCACAGCTGTTTCTGATATGCATTCCTGGTTGAAAGCAATTATCACAACTATTAACTTATTAGCATGGTATAAGACTTTAAAAATTACCTCTTTTGTAGCTCCTAAAACTCATGCGATATGGAAAGAGAGGGATTGAAAGAGATAGCACTAAGGGAGAGTTAAAGGAAACAGATACTTTAGTACCTGGAAGCAAACGTAAGAATAAGAAAGTAGTCTGTGCTTTCATTAGTACTATAGTTTAGTCCCAATTGCAATCAGTTGGTTGTAATTTCTTATTTGATAATTAACTTTTTAGATTAAAATGACAATACTGACTTGTATAAACCAACTCTCAATTTAGTATAATAATACATTAGTCCTCTGAGAGGCTTTTAAATAATTATTTCAGTGTCCCTTTATTAATTTTTAGGCTAAGACAGGACCCTAGATTATTATTTTTCCTTTTCTTATACAAAGTAGAAAGGAACTTGCTTCCCTGCATATGACTACAGTCTCATGGAAGAGAAGCAACTAACAAGAAAATTACTATATATTGTGACATATATTTTAACTATAACAACGGCTAGATTTTTAAGTGCTTTCTGTGTATTAGTGCTTGGTTAAGTGCTTCAGGTATATTTTCAATTTTATTCTCAAAACCTTGTATATGAAAATGATGTCTGTAATCCCTGTTTTGCAGACAGAAAAACTGAGGCTCAGAAACAAAGTCGATAGTTCTACAGCAAATATGTGGCAGATCAAGGCTTTAATCTGGAGCCAGAGATAAGGAGTAGAGGTTATTTCATCGAAGCCAAGCCTTTGTCCTACATATCAGATCTGTGGCCGTGCCTGATAAACTCTCCAAAAGACAGTTTATTAATGTGGGAACACAATTTCCCTTCTTTCACGTATTTTTCATCTTGATGATGAAACAGCTGTTTCTGGATCACTACACTTGGCTATTAGAAGGTTTCCTCCCTGTACTGCAGCCATTTTGATTCATTGTACTCAAACACTTTGCTCCCATAATAGAGCATGCTTGGACAGTTTTTTGGGAAGGGGCTCGAAATAAATGTTAGTTTCTAAATGCAAATTATATTTCTTTCTTTTTAGTCGCTTCTTCCTGAAAGACAAAAATGCAAACAACTGTTTAGGAAGGCTTATTTATTTCCATTTAGAGAGAAGTACAGGCCTGCATGTGGAGACAGGGATGGAGGCTCTCCTATGAATGATGCTAATGCTTGTCCATTTCTAAGGCTCACCCAGAATCACTGCATGTTTCCCTGGGGAAGCTGGAGAGTTTTACCCACACAACACTTTCAACAGCATGGAAATATGTGACCCAAAACTTAACACTTCATCATTCCCAGCCTCTTTATTCACATTGAGTATAATTGTTGAATCCCTTTTCAATGACAGCACAGAAAAGGGAATCATCAAGTGGCTAGAGTTTTGACATGTCTGAGCTGCAAAAAAATGCAAGAAAAATCCCAGTGGCCTTCTTCTTCTTCCCAGGGGCTGTTGCAATTGAGAAAGTGCTAACTCTTTGACTTTCAGCCTCCTGTAACTTTCTGTTTTCTTTATGCTTTGGAGAAGGTAAGTTTTGCTCTTCTCCTTGGTAGGTAGCATTGGCTGCCATAAAAATGTGTAAAATTCTTAGCACACCAGAAATTGCTCTAATATTTCTTGCCACTGTGAAACTTTTACAAAGTGTGACTTGAGCATCTTAGGAACAGAGAAGCAAAGAGCCAACGGAGTACTAACTTCAGTGGGTCTTATATCTTTTCTGTGAGCTATGGGTAGATGGTCTTCAGAAGAGTATATATTCAATGCAATCTGGATCAAGTATATTGAGCCTATCAAAAAACTTAGTTAAATTCGGGAATAATAACAGTGTACACATATGTTAATTTTAACTTTAAATATAACAATATACATCACTTACCCATTAATAAAAAAAATAAAACGAGGGCCCAAGCCTGGAATTCTGTGTCATCAGTTCTTTCCTAAAACTTTCCAGTAGTAGAATGCATCCAATCTCTAGTTTCAGTTTTTTAAAAATAGAACAGTACATAAAGACACATGAAAGGCAATATGTTAAAAATTCTTTAAATTTTTTGTATTTTTCCCAGTCTTTTAGAGTTTCAACAATTCCTAATTCAAAAAAAAAAGTTTCAGTAATTTGCTTTTATTGAGCAAATCCGGATATTTATTAAAAAATTAAAACTCTCATGTCCCACTAAGATTTAACTTATTTGCATAACGTTTTATAAATATTGCAATAACTGAACTGGCATAAATGGATTTGGTACCAAACACCTTTGAACTTTGGTAAGTAACTCAGTTGGCGGAAGAGGTAGCACGCAAGTTTGGACACTTTAAGAAATATTTCCTCAACACTTAACTGTATTGTCTACAACAAGAATTGTGCTTGAAGATTAGTTTTCCATGTGTTATTGCAAAATGCTATAATATTTTGTTTTCCTTCCTCCTTACCTCCGTTTCCCCCTCCCTTTCTTGCTTCTTTCATCTATGCTTTTCTTTCTACTTTTTTCTTTGAATTTCAAAAGAACCCTACTGGAATGCTCAGTGCATATCAGCTCTTCACTGGTTTTTGGAAATTCACAAATACAACACAGCTTCTATCATCAGGGAGCTCACAACACAGCCAGTGAAACAAATATGTAGATCAAGAATTACATGGAACTTCAAGCATTGCCAATGAGTATTTTCTGAGGCAATTGTGAATACCCCAAATCTAGAATGCCAGCAAGTTTCTAGTTCTTTCTTTTCCTATGACTAACAGCTCCAACATTAAGCGTTGGCTTTCTTTTGGGACCACTTTTTTCTCCCTACAAAGAATTATTTTGAATACTTAACAACCTTGACTTCACCCAAAGAGAACAATAGACTCATGTTGACATTTAGAAGCCAAGCAGTCAGCTAGGTTCACTCAAGAGCGCTTACAAATCAGCATTCTGCCTCAAAATTCCAATGCCAGTGCAGCTTTGTAAACGATTACAGTCATGGGTTTACAGGGTTGCTTATTAATATTTAAAAATAAGAAAGTTAAAGCTCCAAAAGTCATGGTTCTAGTAATCTATTAGTTTGGTGCAAAAGTAATTGTGGTTTTAACCATTGAAAGTAATAGCAAAAACTGCAATTACTTTTGCACCAACCTAAATATGAAGTTATTGTTGAAACATAATTGCATTTGTGAATAATAATAGTAAAAATAATATTGTTAAATAACTTGTCTAATATCACCCTTATATTGTTCATTGAAAAATCTTTAAACTCTATTCAAAATATTTTGTTAACTAGTTTAGAGACATTTTCAAAAGCAAAACTTGAATTGAGAATTGTTTTCCAGTTAAACCTATTAACTAGATTTATTTTATACAAAATGTCTCATCCACACAGATTTGAATAACAGAGGTTTTATTGTACTAAGTAAGAATTGGACAGAAGCTTTGATGAAGAGAAACAGAGAATTCTTGAAATGTCAATCATTGGAGAAAAAAAGTATAAAATGTAAAACACAAAAAACCTTTACTTTTTAATAATTTTTAATTATTATTTAGAAAATAGTTCAATGCTGAACATTAAAAAAATTCCTCTCTAAAGTAACAACTGCATCTCTATATTGTTTCCCAGGGTTTTGGAAATCCCTCCGGTGAATATTGGCTGGGGAATGAGTTTATTTTTGCCATTACCAGTCAGAGGCAGTACATGCTAAGAATTGAGTTAATGGACTGGGAAGGGAACCGAGCCTATTCACAGTATGACAGATTCCACATAGGAAATGAAAAGCAAAACTATAGGTAAGTCATGTTACAGTGTAGTGCTCAACTACCTTTGACCTAGCCACTTAATAATTGTAGTGGGAAAATGTGAAAAAAAAGAAATGAAAATCATCCTTCAAAATGAAAATTGGGTTTTTCGTCTAGACCTATTACAAAGAGATACAAAAAAGCCTGTAAAGACTTTTTCAAAGATTTAAATTTCAGTTTTCATAGGTTCACTATCTTTGATATTGGCTTAAATTTTAGAGAATGGTGAATGAAGTCAAGCATACTGTTGTTATGTGGCCATTATTATGAAGTTGCAGTGAATTCATATTTATAAAAATGATAAGAGCTTTAAACTCATTGGCTTAAATAATCTCTTCATTCTGAAAAAGATTTTCTAGTTCTACTTTTTTTGATGACTTTTCTTGAATTAGTATTTTTCAAATGATCTTGAAGATGACAAAAGTAAAATTTTATGTATTTGAATGATTTACATAAAAGAGAAGATAAGGCATGAGTTAGAGGTTTTACTTGGTAAATAATCTAAAAAGTAAAAAAAATGGAATAATGGTATCAATATACATAATATGTCATTGCAGATGTAAAAATAGATAAACTATACACTTAATGATACATGTTTCCAATTATCCTTTTTCAATGAGGAGCTTGTCTACTAGGGAAAAATAAACACACAAAAATATGGCTAAGGAAATAATGTGATGTGGTAGATTCATTGCACGAACACTTATTGTGTTACTTCTATGTTCCTGGAATTCTACTGGGCACTGGTCTTACAGATGTCAAAGTCAAGCTTTGTTACTAACTAGGTCACTAAAAACTGGCTGGCATTCCTTGGGAACAGTGAAGATATTTTAGTTACTTTTATACCACTACTCATTAATGCAATTCTTGATGCCTATATAAAATGTCTTTAATTATGTGTGCCTCAGTTTTGTTCTTAGTAAATTAGAGTTGCAATGATTTTTAACTCTCAATATTGGGACTGCTCTACCTCTGTCTTGAAAATTTGATTGTATGAATTAAAGGGTGGGCACATTGCTTCAAATAATTGCAACAATAGCAACCCAACCCTTGTGTGTGTGTGTTGTTTCAACCTGTGTGGTTATCTCATAGTTCAACTCTTTCTGCTGCTTATTTGTCTTTTCAAGACAAACTTTTTTTTTATTTTTTAGAAGTTTGAATTCTGCATCTTTTCGTGGGCACAACTCATTTCATTTTAATGGATTACATATGGGATTGGATCCTTGGAGACATAATAATCATTTTCTCTATAAATAGTAATGATGTCACCATAACAGAGAATGAGAAATAGATCTAAAAGAGTTTATAGACTCATGCTGGGGTTGGTGGGGAAGCAAGGGTGTACTTAATGGCAGCTCAAGAAACCAAAGAAGAGACATTTATAAAATGCAATGGAGTGTAAGAAGAAATGTTTCCAAGGAGGTCAATATTTTGAGAGTTTTATAACAAGAAAAACCACTGTTAAACATCAGGGATACTCTTATGTAAATGTTTTGACCTGAAACTTGAAACTATATGAAACTTGGCTAATGTCAGACAGCCTGACAATAGGACTAGCAAATAATTAGTCTAGTCTTTTTTTTAGGCTCCTGAAGAATTTGCTTTGGTTCCTTTCCAAAATGTCTCTCAGTTCTTCATAGGTGGCTGTGTATGTGTGTGTGTGTGTGCGTACACATGCATATGCATGTGTGTCAGGCTTGGAGGGTGTTGGGGCACAGAGTGTTGGGGAAGGTTTAGGAGGATTGTTGGCATCTGCAGTGCACTTCAGAGTGTATCCTGTGAATGCCATTCTGCCATCTGCATGAGGAAGGAGCACTCACCTCCTCTTAGAGTACCCCACTGCCCTTTTGAGCATTTCTCATTTCTTTGACATCTGTGTGATTTTGTATTCTCACCACACAATAAAGATTTATGATCAAAAAAATAAGTCTTCCCTGCTAGGGTGATGCATACACTCTGATATCCCCATTTTTCTTTCTTGAGAATCAAAATTATAAAGCCAGAAAAAATGTAACAATTTAATTTCAAACCTCTGGTTTTGTGGGAAGGAAAGCTGAGGTTCACACATATTATATATATGTGTGTGTGTGTGTGTGTGTGTGTGTGTATAAAATATTGTGTTATATATAATATTGTATTACATATAATATATAATGTATGATATATAATATATAATATATGATACATTATATATATGAACTCTTCAAGCCTCACACACAGGCATATGCATGTGTACACACACACACACACACACACACACACACACACACACATATGAACCTCATATATATATAATTTTGCCCAAAAAGGAAGAAAGACTTAAAGAAGGGAAGTCTGACTACTACCTCATTCAATGTGGTTTCTGTTCTGTCATGCTGCTGACTTGAAGTTAGTGGTTCTGGCCTCTTTCCTTCAGGGACCTAACAGAAAGTAGATCTGCAGTCATCATCTTCTCATGCAATTCAATATACGATTCATGTTGGCATGAAATGGGAAATGATAACTCATTTAAACACAATGCTTACTCTGGTGAAAGATTCATCAAAATAAATACACTGTAAGATGGTGTTATTCACTTTTTCAAAGAAAAATGCAACAGAAGCCTGAAAACAGAAGCTAAGCCCTTGCAACTTTTCTTCCTGCCTGTATCATCAAGTATGCCCAGTACTGCTTCTCTAGGCCCAGTAATGCCTCCCGTGGCCTCCAGTTAGAACTCCAATTGCCCATCACTGCCTCATGTGCTTTTTCTCCATTCATGTCTCTTCCCTCTGAATTGGCATGTCTCTTTGTGATCAATTGTTTCAAGTATTAATACTAAGATTTGCATAGTATTCCATAATCTATGAAATGATTTTTAACAGTACAAGCATATAAACCTCTTTTGGAGGCAAGTATTATTAGACACATATTTTTTTGAGATGGAGTCTCACTCTATCGCCCAGGCTAGAGTTCTGTGGCTCAATCTCAGCTCACTGCAACCTCCGCCTCACGGGTTCAAGCAATTCTCCTGCCTCAGCCTCCCTAGTAGCTGGGACTACAGGTGCATGCCACCACGCCCGGCTAATTTTTTGTATTTTTAGTAGAGACGGGGTTTCACTGTATTAGACAGGATGGTCTCGATCTCCTAACCTGGCGGGATGTGCCTGCCTCAGCCTCCCGAAGTGCTGGGATTACAGGCATGAGCCACTGCTCTTGGCCTAGACATATTTTAAAAATAAGAAAACTAAGGTTTTGGTCAATTGACTTGGTCAAATTCAACTAAATTCTGACTGAAATATAAAACTATGAAATTCATACTAGGTTTTTGTTTTCTATGTTTTTTCTCTTTTTAATTAAATTCAGAATTTTTTGAGGTTTTATTTTCTAAAACATATTCTATCTTGGAAATTTTGTTTGAAAATTCTTGTAACAGGTGTGGTCCTAATGTATAAACCTAACTGTGTTGTTTTTTAAGAAAAACCTTTATCATGCTCTTGACACATATTAATTAAAAGAAAGTGTTGTGAATGGATAGATGAGCTTATAAATGTGCACATATTACACATATTTTTCTTTTATCCTCTAAGGAAACTCCAAATAATTTTCCCAGATAGAAAATAAAATCTATAGAACCCAAGAGAATATAAATAAGAAAAAATAATAATGTAAGACTGTCATTATAAACATAGCATATGAGCTAACATGTACCAATGTGAAATTATTTAATACTTCCTCTAGAGAGGTAGTATTATCCAGATCTTCATCATCTGACACCCAGACAATTACAGAACCTTCCTGCCTCTCTAGTCTTCATACTCTCAAATATATCTTCCATGCTATTGTTGAGATGATTTTTCTAACAGACAACTTGGTTTTTCCCTCCTTCATATATTTCAAGAGTGTTCAAATATCTGCATGTGAAAGTCTACCACTAAGACTCTTCATGACCTGACCACTACCTAATTATGCACCTTTTGCTGCCATACACTCTCCCTAACTTTACACACCTGGATACCCTTCTCATTAACGGTTATGTCTGGTAACTATTTGCAATTTCCCTAAATCCTCCATGCCTTTGTTTATGCTATATTGTTACTCAACACATAAACTTAAGTTTGTCACATGCATACATCTTAAATCTTTAAGATTCTCTCTTATTCCAGGAGGTCTTCCTTGATATCTGCTGTGGTAGATGTAATGTGTCAACTCATTGCCCCCTTCAATACTAAAGCACTTTTTCCTTCCACCTCCAGGAAATGTTGACTGACAGGTTGCAGCTGAAGTCCCCTTTCCAGGCACTGTTTGTAGTTAAAGAAAAATTAGGCGGGCGTAGTAGCACACACCTATAATCCCAGCTACTCGGGAGGCTGAGGCAAGAGAATCACTTGAACCCGGAAGTGAAGGTTGCAGTGAGCCGAGATTGTGCCATTACACTCCAGTCAGGGCGACAAGAGTGAAATGCTATATCAAAAAAAGAAAAAAATAATAAAGTGACATCACCCAAGATTACTTCTTACAAGATAGATTGTATCTAATGACTGGTCAATATAAGAGTATAAAGACCCTCTTGCCCTTATTTGGGGCAATTCTGAAGAGCCCTTCACGATCCAAAATTCCGCTTGAGATTAACTGAGGTCTTCACCATGACGGCATGTGAGCCCTGCATTTCCCTCTGCTGAGTGGCTGCATGCTTCACTCTGCCACAGATCCTGGGACCTCTCCCTTCTCCACCTCCCTACACTGATTTCCCAGAGAAATGCACCACCCTCATTCTTAGGCCAATTTGGATATTCTGTGTTCCCATCGACTCATAGCACTCTGGATAACTATCCAGGATTCAAATCCTGTTATAAGTCATTAACGAGTGGCTATTAACTCTCTAACTCGTGCTCTCTCTCTCCCCGCAACCCCTCTCTCCCTCCCTTTGAGTGTGTGCATGTGTGCACGTGTGTGTGTGTGTGTTCTAACATTTTAAAGTGTAGAAACCATTTTTGGAAAAATTCAAGATATGTAACTAATTTAGCCAAATTACTAACTAAGCTTACCTATATTTGAGGCACACATACTATGCACCAGATGTCTTGTTTTCACAAGAGAAAACTGAGGCATAGTACTTTGTACAAGGTCACAGACACTGATATGATGACTAGGAGTCCAATTTGAAATTTGGTCTTGTAACTACCCACCATATGGCCATGCTCAAATAAAGACAAGTTCATCAGTTAATTTCTAGAATTAAATAAACTCAAAACACAAATTCTATGATATAGTATATGTTTATTCTAACCCTTCTTCTCTCTTTAATAATTTGAATGCCTTTGAACACATTACCTATCTTTCTAGTTCTCAATTTTCTATTCTTACAAGTTAAAGTATTTGTAAAGCATCTTGCAGCTCAAACATTTCCTACAATAGAACTACCTTTATGTGTGCATCACTACTTTTATTACCTTTCGATTCTTTGATAAAAAATTAAATTTGATCTCTCTAATAAACACTTGAGAATTTATTATCAGTTTAGAGACAGAGTAATGTTTTACTTCTCATGAAAGCTTTGCTTGTTCCAATACATAAGGTTAAAAAAATATAAAACCCCCACTGCAACAATAACTACTTTAAAAATATTTTGATAATAACAGATTTAACATATGGTTGAGGAGATGCTATGTCCACTGGAAGGAGCTCTGGAATAGGAATCAGGATGTGGAGGCTGAGAAGTAATCTAGCTCCTCCACCTGGGAAAATGGCATGGTTGTATTTGTCAGTGTTCAGTCAGGGGAGCAAAGCCATGAGGAGTCTTCTGGAAATAAGGTTAAAACATATGCTTGAAACATGGCATGGCAGACAAGCCACAGCTTGTGAAAATCTAAAAAACCAATCTCGTGTAGCCACCAAAATGGAACCACAAAAAGAAGATCTACAGAAATCTGTTGCCTTGCTGTAGTTCTGTGGCATGTGGTTGTGCAGTCAAGCATCTTGTGGTGGGTCTGGAGCCGTTGCCAGCATCAAGAAGCCAAGCTGGATGCTAAGTGAAGAAATAAACAATGCAGAAACTGCCAGGCATCTCTGCCCCTGGACTTCACTATATCTGATGACGTCCTGAGAGTCAGATCACCGCTTCACTTTTGCCTTCCAAATCTCACACAAAATTCCCTTTTAGCCAACCCCAGCTTAGAATCTCACAAGGAAGGGGATTCAGGGAAATGAAGTACCCAGATTAACCAAGTTGATATGACTTTTATGCCTCACTTTTCTTTTCCTTTTTTTTTTTTAATTATACTTTAAGTTCTAGGGTACATGTGCATAACGTGCAGGTTTGTTACATATGTATACTTGTGCCATGTTGGTGTGCTGCACCCATCAACTCGTCAGCACCCATCAATTCGTCATTTATATCAGGTATAACTCCCAGTGCAATCCCTCCCCCCGCCCCCCTCCCCATGATAGGCCCCAGTGTGTGATGTTCCCCTTCCTGAGTCCAAGTGATGTCATTGTTCAGTTCCCACCTATGAGTGAGAACATGTGGTGTTTGGTTTTCTGTTCTTGTGATAGTTTGCTAAGAATGATGATTTCTAGCTGCATCCATGTCCCTACAAAGGACGCAAACTCATCCTTTTTTATGGCTGCATAATATTCCATGGTGTATATGTGCCACATTTTCTTAATCCAGTCTGTCACAGATGGACATTTGGGTTGATTCCGAGTCTTTGCTGTTGTGAATAGTGCCGCAATAAACATGTGTGTGCATGTGTCTTTATAGCAGCATGATTTATAATCCTTTGGGTATATACCCAGTAGTGGGATGGCTGGGTCATATGGTCCATCTAGTTCTAGATCCTTGAGGAATCACCATACTGTTTTCCATAATGGTTGAACTAGTTTACAATCCCACCAACAGTGTAAAAGTGTTCCTATTTCTCCACATCCTCTCCAACACCTGTTGTTTCCTGAGTTTTTAATGATTGCCATTCTAACTGGTGTGAGATGGTATCTCATTGTGGTTTTGATTTGCATCTCTCTGATGGCCAGTGATGATGAGCATTTTTTCATGTGTCTGATGGCTGTATGAATGTCTTCTTTTGAGAAATGTCTGTTCATATCCTTTGCCCACTTGTTGATGGGGTTGTTTGTTTTTTCTTGTAAATTTGTTTGAGTTCTTTGTAGATTCTGGATATTAGCCCTTTGTCAGATGAGTAGATTGCAAAAATATTCTCCCATTCTGTAGGTTGCCTGTTCACTCTGATGGTAGTTTCTTTTGCTGTGCAGAAGCTCTTTAGTTTAATAAGATCCCATTTGTCAATTTTGGCTTTTGCTGCCATTGCTTTTGGTGTTTTAGACATGAAGTCCTTGCCCATGCCTATGTCCTGAATGGGACTACCTAGGTTTTCTTCTAGGGTTTTTATGGTATTAGGTCTAACATTTACGTCTCTAATCCGTCTTGAATTAATTTTCGTATAAGGAGTAAGGAAAGGATCCAGTTTCAGCTTTCTACTTATGGCTAGCCAATTTTCCCAGCACCATTTATTAAATAGGGAATCCTTTCCCCATTTCTTGTTTCTCTCAGGTTTGTCAAAGATCAGATGGCTGTAGATGTGTGGTATTATTTCTGAGGACTCTGTTCTGTTCCATTGGTCTATATCTCTGTTTTGGTACCAGTACCATGCTGTGTTGGTTACTGTAGCCTTGTAGTATAGTTTGAAGTCAGGTAGCGTGATGCCTCCAGCTTTGTTCTTATGACTTAGGATTGTCTTGGCAATGCGGGCTCTTTTTTGGTTCCATATGAACTTTAAAGCCGTTTTTTCCAATTCTGTGAAGAAACTCATTGGTAGCTTGATGGGGATGGCATTGAATCTATAAATAACCTTGGGCAGTATGGCCATTTTCACGATATTGATTCTTCCTATCCATGAGCATGGTATGTTCTTCCATTTGTTAGTGTCCTCTTTGATTTCACTGAGCAGTGGTTTGTAGTTCTCCTTGAAGAGGTCCTTTACATCCCTTGTAAGCTGGATTCCTAGGTATTTTATTCTCTTTGAAGCAATTGTGAATGGAAGTTCATTCCTGATTTGGCTCTCTGCTTGTCTGTTACTGGTGTATAAGAATGCTTGTGATTTTTGCACATTAATTTTGTGTCCTGAGACTTTGCTGAAGTTGCTTATCAGCTTAAGGAGATTTTGGGCTGAGACAATGGGGTTTTCTAAAAACACAATCATGTCATCTGCAAACAGGGACAATTTGACTTCTTCTTTTCCTAACTGGATACCCTTTATTTCTTTCTCTTGCCTGATTGCCCTAGCCAGAACTTCCAACACTATGTTGAATAGGAGTGGTAAGAGAGGGCATCCCTGTCTTGTGCCAGTTTTCAAAGGGAATTTTTCCAGTTTTTGCCCATTCAGTATGATATTGGCTGAGGGTTTGTCATAAATAGCTCTTATTATTTTAAGGTACGTTCCATCAATACCGAATTTATTGAGCGTTTTTAGCATGAAGGGCTGTGGAATTTTGTCAAAAGCCTTTTCTGCATCTATTGAGATAATCATGTGGTTCTTGTCTTTGGTTCTGTTTATATGCTGGATTACGTTTATTGATTTGCGAATGTTGAACCAGCCTTGCATCCCAGGGATGAAGCCCACTTGATCATGGTGGATAAGCTTTTTGATGTGCTGCTGAATCCGGTTTGCCAGAATTTTATTGAGGATTTTTGCATCGAAGTTCATCAGGGATATTGGTCTAAAATTTTCTTTTTTTGTTGTGTCTCTGCCAGGCTTTGGTATCAGGATGATGTTGGCCTCATAAAATGAGTTAGGGAGGATTCCCTCTTTTTCAATTGATTGGAATAGTTTCAAAAGGAATGGTACCAGCTCCTCCTTGTAGCTCTGGTAGAATTCAGCTGTGAATCCATCTGGTCCTGGACTTTTTTTGGTTGGTAGGCTATTAATAATTGCCTCAATTTAGAGCCTGCTATTGGTCTATTCAGGGATTCAACTTCTTCCTGGTTTAGTCTTGGAAGAGTGTACGTGTCCAGGAAATTATACGTTTCTTCTAGATTTTCTAGTTTATTTGCGTGGAGGTGTTTATAGTATTCTCTGATGGTAGTTTGCATTTCTGTGGTGTCCGTGGTGATATCCCCTTTATCATTTTTTATTGCGTCTATTTGATTCTTCTCTCTTTTCTTCTTTATTAGTCTTGCTAGCAGTCTGTCAATTTTGTTGATCTTTTCAAAAAACCAACTCCTGGATTCATTGATTTTTTGGAGGGTTTTTTGTGTCTCTATCTCCTTCAGTTCTGCTCTGATCTTAGTTATTTCTTGCCTTCTGCTAGCTTTTGAATGTGTTTGCTCTTGCTTCTCCAGTTCTTTTAATTGTGACGTTAGAGTGTCAATTTTAGATCTTTCCAGCTTTCTCTTGTGGGCATTTAGTGCTATAAATTTCCCTCTACACACTGCTTTAAATGTGTCCCAGAGATTCTGGTATGTTGTATCTTTGTTCTCATTGGTATCAAAGAACATCTTTATTTCTGTCTTCATTTTGTTATGTACCCAGTAGTCATTCAGGAGCAGGTTGTTCAGTTTCCATATAGTTGAGCGGTTTTGATTGAGTTTCTTAGTCCTGAGTTCTAGTTTGATTGCACTGTCATCTGAGAGACAGTTTGTTATAATTTCTGTTATTTTACATTTGCTGAGGAGTGCTTTACTTCCAATTATGTGGTCAATTTTGGAATAAGTGCGATGTGGTGCTGAGAAGAATGTATATTCTGTTGATTTGGGGTGGAGAGTTCTATAGATGTCTATTAGGTCCGCTTGGTGCAGAGATGAGTTCAATTCCTGGATATCCTGGTGAACTTTCTGTCTCGTTGATCTGTCTAATGTTGACAGTGGAGTGTTGAAGTCTCCCATTATTATTGTATGGGAGTCTAAGTCTCTTTGTAAGTCTCTAAGGACTTGCTTTATGAATCTGGGTGCTCCTGTATTGGGTGTATATATATTTAGGATAGTTAGCTCTTCCTGTTGAATTGATCCCTTTACCATTATATAATGGCCTTCTTTGTCTCTTTTGATCTTTGATGGTTTAAAGTCTATTTTATCAGAGACTAGGATTGCAACCCCTGCTTTTTTTTGTTTTCCATTTGCTTGGTAGATCTTCCTCCATCCCTTTATTTTGAGCCTATGTATGTCTCTGCATGTGAGATGAGTCTCCTGAATACAGCAGACTGATGGGTCTTGACTCTTTATCCAGTTTGCCAGTCTGTGTCTTTTAATTGGAGCATTTAGTCCATTTACATTTAAGGTTAATATTGTTATGTGTGAACTTGATCCTGCCATTATGATATTAACTGGTTATTTTGCTCGTTAGTTGATGCAGTTTCTTCCTAGCCTCGATGGTCTTTACATTTTGGCATGTTTTTGCAATGGCTGGTACCGGTTGTTCCTTTCCATGTTTAGGGCTTCCTTCAGGGTCTCTTGTAAGGCAGGCCTGGTGGTGACAAAATCTCTAAGCATTTGCTTATCTGTAAAGGATTTTATTTCTCCTTCACTTATGAAACTTAGTTTGGCTGGATATAAAATTCTGGGTTTAAAATTCTTTTCTTTAAGAATGTTGAATATTGGCCCCCACTCTCTTCTGGCTTGTAGAGTTTCTGCCGAGAGGTCTGCTGTTAGTCTGATGGGCTTCCCTTTGTGGGTAACCCGACCTTTCTCTCTGGCTGCCCTTAAGAATTTTTCCTTTATTTCAACTTTGGTGAATCTGGCAATTATGTGTCTTGGAGTTGCTCTTCTCGAGGAGTATCTTTGTGGTGTTCTCTGTATTTCCTGAATTTGAATGTTGGCCTGCCCTACTAGGTTGGGGAAGTTCTCCTGGATGATATCCTGAAGAGTGTTTTCCAACTTGGTTCCATTTTCCCCCTCACTTTCAGGCACCCCAATCAGACGTAGATTTGGTCTTTTTACATAATCCCATACTTCTTGCAGGCTTTGTTCATTTCTTTTTCTTCTTTTTTCTTTTGGTTTCTCTTCTCACTTCATTTCATTCATTTGATCCTCAATCACTGATACTCTTTCTTCCAGTTGATCAAGTCGGTTACTGAAGCTTGTGGATTTGTCACGTATTTCTCGTGTCATGGTTTTCATCTCTGTCATTTCATTTATGACCTTCTCTGCATTAATTATTCTAGCTATCAATTCTTCCACTCTTTTTTCAAGATTTTTAGTTTCTTTGCGCTGGGTATGTAATTCCTCCTTTAGCTCTGAGAAGTTTTACGGACTGAAGCATTCTTCTCTCATTTCGTCAAAGTCATTCTCTGACCAGCTTTGATCCATTGCTGGCGATGAACTGCGCTCCTTTGCAGGGGGAGATGCGCTCTTATTTCTTGAATTTCCAGCTTTTCTGCCCTGCTTCTTCCCCATCTTCGTGGTTTTATCTGCCTCTGGTCTTTGATGATGGTGATGTACTGATGGGGTTTTGGTATAGGTGTTCTTCCTGTTTGATAGTTTTCCTTCTAATAGTCAGGACCCTCAGCTGTAGGTCTGTTGGAGATTGCTTGAGGTCCACTCCAGACCCTGTTTGCCTGGGTATCAGCAGCAGAGGTTGCAGAAGATAGAATATTGCTGAACAGCGAGTGTACCTGTCTGATTCTTACTTTGGAAGCTTCCTCTCCTGGGTGTACTCCACCCTGTGAGGTGTGGGGTGTCAGACTGCCCCTAGTGGGGGATGTTTCCCAGGGGTCAGGGACCCACTTGAGCAGGCAGTCTGTCCGTTCTCAGATCTCAACCTCAATGTTGGGAGATCCACTGCTCTCTTCAAAGCTGTCAGACAGAGTCGATCGCGTCTGCACAGGCCTCTGCTGCTTCCCCTTTTGTTGTTTAGCTGTGCCCTGTCCCCAGAGGTGGAGTCTACAGAGACAGGCAGGTTTCCTTGAGCTGCTGTGAGCTCTACCCAGTTCGAGCTTCCCAGAGGCTTTGTTTACCTACTTAAGCCTCAGCAATGGCGGGAGCCCCTCCCCCAGCCTCGCTGCTGTGGTTTCGGTTAGATCACAGACTGCTGTGTTAGCAATGAGGGAGGCTCCGTGGCCGTGGGACCCTCCCGGCCAGGTGTGGGTATAATCTCCTGGTGTGCCCGTTGGCTTAAAGCGCAGTATTGGGGTGGGAATTACCCGATTTTCCAGGTGTTGTGTGTCTCAGTTCCCCTGGCTAGGAAAAGGGATTCCCTTCCCCCTTGTGCTTCCCAGGTGAGGCAATGCCTCGCCCTGCTTCAGCTCTGGCTGGTTGGGCTGCAGCAGCTGACCAGCACCAATTGTCCAGCACTCCCTAGTGAGATGACCCCAGTACCTCAGTTGAAAATGCAGAAATCACCAGTCTTCTGTGTCACTCGCGCTGGGAGTTGGAGACTGGAGCTGTTCCTATTCGGCCATCTTGCTCCGCCCCCCCATGCCTCAGTTTTCTTATCTTTCAGTGGGAATAATATCCTCGAAACAAAAAGAGTATACAAATATACCTTGTATTTGGTAAACTTAAATATCATGCAAATACGAAAGCCATTTAGAGGCTGGGTGCAGTGGTTCACACCTGTAATTCCACCACTTAGGGAGGCTGAAGTGGGAGGATTGGTTGAGGTCAGGAGTTTGACATCGGCCTGGGCAACATAGCGAGACCTTTGTCTCTACTAAAAATTTAAAAAACAAAAATTGACTGGGCATGGTGGTGCACACCCATTGTCCCAGCTATTTGAGAGGCTGAGGCAGAAGGTTTGCTTGAGCCCAACAGATGGAGGTTGCAGTGAGCTGTAATTGCACTGCTGCAATCAAGCCTGGGTGACAGAGCATGACCCTGTCTTTTAAAAAGAGAAGAAAAGAAAAGAGCAAACAGACTTTTTAAATTCAATTTTTATCATGCTCAAGAAATATATTATTGAGTCAATAAACAATTTTAAATTATATATTCTATATTGAAATCACCACTATTATCCCCAAAAATGTCCTTGGCTGGTTGGTAGTTGCTTATTTACTTGAATTCAGAATCCCATCCAGCTTCACTCTTTGCATTTGCAGTTATGTCTCATGAGTCACCTTTTACCTGGAACAATCTACCACTCATCTATCAATTACATTTTTCAAGACTTTTGGTCAGCTTTTCCCAGAACATCTCTTTCTGGGTTTATCTGACTATGTCTGCCTGATTAGATTCAGATTAAAGCTTTCTTGAGAAGAATACTAAATAAATGATATTGTCTATTTCTCATTCTATGACATCCAAAGGCACAAAAGATTAATTTGTTCCATTATTGATTGGGCTAAGCTTAATCACTTGTTAAAGTTTTGTTTTGTTTTGTTTTGTTTTGTTTTTTAATGCAATACCTACTCTCTCAAAGAAAATTCTTACAAAGGATCACAATGTATAAAACACGTAAAGCTGATCTATTTGAAATGGTTGTGGGAAGGTGGTATAATGTTTTCTCTTGCTGTTATCTGAAACATTAGTACAGCACAGTTTAAAAACCCTTGTGTTATATTATTACAAACAAAAAAGTAGGATTTACCAATTGGAAATAAATTTCACTGTACTATTTTTAAATGTAAAAAGAAAACTATATAAAAATTTTTCTGACTTAATGTTAACAGGACACTGTTTTAGTGAGCATATTCCATTAGAAAGTCATTTTGCATATAATTATTTTCAGATCTTGGGAAAAGTTTGTTCCTGACAATTCATTATTTTGTTGTCTTTTATGTATTAACTTAATTAGTAAATCCTCTATCACAGATGGTATCATGAGCCTCTCTTTTAAGCAATAGAAAATTTATATTAGTTAAGTCCGAATGATAATGTTTAACAATTTTTAATGCACATCTTATCATTATAATCTTACTACATAATTTATAATGCACATTTTGTGGATATTTATGTTTTATTGACTTTATATTATTTATTGAGGATAAATGACATCATTAGGTTAGAACTGACTAATTAATGTCTATCATAAGCCTTGTTCTGGAAAAGATTCCACATGAAGAGACGAACAGAATTTTAAACCAAAATTGTGAAGAAAACAACTTGAAAATAATTTGGTCATTAAATATCTTTTGACACAAGGTTTGCTTTTGGCCAAGACCTTCATTGGGAAGTAGTTTGATGTAATTTGTAAAACACTATATCGGGAATCCAGAGACATGAACTCTAGACTTGGATTTGCAGTTACTTTTCTGAACGACCTTGGACAATTTGCTTCACTTTTCCAAGTCTCAGATCCTCAGAAGTAAAATGAGGAGGTAAGGCCGAAGTTCTTTCCAGTTCCCCAATGCATTTTATTTTTTTAATCATTAAAGTACTCCCATGCCATGTATGTATTTCAAGGACAAAACAAATTCATGTGGATTGAAAGGAATTCTCTGGAGCCTCCCATGTAAATTTAAGCCCTGCATTTTTGTAGATATTGCAAAACTCGTTTCACTTTTTTCTTTCAGTAAAATGTTTCTTATTTCTCTGATCCTCTGGGCTACATAGTCCTGGATGGAACCAGTAGCAAATATGTTGAAATACTAAGAGGAAAGTTATTTTTTTATAGCAGTTCTGGACTGATCAAGGTATGAAAAAAATATGTAAGAAATCTCCTGACAGTTTCTACTCCCCTGAATTCCTGACATAGGGTTTCAAACTCAAGGTTTTAAACAGTCTTATTTGCATTTTCAAATAGTTACTCCAACTTGGAAGGTGCATTACTTTTATTTAGACTGTGATTTTTGTTGTGGTTACTTTGTAAAACCGAGAAGGAATTGTTTTAATCATCAAAATATATATTTTAATCCCCTTGACTGAGATGAAACATTGAAAAGGAAAAAGGCTTCCTAGGTCTTCAGAGGCATGGAATGGGCACAGTCTTACAGTCATTTTGTTCCTTCTTTAGATCTTTTAAGTGCTGGGAAAATCTCTTCACTTAAAAATGCAGATGAATGTCAGTCTCTAGAGTCTTGGATATTTTTCAAACTGATGAAAACAAATGCTTCCAAGAATTCCCAGAGGATTCCTGTCACGGAATGGGTAATGTTAAGACTCAGAGCACTGCTGTCCTAGAAACTTACAGGTTGACAAAAGTTGCTAGAACCAGCTAACAAGCACTGCCTCCAAGAAATTATCTAAGGTGATGTCTCCTGTGGTCCCCTGCTCTAGATTCCCCTACTGCTGTTCACTATCAAAAAGATGAAGGCTCCATGAAATATTTGTTATGCATCCATCATGTGCTATCCTAGGATAAATTGTCCACCGAGATTTCAGTACAGACATGTATGCGTGTGTTCGTGCAGGTGCACACCCATATGTAATGGAGATGGAGTGGGGTTGGACAGTTGCAGATAGCCAAACATGCAATTACAATGCCATGAGCACAGTCAGTTCACTTACAATCACAAATATGGTGTCACTAAAGAAGGCTAACCAGTTTTGGAAGGTCGAGAAAGCTTCCAAATGGTGGCCTAAAGTGACATAAATGCGGCAAATTGGTATGAGTTGGGGAATAGTTCAGAGATGGGGGTAGAAGAGGGATTAGCTCAGAAGTGAGACTCAGCATGTCTTGCTAGGAAACCACAAGTGGTTAAGTGTTGCTTAAGCTTAGAGCATAAGGGGGTAATAATGACCAATCATGATGCTAAGAGAAAGGAGAGCCGGGCTGCATGTGGCAGACTTGGGACAGGTAAGCAGCCGTGGCCTCTGGGGCAATTCCTCTGATACAGCCTTTTCTCACATCAATTTTTTTCTCACTCAATATTTTGATTACTCTGTTTGGTAAATATGAGCAACAACAATATGCATGCTACTGTGGATGAAACAAAACCCCACAGAACTCAACCCCTGTTTTTCAAGAGTTTATTCACTTTGCCTAATTGGATTTTCTTGATCCTTTAAGTCTTAGCTCAGTCTGTAGAGCTCTTGTTCTTTGACTGGGTAAGGAGCCCCTTCCATGTCCTCCCACTGTGCTCTGGGCATGTCTTTATTAGAGTCCATATCACACTGGATTGTAACTGCTGTTCCCTATTATTAGAGTGTAATCTCTAGGAGGACAGGAACCTCTTCACAATGCTTGGCACACGTCTCGAAAAAAAGCATTTCTTAATAGATATATAAAAGACCTATTGACAAGGTTTTTTGTGCATTCAACGCAGGTGATTTTTTTTGTGTGAATGCACATATCTGACTAATATATGGCAATTCTTGATCTAGATACCAGAAATTCAAAGAGCAACAAGTAAAAATCCTGCGTCCAAAGATTTATGGTATAAAATGACAGTTTCCACTAAGATTTCTAATAAAGTGTCATGTCCTTAAGTTTCCTGGATTTTTGCTTAAATAAGACTTGTTTTCTAGAATTACTAAACTCTAGGCTCTTTTATCTTTATCTCTTTTATCTTTACCTGCAAATGATATGCAAGAATTTCTATATTGCTGATAGTAAGTAAATTTTAAAAATTAATAAGATTGTCCCACAGCACACGTTGTTCATTTCTCTTTTAACTGGCTACAGTTTTGCTTTTACCTACATAACTTTACTAAAATTACTCTCTTAAAAGTTATTATAGTTCTTTTGGAATCAGAGTCTGTCTTCATTGCTTTATCTAGCCAGCCAACCACCATACACTTATCATGTTACTATTATTTTCGTGGCACTATGCCAGTTGTTTTATTTCTTGCGTGTGCATATGGGCAACCAGGGTGCCTGTTTAAAGTACAGATTTCTGAGTCGCACCTAAAGAGATTCTTATCCTGTGTTAGGACCTAGAGCTCTCAGTCCCATCAAGTGCACTAAGGTGATGCTGATGCAGAAATAACACTTTGGTTACACCAAACAGACACACCATGCCTTCTCTTGTGGGGCTAATAGTTTAGGAGAAGGAAACAAACATGGAATACTAGACTCAAAAGTTTTAGCTGAAATGATTTAGCATGTCTGTTTGATTGTTTTGTTTTGTTTTCTGATCAAGGAACCATGGATTTAAAAAAACAAAATGATGGAGCCAAGGACTTTTTCCCTAGAATAATGAAGAAACACAAATTTTGTATAAATTTATGTGTAACTCAACTTTACACTCACAGTCCCTGGGAAAGAACCCTTGGAATTAGGCTATCATTGGTTACTTAAAAAAAAAAAAAAAAAAAAAAAAAAAAAAGTGGTCAATTCTACTGGAGTTGGGAATGGATAGGGTTCATTGAAGGAGATTAAATGGGACTGGGAAAGCTTCATAGAGGAAATCCTTAGAGATTTGTGAAATGAGTAAGCGCTCATGAGGCAAATGTGGGGGTTAATAGCAGGGGGAAGGACTTGAGATCCCAGCCAGAGGAGCAATATGGACACACACTCCGAGGTGAGAGACAGCCTGCATTATTTAGAGGACAGCAAGTATTTAGAGGACATCTTGTATGCAGGGCTTTACTGTGCTACAGATAACAGAGGGCTAGAATCCATGACGAAGAGTTTCGACTCTAGCTTGTACTGATTGTGGAGACAAATAAGCACACTGATGACTTTGGTCAACAGAAGAATCTGCTAATGCATGCTGGAGGCTTCTTTGCAGACCTTATAGCAATACAATGTCCAAGTACAACAAGGGAAAGTATTTCCTCTTTGCAAGAAACCTCAGACAATGCATCTCAATGCTTTTCAACATTTTGCTTACCCTCTCCTCTCTCTATCTGCCCCAAGGGGATGATGGAAAGAAAGTTTCTTATTGCTCTTTAAACACAAATAAAAAATGAGAACAAATCTACCTCCTGAGAATTTGTTTAGACTGAAAAATCACCAATTTCAATCACAAGTTTTACAAGGTCCTGACTTAATTTTTGGTAACAAAGCAAAACCCATAAACTCTCTGAGATGGCCATTGGCCTGGTCTTTTAGGCACCACCAGAGTGTCAGACCAGAGAGTCACTCACTTGAAGCTGACTCTATCAGTCACACATGACTCCAAGGGAATCCAAATATGTTTAAGGGACTGTTTGTGTTTTTAACAGGGGTCTTGCTGTCACGTAATTCATTTTGGCACTCAGTTTCTGTGTGTGTGTGTGTGTGTGTGTGTATTCTTAAAAAAGGAAAGGAATACTAGAATAACTATTTTATTTTGAACTAAAAACAGATAATCACTGAGTATTTATTTCTGAACTTTGGGAAATGTTTCATTGTCACAGATCTCATATATATACATACATATATTATATATTATACATCATATATATAATATATCTTTTCTATATTATATATTATATATACTTTTATATATATTATATAACTATATGATGTATAGAGAGCACTCTGTCAGCACTATCCAAAGGCATACAACAATAGCAGTACGTGGGTTTGCTATTTTCTTTGGAGGAAAATTTTATCATGAGTTTTGAGCATATGCAAGCTTCATGTCTTCACTGCAAAACACTAAGAACTGTATTTTACCAGAGTTTTGAAACAAAAGTTACTGACAACACTGTTCCTAATGTCAAGAGCTTGAGAAGACCTGGGAGGTTGATAAGCTCATTTTATCTAAATTCTACAAGATATTAATGTTTGTAAGTGAAGGGGAGACTTTAAAAATGTATATTATCCAAAACTTAGATGGAAATCCAGAGTACAATTTATACAGATGTTATACAAGCTAATATATAAAACAATCATATTAGGATCAGAGAATAAGTGAAACTCTATTTTCTAAAGATTTTTCATCATTTAGGGTGAGGTTTGTCTGTAGCTTTGGAAATTTATTTTCTTTAATCACAGCACAGATTCCCAGGACCATTACTATCTTAAACATTTTTCATATTTTTTCACACTTTTGTGTACATCTTCCATTACACATATTCAAACATAAATAGCATGCCTGCTGCAGGGCATCTGTAGCTTCTGAAACAAATAAGATGATGTCTTCCTTCTTAACATAATGGTTAAATTATTATGCACAAATTCTGGTGATTCCCAATGATCCAATTCCCTGTTAAAACAAATGACACCAATTACGGAAGATTTAATGAGAAAAAGAAAGCTTTCAGCAAGTTGATGTGAGAATTAAAGATTAGGTTGGCATGGATGATTTTTCCAGGATTTTTTTTTTTTTTGCCAGTATCAATTATGAGTAAAGAAAGGAAAACCAAATAAATATATATTGGATTCAGTCAATAAAATATTGTATGATGGCAAGAAAATTGAAAGGTTCTCAAAAGTCTGAAATTTTAATTTATTAAAAGATAAATATTTGAATTGAGGGATATTTATTCAGACCATCTAGAGTCAAATTAACATAGACCTTAACCACGTAGTCAATCAGCAAGGCAACTTTTTGGTTTCTTGTCCTTCATATTTAGTACTCTTCTTCATCTATATAAAATAAGAAAAACTTCCAAAGGATATGGGGCCTCATGGGTTTGAGAAAATTGATCCTTTTCATCTTTAATTTCTCTGGCTTGTTGTCTCCATGCCTGTCTTCATGAACTGTATCTCTATCTCATTGTTTTTATCACTCTCAGAACACTTACATATGTCTATCAAGGTCATATATGTTTATACTTGTGTAATTTAGACTTTGTCATTCCCATAACTCATGCTTATCAAACTACTGTGTATTTTATGGTTATTGCTTAGGGAAGTTTGATTACTTTGATTTTTTTGTTTTTTGCAAATGGTCAAGTACTTACTTTACTTTGCATGCAGCAATCTTTTTAAGGGCTTTCCGGGTATCACCTTGTTTAATCTTCACAAAATATTGGCAGGACATTACTATTAGTAGAGGTATTTTACCAATGAGGCAACTGAGGATCAGAAAGAATAAGAGCTAGATCACAAACCCAGACAGGTACACCACAAACTCTGTGATGACATGCTGTCTCTCCAGACACAAGTGTTCATGACACAGCCTTAATTTGCAGAAGCCAATGGCTTATTTATTTCTCCATTTTGTGTGTGTGGAGAAGGAGGAAAAAAGGAAAAGTTTTAGTTATTGGCTTTATAGATGGTTATTTCTTTCATTAGAACTTATTTTGTACCAAATTACCTGTATCTGCTTGATCTGTATATTTTTAAAATGTTTTTAGATATCTATAAGTCTTTATCTCAGCCTTAATTCTTGGTTAGTCACACTTTACATTATCAATTCTTTTAATCTTCCTACTCACATACTCTTTTCTTTGGAAACTTCTTTCAAACATTTCTTTTCTGGAATATAGATTATTGTCATACAACTGAATGTCTTTAATATATTCACTCACTTTTTCGTAGGTGTGTTAACTTTGCTTCATATATTTTTCTAGCATTTTCTCACATATTCCCTGATAGGCTATTGCAAATAAGTACAGAATTCTGTTCATGTGTGGACAATAGAGTTGTAGAATATATCTCCAGGATGTGAAAAAGTCAATGCTAACATACATGCTCTGACATCCCTCTTGGCTAACGGTTCCCAGTTCTTTCAGTGGAAAGGGGGTAGGATTGGAGAGGTTGAATATGGCAGAGACAGCCCAAAAGCAGCAACTAGAAGTCATAACCATGTCAGGAAA
Organism: Rhinopithecus roxellana; assembly: GCF_007565055.1. NCBI lineage: Eukaryota > Metazoa > Chordata > Mammalia > Primates > Cercopithecidae > Rhinopithecus > Rhinopithecus roxellana. Next base: position 71,405,878 of record NC_044557.1, on the reverse strand, counting down.
CTCTGTCAGATTGAGTCATTGCTACCAGTCTCTGAAAGAGAACCATGAAGGTCATTCTGAATTTCTTAGTAATTGTGAGAAAGATAAACTAGTTCCATATGGTGGCAGGGAGAGAGCTCAGAACCAAAATAAAAATCTGCTCAGCTTGTCAGTACCTACGACCTTAAAGTTCAGATATCTGAGAGTCTGTCTACTGTTTTAAAGGGTTGAGGCCAAACTTCAATTTGTCATACAAACAACTCCCACTGCCTTGGATCATGAAAGAGATGCGTGGCCCCCTGAGTATGGTGAACATGCAAAAATGTGAAGAGAGTGAGTTTCTTAAGTAGACAAAATTAGTAATAAACTGGATTCATAAGATTGTGCTGCCCATTTTAAAGAAAAGAAAGTTCTAGAATCTCTTGGATGATACGTAGGGATATTTTGAAGCCTGTTCTTCTGTAATAGAACTCACTGTTGTCCTATATTCATTAAGAAATGTGATGATTTAGTCTTTATAATTACTGAAATTTCTAAAAGTGATTGTCAAGGAGTAACTATGTTTTATCAAAGATGACTAGAGAATCATCACTAATTTCAATGGACATCAGTTTTCCTACAATATACTAATTGAAAAAATAAAAATGGTGACATTCTTTATAGTCATTCATCTGAAGGACTCATATTTTTTTCTTTATTAAGAGAAAATACATGGACGAGACTAAATGCCGTAATTCTATTTTGTGGCTGCCTTTTTGGTCACATCAAATGAGATTCTTTGGAGTTTTTTTTTTTTTTTTTTTTTTTTTTTTTCACAGCTTCCTTATGTCTGTCCCTAATGCTTTTTACTGGAGGAACATTTTGTTTTTATCTTCTAACATATCGTCTTTCATACAAGCCATGTCTACACTGGCTGAACTCAAGAAATAGATAACCAGGATTCCCAGGCTGTTATTTTGGGAGATGTAGTCTCACTAATGTTTCACACTTCCACTTCACTGTCACCGTAGTCAGGTGCAAAGCCGTCCTATATATTGATTTTTCTTTCATAAACTGAAAGTCTATTTGGAACAACTATTAGCTTCATAGAGAAAGCCACAGATAGTCAATTACACATAAGGACTTTAGATATTAGCCAGAACCAGTATTAAAAAGAATCATCCAAATGTTCTGTTTGAGCCTCAACTCAAACAAGTTTTTTTTTTCCTAATCTAATTACAGAAATACTTGGCATTAATGAGTGACTGGTCCTTAATTTACCTGTATCAAATAACTAGCTGTGGTTGTTGGCTTTGGGCCAAAAATTGGGACGCTGAGCTAGCTAAAGAGCTGCTAAGAAAGAATGAGCCCCTGAACTGTGCAAGGGACCTATCCTGGTCTATATAGTTTCTCCCAGAGTCCTTCTGCTTCCACAGAAGCACAGTTGTCCTCATTTGCAAAGTTTTTAAAATAGTGTTTAGAAGAAATGATTTTTACGAAATTTCATCTTTATCTCACAGTGCAAGAGACTGTGTGTCTCTTCCTTAGAAGAGCATAAGCCGCTCCTCTGTGACATGCTAAGGATATAAACATGGGGGATGAATGCTACTTCATGTAAATTACAAGTGCTACTAAGTCTTGAACAGCGAAACATTCATTATTCCTCAAAATATCAGTCTCTCTTCTACTTGTACATCATTCCAACCAATATATGCCACTGTTTACATTGCACATCTTGCAACTCCTCTCCACTTCTGCTTTATGTTTTAATGTTTATTCAAGGCAGGACCTTAAGGAATTAGGTTCACACCTCATTAGAATATTTCTTTTTTAAAAAATAATTTTAGCTCAAACATTAACCTTAAGCATATTTTTATTTTGAATTTGCTTTCAAATTGTTCTCAGTAGGCTATTCATACAATACAAATAAATCATTCAATAAAATGTAAGGAATAATAGGAATCAAGACATAGTCTTTTTTCCTTTACTCTATCTGCATAATGCCTTGCTCATGTTTTTATATTCTGGAGTCTCTGAGAAAATAACAAAAAACTCGAAAAATAAGAAGGATATGAGATAGTGTATATGTGTGTGTGTATATATATATAATGTATGTGATACACACACACACACACATACACACACCTACATATATATATTTTTTAATCATTTGAGTTGTATAGGCAATGAAGTGGGTACCTAGGTAGATATGTTGAGTACCTAACTAAATGAGACGTAAAAGCTGTCCTTCTGAAACTTGGACCAAGTATATTTTGATAGTAGAGCTATTTATATTTGAGTTTGCTTTTGCTTGCTACCTTGAGCTTACCAAAAATTAATTGCTGAGCGCACCTATCATCCATCTATTCAATGAACATTGAGGCCTTTCTCTATCTCAGAGACTGTTCAAGATTTCAAGATTCTGGTGATTCAAAGATGAGTAAAACATAGTTTATGCCTCAAGGAACTCACAGTTTATTATGGGAAACAGATAAGTGAAAAGACAATTAAAATACAGCAAGTAAGTGTCATCATGAAGATGCTGATTTGATGCTTTTTGAGGTTATACTTGGAACAAATCTTAAAGGATGGATAGGAATTCAGCAGCTGTTCAAACCTGGAGAGTACCTTCTAGGAAGAGGGGATGGTAGTTGCAAATGTATGGAGAAATAGGAATGTTGCTTAGAGGGAATAAGTGAGTGGGTAAGGCTGGAGCACTATGTGTATGTGCAGAAAATAACAAGACATGGGAGGGTTGGAGTGGTTGACACATGGGAAGAAGTAGACAGTAGACAAGGACTAGACTTCACAGGCCTTGCAAACCACAGTAAAGAATTTGAACTTTATCTTTGAATTTTGGAGGAACAACTGAGCGACTTTAACCAGGATGGAGGAATGATGAGATACATGTTTTTGAATGAGCTGCATGGACTTCATGGGGAAGGGGAAGAAGGAGTGAAACTCAAGGCAATGAGACTAGCTGTAAATCTTTTTTGATAATCCAGAGAAGAGCTGCCAAGACTAGAAACTGACCTCCAAGTCTTAAATAGATCTGGAAAGACATCTCTTTACTCATGGAGCCTAACATAGCATTGATGACATTCATACAGGGAAAGGTCAAGAAAGAAATGTGGATTTTATTGTAATCCTAATACCTATACCAGCACACATATAGAGAGATACCTGAAGGCAGCCTTCATCTTGTGACCACTGATGATATATTCATATAATAGCTTCCCAATGATGTTAGAGAAAAAAATGTAATGGCATGTAAAAGTGGTCATAAAATTATATTTGAAAATCATCTCATACAGAAACATGTAAAGTATAATTCTATTTCTATTTGTATTTTCACATGGGGAGAGATTGTTTTTGAAGGATACCTCTAAAGAGAGAGATGAAATGGGGCTGTGAGCAGAAGCTTTACTTATAGTGTTCAAAATGTTATAAGAATGTGTTCAGATACATGTATATTTAAAAATAAATAATATTTTATATTTAGTGGGGAGAAACAAGGAAAATACTAAAAATCTGTAATATGACAAGAGTAGTTAAACTCAGTGACGAGATTTGGGTTGATTTTTATTTCTTCTTTTTGCTTTTCTTCTGAAATTTATAATTGTGCATTTGTATTACCTTGATTACACAAATAAATAATTATAAATTATGAGACTTAGATTGTAACTCTTATGTGAAAGGATAAAAGTATAAATGATGTATTCAAGCACATAGCCAGCAGTCTGTTATTTAGAATCAAACATCTGTGCTGAATTCCCTGCAAAAGACACTATAGAAAATCATTGCATCACGGAAAGTCTGTCTTTATTAGTGAACTTAGAGCTACTGCAGAGAAAATGGCATTGACTTACCATAAGAAGGAAGGCCATTACAAATCACAGAGAAACAAAAAATCAAAGTTAAAATTGCCATTACTCATTCAAGAGCGCTTATGGGCTAAACTCTCCCGGTCCCAGTAGAGCAGATTTCAGGCTAGGAAAGACATAGCTACTTAATTTTGGAATCATTCTCTTATTCTCTCAATTCTGATTCTGTCCTTACCAAATAAGGAACTTTCTGATTATAATTTGGCTTTCTGTGTGAAATTCTCTCTAAGAAGACCATGAGATTGGGTCCCCGCCATATTCCTACTTTGACTGCAAATGGAGGCCTGACAAAAGTCTCTGTTTGTTTTGCCAATGTGTGTCTGTCTTTGGGAGGCTGAGGACCTCCAAAAGAGTGATCAAATTGAAAGTTCTCACTAACTCTGGAAGGTGGTGAATTCATCCAGGTAACATGTCCCAAAACTCCCTTTAGTGATCTGTCAGCTTACTTTCCCTGGTGAAACCCACCTCCATTTGGGCTGGCTGCAGCCTCAAATGTGAATTGGCACTTTAAAAAATTCTACAATTTTGCATCACCGATGACTTGTAGCCTGCCTCTCAGAGTTTTAAAATACAAGCTTTTGTGTGATAATTCAACATTAGAAAATTATTTTTACTACTGTGAAACAAAAGTTCCATTAATTATTGGAACCAACAAAAGCTGACTGAGGTTTACTTGTATACTTTGCTGTGGCTCAAAATCTCTGCAGATTATTTGTAAAATATTGCACAAACATCCAATAATATTGTTTTTTGCTAAAAATAATATCAAATACCACAAACAATAGGATATATACATATACCTAGATGCAAACACAAGTTGAAATATATCTCCAAATATTAATTGATCTTTATTATTCTATTTCATAGTAGTGTAATGTTTTGCTCAGAGCCAGCCTAGGTTTTACAAGTGTCTCATTCATACAGAGATATGAATCACCCATTAACTATACTGTGGGTGGATAATATTCATAAATAAGATCCAGGCATGCAGGTGATGACCTATATGAATTTGAAGGGAATATTACTACATGATTCTGATGAAAACATTGTGGTGGTATGCAGGAGCAGTGTTAGGTAGAGTTAGAGAGAGAGGGGCTAGAGTCTTAGCCAGAGAACACCTTGGGCATCAAGCTGTCAATACAACAACTTCAATTTAGCTACTCTAAGCCCTGTGGAGCCACTGAAGGACTTGAGCAAGTTTACATTAGTTCTAAGCACTACATTGCCCAGAAGGATATGAAAGCAGCATGTACGATCAGTAGGAAATGAGCAGACATCAGACAAGGCAATACATTTGGCAACTATTGTGATTTGTCCACTAGTTCTTGGATTCTAGGACAATACTTGACAAAATGCTCTCTTTGGACAGTCTGCAAAGAGAAATCTGAGATGCTATTTGAAAACAAATATTCTTGGGATTAGTAAACAGGCCTTTTAAACAAAAGGTCAGATGATTTGTTATATGCACTACCATTAGAGGGCCACTGATCTAGGTTAACGCAAGTTTTATGTAAGAAATGTTTCTAGATAGTAAGATAGGTTCTTCGAAGAATACCATATTAAACAGATGGGATTTTGAATTTAATTTTAGGGATACCTCTAGAATACAAGTCCCTCAAAAGCATGCCTTTTTGTTTTGTTTTCTTATATGTCTTAAGTGCCTAGATCAATAACGTGTATATAGTTTGTGCTCAGCAAACATTTGTCCAGGGAATGCATAATGATTCAAAGCTTGAGTTTTAGACTCATACAAGCTAAATTCCAGCTTACATAGCTTCCCTAAACCTTGGTGTACAATTTGGGGATGTTAATATCGGGATCACAGATTTAATATAAAAATTTAACCAAATAACCACTGGAAATTATTTAGCATAGTGCCTGGCACAGAGCAAGTCCTCAATCAATGACACTTACTCCTTGTATTGCTATTAATAACGTTTAGCACATCTGCAATATTATATATTAATGGATTAAGAGAGTGACATGCTGAATTGACATTGTAAAAAGCATTTAGGTTTAGAGGTTAATACTTGTATTAAAAAATAAACCGAGGTTTTTATGTTTTCTGGATCCTGCATTATCAGAGAACCATATGAGTTTGAGCATGCATAATGACATAAACTTTTTCCTTCCTTTGTTCTTTTGGTCCAGATAGCTTGCATCTTCTAAAGGTTTGTTGGAAGGGCTGAGTTCAAAGAAAGAAAAAAATGATGAAAAAGCAAACATTCAACAAGTTGGTCTTCTGGGTTCTGTTATTCTGTCGAATGGCTTATCTTTCTTTTTTTACTTTTTGACTTCAGGTTGTATTTAAAAGGTCACACTGGGACAGCAGGAAAACAGAGCAGCCTGATCTTACACGGTGCTGATTTCAGCACTAAAGATGCTGATAATGACAACTGTATGTGCAAATGTGCCCTCATGTTAACAGGAGGTAAGTCCTATGGGGCCACTCTCTAAGCTATGTTTCATTGGTTTGGGGCTTAAGGTTTCTTATCTATGAGAGAGGAGTATGATCTTATGGTCAGGAAAGTTAAGAGCAAGTCCCTAGAGATCATTTTGTTCTGTCCACGAATTTACCCTGCGTTCTTGTGTAAGACATTGCTAGCATATTTAGAGGTTTGCATCCTCCCCCAACATCAATAGTGAAAGTGTGCTAAGCTTGGTTCTGAATACATTTTTTAGTCCCTTAAGTCCCAGATATTCTACTTTCTAAATAAGCATCTTGATACCCTTAGTAAGATGAACAATAGTTTGGGAACTCAGCATATACAGCAATTACTTCTTACAAACTACTTTGCAATTATGTAATAAGTTAATTGATTATTTTGTTGAAATGAGATAAGAAAAATAAAGAGGTGTAGTTAAACCAAAAGTAACACAGTTCAGACCAGCTATACCAGAGTTTTACACTATATAATATTAATCATTGCAAGATATTTTAGCTAGTATAGGAGATATCATTAAATAATATCATATCATAGAATAAGAAAGTTAATCCTTTTGTATATTTTAAATATTTTTCCAGCCTTATGATTGCCCAACAGAGAAATTCTCAATTTGGTGCTATCATATCTGTAATACTTCCTCAGCACTTACCAATGACGCTTCTTGACAAAAAACAAAAAACAAAAAAAAAAAAAACGTAGTCTCAGAGCCTTGGTTAAGCAATGGCACATACCTAAAATTAAATAATGTTATTTTGTTTTAATTTTATGAGTTTTATATCTACCTTTTTTTTTTTTTTTTTTTTTTTTTTTTTTTTTTTGAGACAGAGTTTTGCTCTTTTTGCCTAGGCTGGAGTGAAATGGTGCTGTCTCAGTTCACTGCAGCCTCCACCTCCCGGGTTCCAGTGATTCTCCTGCCTCAGCCTCCTGAGTAGCTGGGATTACAGGCACCCACCACCAAACCCTGCTAATTTTTCTATTTTTAGTAAAGATGGGGTTTCACCATGTTGGCCAGGCTGGTCTTGAACTCCTGCCCTCAAGTGATCTGCCCACCTTGTTCTCCCAAAATGCTAGGATTACAGGCATGAGCCACCCTGGCACCTGGCTATGTCTAACTTCTATTACAGTAAGTGGTGCTGGTTTCCTCTTTAAATGAATGATATAAACTTGCATTTTAGAATGCATTCACAATATTCTGTATTTAACAAATAATTGATTTAAGAAAAAATTGATCCATATTAATAAAAGTTATAAGTGGATATGGCAAAACTGTGAAGTTGATACATGACTGACTGAAGTTTGGGAAATACTAAGATAAAACCCAGTGGTAAATGCTATTGCTCAAGAATGTTATAGGGTCTGGCAGGAAAGGAGTTGGCATCAAACAAAATTGTAAGAGAAATTCCTATTTCAGTGTTTCTCCTCTCACAGTTTTACTGCTGCTTCTCTCTCTTACTATAGTAACAATCAGTACCACCTTCAATTGTTCTAATATACTTTCTGTCTTAATTCTATTACAAAACATGTTTTCTCATTAGTAAGGAAAAAATTGTTCAAATCTAATATTTTCCTTTCCTAACACTACATTACTACCATTATTATAACATATTACATATTTCTGCACATGTTGTACTATCTTACTTGAACTCCAGATCCACTCTGTGAGATAGCAGGGAGAGAAACTTATCTCTATATTGTACCTCAGGAAAATGAATGACAGTTAATGTTTGCCATTTCATCCCAAACATCTAGCACAGCTGATTGTGGCACATAGAAACCTATTAGAAAATGTAGTATATGAATTAGTGAAGTAGTAGTGTACATGAATGAGTGTAGTACGTGAATGACCATCTTGTAACTCTTGAAATAACTTTCAAATTTTAAAACCAAGGAAATAAATCATTAGGTTGACATTATCTTCATCAATGAATAGAGCTTGGAAAAGTATGGAGTGAAGGTTTTGGATAGTTATTATTATTATTTTGAGAACAAGTCTCACTCTGTTGCCCAGGCTGGAGTGCAATGGCGTGATCTCAGCTCACTGCAACCTCTGCCTCCTGGGTTCGAGCAACTCTCTTGCCTCAGCCTCCCGAGTAGCTGGGACTACAGGTGCGGGCCACCATGCCCAGCTAATTTTTGTATTTTTAGTAGAGATGGGGTTTCACCATGTTGACCAGGCTGGTCTGGAACCCCTGACCTCTGGTAATCCACCCACCTCAGCCTCCCAAAGTGCTGGGATTACAGGCATGAGACATGAGCCACCGTGCCCAGACAGTTTGGGATAAATCTTTTGTCTTCCTTCCTATTGCCAACCCTTCCATTACTACTATCATCAAATCACAACCCGTTGACCCCAGCCATGCCATCTATGTTGACATCTTTTCAATATGATACCCGCCCCAATATTATCAAAACTAACCTATTATGATTCTGCCTCTATCATATTCTTTTCTGTTTTTGTTTTTTGTTTTTTGTGTTTTGAGATGGAGTCTCGCTCTGTTGCCCAGGCTGGAGCGCAGTCGCGCGATCTCGGCTCACTGCAAGCTCCGCCTCCCAGGTTCCCGCCTCAGCCTCCGGAGTAGCTGGGACTACAGGCGTCCCCACAACGCCCGGCTAATTTTTTGTAATTTTAGTAGAGACGGGGCTTCACTGTGTTAGTCAGGATGGTCTGGATCTCCTGACCTTGTGATCCGTCCGCCTCGGCCTCCCAAAGTGCTGGGATTACAGGCATGAGCCACCGCGCCCAGCCTCATATTCTTTTCCTTAAGCTTTGAACATATCCTTTTGGTATCATATTTAACATTATCAAATATTAAAAAGTCTCCTATGTGTAATTTTATGACTCCTCCGTCAGCCCTCACCCCCAGAAGTAGTTGCTACAAATCTAAGATTTTTTTTTTTTTTAATGGTACACACAAGGTAGGTCTTGAGCTTTTTCCTGAAATAAAATTTTTCTTTTTATTACATCCCTGAGCTCATAAAGGAAATTGTCAGCAACTTTATATAAGGACAAAGGGACTTTGATTTTTCAATTTCCTGCACATTTTAATATTGAAATATTATTTTCTCCATGTCTATTTTTACAGGTATTTTTTCTTACCAAATAAATACAATACATGAAAAAACAACAGTAAAATCTTTCAAATGTGTCCTTAGAAGAGTATTCCAATATGTTCATATTTCTGTCACAATAATGAAAATATGGAGTAAAGCAAAGAGGAGAATGTACATCTTGGTTGTCATTGAGAAAATTTCACTGCTCAGATTTATGATTTTATTTCTGCTTTAAATGATTAAACTTTGTCATGTTCTTTCATCCACAATTATTCTTGGACCCAGTTCTTACTCACCAATAAACACGTATGTTTGGAAGAGAATATTTCCACTTATTGCTTGGGCTGGAATAGTCTTAAGTAAATGTGTTTTTGTAATAAATGCCATTACCTTATCAAATGTCCCTTTGAAAGAATCCAGGTCTTGCAAAGTTATTTATTATGGAAAGCTAAAATGTGGAATTTAGATAGCTAAGAACTGGAGAACGTAAGGATGAATATCATTGACAGTCCAGGTAACTGGAGTATTGCCTGGAACTTAGGTCCTACTTAGATGCTGCCCACCACTACTACTTATTCTGTCAAAGTTTCCCTTAGAGCCATTTTCCTCATCTAATGATTTTTCCTTTCTTTTTTTTTTTAAACTTAGTATTTGAGCCTGTTGCCTGTTTAAAATAGCCTCTCTTAAGCAGTGAGACTTCATACTCTTTGAAGCTAGTAACTCATAGCTCTTTGTCATTATCAATTAAAGCTTTTTTTTATCTTCTTTGTTTATATATTTTTCCTTTGTTTCTTCTAAAAGGAATTAAGAGTAAAATAAGATTTATTGCCAACTAACTATCCTAGTTTTCTTCAAGTACAAAGAGGAATTCTAGTTGGAGAATCTGGTATCATTACCCTTATTGGTAAAAGACTGAATGGCAGGAAATAGGCTTAATTGAAAGCAGAAGGTATTTCAGCTAGACCGAAGGTAGGACTTGATCTTTGCTCTTCATTTCCTAACTTCCTTATTTCTTAGCTTTCTTCTGTCAATTTAAGGTATTTTTAATGAGCACCTATTAAAGGGGTTAATTACTATTAAAGAAATGAGCAAGACAGGCTAGAGCATAAGTTTCATTAAAAATGTAAAAGAAATAGTTTTATCTACTATTTAACATTAAGAAAATGAAAATGTAATCTCATTCAATGCATACTTTTTTATAGATTTATTGTATATGGAGATAAATATGTGAAAAATTCTGATTCTAGAATTAAGACAATAACAAATTCTTGTTACTAGATTGTCACATTCAAAACAAACTTACCTTCAGCAGAAAAAAACGTTCTTTGGTACTAAATTAGGAGCTTTCAAAATCAGCATTTCTGAAAGTTTGCTTAAGCTACAGTTAACTAAAATTATTAAAATTATATTTAAAGAATTATTTCTAAAAATCTGTCATAAACTGTAATTATTAAAAATTGCTAACCACAAAAACAAATACATTATTGTTTTACATTCCTTACTTTAGTTTCAATATAATTTCCATATTTAGTACATAATATAAAGGCTATGTAAAAATGTGACCTAACTTTCTATAGAAATAATCTATTGAAGTAGAAACTCTGATTTATTTTCCCAATGCATAAACCATGTTAACTGATAGACAAGACTTTCTAAAGCTAACAAAGGATGTTTTCCAGTTCAGTCCTTAAAGAGGGGAAAAAGCCATACACATAAATTTCTTAGTACATCTAGAACTTTCCAGATGCTAACAGCAGAGAGTTGATAAATGCTCACTTTGCCTACTATATAATCTTAAAGAACACAAAGAAAATGATAGAAGCCAGCAGTTTTTTCAACTGGTGTATGACCTTGAAGTGACAAGATCTTTGGGAAAATATAATCGTCTTAGCATTTTTGAGAACCTGCTAAGCATGATCAGATAACTAAAATTCTCTAAGTTTCAAGGTAAAAATATTGAGAGAAAAGAAGATCCATATGACTAATGTAAGATTGACTATATAAATCTACATTGCATTACTTTTATTTCAACCCAATTTCTATATTTAGTACATAAAACGTAAGTCTATTCTACACAAATGTAAGTTTTGTAAATGCACGGATTTTGTGCTGTCCACTACTGTATCCCAAGTGACTGCCACAGTGTGTGGCATATAGCATATGTTCAATAAATACTGGCTTGATGAGTAAATATGCTAGCAGTGACTCTGAAATGACATTGCAAAATTACAAATTATTCTGGTGAAAAGACATAAAGTAAATGAATGTTAGTATAAATGTTACTCTTGCATGAACTTATTTTTAAAATGCCTAATACATACATGTATTTCTATGCCCAAACAAGGAACAAAGAGGTGACTATCAAGGACTGAAACTAACTTAAGAATAACCCCAAAAGACTAAACTGCAGAATTGTAAAAATTTGAGTGTTAGGTTCCCGACTTTCAAATAAATTTGAGCTTCCTAAAATGCAAAGTTTAAGATTATATTCCTGTTTTCTGGGGCAAAGTTTCATTTATTAGAAAAAGAGCAAAGAGTATCAGAAAATGTCTTTTATAAGTTTGGAAAAAGGTGAATCAGAACCGGTAGTCCTCTCGCGCAAGGTTACAACCAAAGCTTAATGATTGGCAGTGGATGAGAAATAACCAATTAACTTTGTATTGTACTCAGTAATAATATTTAAAATCTTATTGAATTCTTTTTAACAGATATGTTTGTATTATCCTAAATGATTTGTATTTAATAACTTATATGAAGCTTCCAAAAACTCTTGGAAATAGAGACCACAATAATACTTTTGGCAAGAACTGAGATACAGAAAAGTTAGATAATTTGCCATAGGTAACAGAATTTTGTCGGAAGTAGAATTTAAATGCAGGTACTCAACCTCCAGAGGCCTTTGTTCTATCTACTCTTTCTACTGCTTCCATTAAAAGGAATGACATTCAAAGAGAATGATGACATTCAAAATGAATGACATTCAAAGAGAGCTCTATTGTACTGTTTGCAGCATCTTTTTGCAAGCATTTCCTCACTTAAACATGGTTAAAAGCAAAATGAAGTATGAGGGAGAAGAGAGGCAGTAAAAGAATACCTAGAAGTTTTGAATGAATTCAATATTCCTAGCCAGGATAAACAGCTTTTCATATTTAGAACAAAAAGAAGAGAAAGGAAAGAAAAAAAAAAAAAACAGCCCCCCAAAAAACAAAAACAAGTCCTTGGCCTGAAGGGGATATAGTATGAGATGACAGAAGGAATGCAGACTTCTAGCAAGGTCCTTTGCCTCCTGCATGCAAGACCAATGCAGCTGCTTCTTGAGGCTGGCTTTGGGTAGGGCCAACTTTGTCCACATAAACTCACCAAGAGATTTTTTCCATTATGATCCCATCGATGGCACCAATCAATTTAGTTTAAACTCATCCTTACTTAGTGATGAAAGATGAAAATCTTAATTTCTGTGCAACTTCTTTTGCGTACTGCTGATTAGAATGCATGCATTGAAAACGAACAAAAGAAATCTACAAAAACAGATATACCTTTTCATTTTGCTGTACATTTTATCACAGAAAAGAAGTGTTGAGAGATGTTTTGTTTAGAATCAGAAGAATTTAAGAATTAGGTTTCCTGATGTTCAAATAAAGTTGAACTTCCTGAGTACAAAGTTGAGAATCAAATTCCTATTTTCTGGGCAAAGTTTCATTTATTAGCGATCAAATGTGAATTTTCTGCTTCAAAGATAAAAGGCACAAATGATTTTAAAAGACCTGGGATAGTTATTACAAAATAAATTTTAATGAGTTAAGTGTAAATGAATTGGAAACATGAATCTCAGATTTCTTATTAAAATATACATGAGGTTACAAGTTATGAAGAAAAATGTTTGGCAAAGTACATCTCAGCAGTTGCCAACCTTAAAACATTTGAGACTGAGTGTGGTGGCTCACGCCTGTAATCCCAGCACTTTGGGAGACCAAGGTGATTGCATCACCTGAGGTCAGGAATTCGAGACCAGCGTGGCCAACATGGCAAAACACCACCTTTACTAAAAAAAAAAAAAAAAAAAAAAAAAAAAAAAAAATTAGCCAGGCGTAGTGGCAGACACCTGTAGTCCTAGCTACTCAGCAGGCTGAGCCAAGAGAATCACTTGAACCCGGGAGACGGAGGTTGTAGTGAGCCAAGATCCGCCATTGCACTCCAGCCTGGGCGACAGAGTGAGCCTCCATCTCAAAATAACCAAACCAAAACAAAACAAACCAAAACAAAAAAAATTGGAGACATTTTATCAGCTGTCCCAATAGCAGATGGTAACTGCTTTTTCGATCTTTTGCTTGCATCGTTGAGTTCTTTTAGGCTTGAAGTGCCTTCCCTAGATTAATTGCTTTAGGATATTTCTTATTTGTTATTCCCAACCATAAACAAAATACAAAGTTAATATTTTCCCAGGATTGCACAGAATATGTAATTCAGCTATTCAGTATCTTATCAGAGAGGAACTGCAAACTCAGGCATACTCTTCTGTATATTCATAGAACATCTTCATCCCATGCAAATATATCATATGTACTGAGTATCAATGATCACTTATAAATACAAGAAATGCGTATGAGTAATGAGGACTCTGCTATACTTTTGCCTGCTTTGAAAAAATGTTTTAAACCACATATTTTCAGGATGTGTGTATAAAAGACTTGGCCATGCTTAATTTTTAAAAATAAAGGTTGAAAGTGGACAAACTTTGAAATATTTGATATGAAAAAATTATTTAGTTTGTTTTAATGTATGTGTCAGAGAAAACAGACAATCCTTGCCTACACAGAAATAATTACGTCTACTACCTTGAAGTTAGGATATCTTATAATAAAACTGAAATGGTCATGAGAAATAATTGCTCTTTTATTTCATTTTCTTCCATCTAAATTCATCATCTTTATTATCAATTGCTCTGAGATAGATCGCAGAATTCATGGCCCACTGGTCTTAAGATAAAGAGTTAATTGAACATTTCAAACTCCTTGATTTGTCATGAAATCAAAATGAAACATTTAAAAAAATTAGGAGCTTAAATGCCAAGTTTTTATAACATGAACATTGTACAACTGTACTTATTTGGGGCTAATTATTTTCATATTTCTCTAATAAACCCCACTAAGCAAATAAGAAAATATGTTGGCACTGATAACCTTGTCTTTATTATTAAATTATTATGATGCTCCACAAGGTCTTGTCTCTTTTTTTCCTGCCCTAAACATTCTGCCCCATTTTCTAGATAACTTACAGCTGGCACTTAAGTAGGATTTTTTTTTTTTATAGGCTATAATAGTGCATTATCTTATTTGATCCTTATAACTGTGCTGTGAAAATGGTTGGTCAGTTCTTAGAATCTATGTATTATAAATGTGACCTTAAACAGTTCCTTAAACTCCGTGAGCATTAGTATCTTTATTATGGTATTTGCCACATCACTTAAGGCTGTTTGGGGGGATAAAATGAGAAAATGCATACAAATACCTTCATATGAACGATTCAATAAATATCAAATACTATTGGTACTATTGTGTAGGATCTCTTGGTTATTAATTGATGAATTAAGCATGAAGTCTGGGTCTTCTAACTTCTGCCCCGGCGTTCTGCAGGCTTCCCATTGCCCTAAAGAAAATGTCTAAAGGTGTAATAAAAACCTTTATGTTCTCCCTCCTGTTTATTTTTTAGCCCTATGTTCTCCAACCCTTTAACCCACTGGCACTCCAGCCAAGCCAACCTGCTGGCAGACACTCTCTCCTGCTCTTCCAGAGTACAGACTGTATAGAATCTCTTTCTGTTCAGTGAACTCTACCCATCCTTCAGGACCCAGAGCAGCTGTTGAATGAGTGAGCTTTGTGGTCCCTCAGACAGTTAACACCTACTGCCTCTGTATTTCCATAAAATTTTCTTCTTCTCTTTGTTTAGTGGCTGTCATCTCAATTTATAGCATTTTGTTTGTCTCCTACACAAAACTGTGCATGCTTTAAAGTCAGAAATTTTGTTTCCAAAAATTCCTGTCCCCTATCTCTATCCATTGGTTAACATTTGCAGAATTGATTCTAGACTCAATTTTCTTCTTTTTTTATGGTGTCACATATGCTCAGGATAGCTTTGGAAGATCATAGAGAATGAGGGCTCTAAACAGTGTTTGATGAAACATTTAACCTAGCAGATCTGGTTCTTCTGGGTCGATTGTGGTTCCCATCTGTAGAGAATGTTTTACTTGTTTGCCTCATCGTGGACAAGCAGGCTGGTTAAACTCCAAATTGTTCCATAAACATTGAACTTCTCTCCAGGACTGCCTATTCCTCCACCTTCATTTCCTGCAAGTCATTTCTTGTTCACTGTGCACCAGCTGCACTGATGTCCCTACACATCCCAAGCTTCCTTTCTTCCTCATTGCCTTTGCAGGTGCTGTACTCTGCTTATCAGGGTCTTTTCCCATCTTCCTGGGGCTGCCTCTCTCCTCTTTCAGGTCTCGTTAAATATCAGCTTCTTTCACGAGTGTGAAAACTCGAATTATTCTCCTTCAGAGCTCCTACTTATTTTCTTCATGACATTTTAAGTCATAATTTATATTAGGTTGGTGAAAAAGTAATTGCATTTTTTGTCAATAACAGTCATGGCAAAAACCGCAATTACTTTTGCACCAACCTAATAGTAATTTCTGTGCCTGCTTACATATATTCATCTGTTTCTCTCATTAGAAGTGAGTTTCATGAAGGCAAGGACTACTTCTGTCTTGAGTATTGTGTAACAACGTTTCACAATATTTATATATTGAATGGATACATAAGAAAAAAATTGATACAATAAGGACAGGTATTACATATTGGGGTATCTATCAAATATAGCATTTTGGTAAGCTAAACTTCAGACAACAAAGACTTCACAAGGAGAACCGATCAGAGAGTCAATCAGTTAACAAGCCTGCAGTGACCCACTGGTCATTTGGGAAGCAAACTTTGTTAGGTGTCTACTAAGTACAGGAGATAGGCCAATATACAAACCATGGCTTTCCATTGTTTTTAGGGTGATGAACAAAACACTGGGTGATGTGCTTCAGACCCTCTCAGCTTCAGGCGACTATCCCCCTCGTTGATTGTGACACAGCCATACTGGCCTTCTTTCAATGTCTCCGAAATGCCATTTTACTCATTGCAAACATTACCCCACTTTATGCATTCAAAAAGATACACAAGATGAATTTACCTGACTCTCTCACAGGCTCTTACTGTTTCTTGTCTCTTTCCTAAGTTTTCCCAAAGTTTCCCGATGAAACCCATTCTTCAGCCTGTGCTCTTTATTGCCAGGCTGTTGTTGCAACAGATGTCTGTCTTTCCGTACTCCTCTGGGACTCTTGTGACTTTCTATAAACCACGTAAACAAAAACACACATTTTACCCTAATGCAACTTGGAAGAGAATTCTATGAATCGTTGTCAGTCTCAACAATAGAGTTAGTGTGTTTGCTTGAGAGACCATGGTACATATTTGAAAGACTATAAAAAGTTCATTAATGCAATGGAAAAGTGCCTCAAGAAGGTCACAGAAAAGGAGGAGAAAAGTTAAAACACAGAAGCAATCAACTTGAATTTCATCTGTGAGTTTCATTTTAGTCCTTTAGGAAAAGTCTTTTGGGCAAATAAATTCACTAATATTAGAATGCTTTTTATAATATAAACAACACATTTTTACCAGCTGTACTGATCAAAAATTAGAGGAATTAATCTTAAGAAAAACAAAGGTAGAATTTTACTTGCAGTTCCTCCTCCTTTGCCAAACAAGAACCTTTTTGTCCCTCGTGTTTTGACTACATTAACATTTATGTTGTTTGCATACAGTTGATAAAACTGCATGGAATATAGTGTCTTTCCAAATTCATCAAGACATACCTTGTGGTTCCGCAGTATGAACTGGTGATTAATGCAGCTTGTTACTCCTCTAGTGTGACTTTATAAACACAAGCCAGCTATATTCATCTTCTAAAGTTGAAAAATGAAAACTAGCTTTTCTCCACTTAACTTTTTCTAAAGTTTCTGCAAGATGGTGCTCATGTTACAGTTAAACATCAGCTGTACAGCTTTCTCTTTCTTTAGCTATTAGTCCCTTAGGTATAAGTCTGTAATCTAAGAGAGGTCAACTGTGTCCAAATAAAAAGTATGCCAGAATGTCTCTGGCATAAATCTCTCCCTAAAGATTCAGTAGTGTTACTTCAGGAGACAGGAAAAAACACTATGCTTTATCTAAAAATCTAAGAACTTAATTTATTTAAAAAATAAAACTGAGTTATCCAGTTATCCTTATAGAGAGCTATACAAGCACAGAATTTCCATGTTACTCATCAAATTGTTTTTCTTTTTACTAAGTTTGGAAATCACTTAAATAACCATAGACAAAATATGGCTGTACAGGAACTGAATGGCTATTATTGCAGAACTTTTTCTATTGTTATAAGCTACAGAGAGGGCACATTAATTAAAAGTCCTTTTGAGCATCATAGTCATCGCACAGTATCCAATTAATTTTAGAAGCAGCTTAGGGCCAATTATTGACAAACATATGCAGTAAATGGAGAATATCTTTCTATTTAGATCTCAGTTGCTTGTCTAAGTTTCTGAATTTCTTTACTAATAATTAATTGTTCTATTCCCAGTAACAGTCTTAAGATGGAATGCCTCTTATGGGTATATACATTTTCCTTACTGCACTTGTCTTACATGTGAATCCATCTCTTATGTAGATTGTATCTTGAAGCCCAGAGGCTTCCCATCATTACAAGAGGAAGTGAGTTCCAGTGGAGTCACTGAAAGCTGCTTTCCATGACAGCATTGCTCTCTCTGATGGGTCACACAAATCTTAAATCAGAAGTCATTTAAAACAGTTTCACTACTGAGGATATATTTACTGATGCCTCCTAATTGCAAATAAACACAACAAAAACAAGCAAGTTTCCCATCACTTAATGCCATTGATTTCCAAATATTCCATTTACTTATAATTGTTGCCTCTCCTTCTCTCTTCTATCATGAACTATTTTTTCAGGCTGGTGGTTTGATGCTTGTGGCCCCTCCAATCTAAACGGAATGTTCTATACTGCGGGACAAAACCATGGAAAACTGAATGGGATAAAGTGGCACTACTTCAAAGGGCCCAGTTACTCCTTACGTTCCACAACTATGATGATTCGACCTTTAGATTTTTGAAAGCACAATGTCAGTAGTGATTATAAAAGCAACAAAGAAATCTGGAGGAGCTGCCAGGTGAGAAAGTGCTTGAAAACTTCAGAAGCAAACAATATTGTCTCCTTTCCAGCAATAAGTGGTAGTTATGTGAAGTCACGAAGGTCCTTGACTGTGAATCTGGAGCCTTTTGAGTTCACAGGAGTCTCTACTTGGGGAGACAGTGCTCACGTGGCTTGACTATAGAAAACTCCATTGACTGTCGGGCTTTAAAAAGGGAAGAACCTGCTCAGCTTTGCTGTGCTTCAAACTACTACTGGACCTTATTTTGGAACTATGGTAGCCAGATGATAAATATGGTTAATTTCATGTAAAACAGGAAAAAAAAAAAAAAAGAGTGAAAAAGAGAATATACAGGAAGAATAGAAACAAGCCTGCCATAATCCTTTGGAAAAGATGTATTACACCACTGAAAAGGTGTTATATCTATGCAAACCTACTAACAAATTATACTGTTGCACAATTTTCATAAAAATTTAGAACAGCATTGTCCTCTGAGTTGGTTAAATGTTAATGGATTTCAGAAGCCTAATTCCAGTGTCATACTTACTAGTTGATTTCTGCTTACCCACCTCCAAATGAAAATTCCATTTTTGTAAGCCATAATGAATTATAGTACATGGACAATAACTGTGTGGTAGAAACAAACTCCATTACTCTGATTTTTGATACAGTTTTCAGAAAAAAAAAAATGGACATAAGTAAGGATGTATGTGGTGAAAACTTACCACCCCATACTATGGTTTCCATTTACTCTAAAAACTGATTGAATGATATATAAATATATTTATAGCCTGAGTAAAGTTAAAAGAATGTAAAATATATCATCAAGTTCTTAAAATAATATACATGCATTTAATATTTCCTTTGATATTATACAGGAAAGCAATATTTTGGAGTATATTAAGTTGAAGTAAAACCAAGTACTCTGGAGCAGTTCATTTTACAGTATCTACTAGCATGTGTATACATACATGTAACTTCATTATTTTAAAAATGTTTTTAGAACTTCAATACTCACCCTGTTATGTCTTGCTAATTTAAATTTTGCTAATTAATGGAAACATACTTACCAGATTCACACTGTTCCAGTGTCTATAAAAGAAACACTTTGAAGTCTATGAAAAATAATTATAAATATCATTGTACATAACATGTTTATATCTGCAATAAACCTAATAGCTAATTAATCTGGAATATGCAACATTGTCCTTAATTGATACAAAAAAACACAAATGCTCAAAGAAATCTACTATATCCCTTAATTAAATGCATCACTCTTAATATTTTTCTCCTTCAGGCCATTCCCTTAGGCAATTTTTAATTTTTAAAAATTATTATCTGGGGGAAAAATTGGCAAAACTATTATATGTAAAGGAAATATATACAAAAAGAAAATCAATCATAGTCACCTAAGAGAAATTCTGACTGCTAGTTGCTATAAATAACTTAATGGGAATATTCCTATGGGATAATCTATTTTAAGTGAATTTTTGGGGTGCTTGAAGTTACTACAGCATTTTTTCGAGAAGTCTTCTCTGCCTCTAAGTGTCCAAGGTTATAACAGTAAGTAGTTTTTATTAAAACATGAGTCACTATGGGATGAGAAAATTGAAATAAAGCTATTGGGTCTCCTCTCTTACAAAAGAGACAGTTGTTGGCAAGATAGCAATGCCAGCTTCAAACTTGGTGACTTGATCCACTATGCCTTAATGGTCTCCTCCATTTGCAAAAATAAAGCTATTCACATTGTCAAGAAAAATATGTTTTAAAGTCTACAATCAAGTCTTTTTTATATTTATGTGTCTGTATTCTACCCCTTTTGGCCTTACAAGTGATATTTGTAGGTATTATACCATTTTTCTATTCTTGGTGGCTCCTCCATAGCAGGCAAGCCTCTCCCTCTAAAAACCTTCTCGACTGTTTTCAATTAAGGGAAAGAAAATGAGTATTTTGTCCTTTTGTGTTCCTACAGACACTTTTTTAAACCAGATTTTGGATAAGGAATACTATTTCCAAACTCATATTACAAAAATAAAGTAATAAAAAAAAAGAAAGCATGATATTTACTATTTTGTTGTCTGGGTTTGAAAAATGAAATATTGTTTCCAATTATTTATAATAAAGCAGTGTAAAATGTTTTATGACTCCGTTATGTGTGTTATGTAATACCTACATGTTTATGGCAATTTAACATGTGTATTCTTTGCATTTAATTATTTCAGAATAGGGTAATTAGGTATTCGAATTTTGTCTTTAACATTCATGTGGTTTCTTGCAAAGTTTTTCATATCAACACAACATTATTTGATTTAAATAAAATTGAAAGTAATACTTGTGCAACTTCATTTTATTTTTAATACATATTTTGTGAAATTTAAATTAGAGATTTATGAAGTTATAGAATCATTGACAAAAATCTACCAAATGAACTAAAGCCTCAATCTTAGAAAAACTTTCAGTCTTGGATGAATTAAGAAAGCTTAGTCTCATTAGAATGGTAAATCAAAGCAGTGGGTCTCAGTCCCATGTCCCTACAATATGATTGTCGTGTCCTGCCAATTATTAAATGCCACATTATCATGTGACAATTGACAATATATTCTGGGAACTCTGAATGTAGAGTAAGAGGATGTGTGTTAAAAATTTGAGTTTGGTGTACAGGAGGAAAAGGAAGGCGCATAAAGGAGATGCTACTTGTCCCTCTCACCTAACATGCCATCAGCAGTCTTATCAGTCCTTGCAAGAAATTTCATGCCTATGGCCTTGATTCTTCTCCTATTTCCATCACATTGATTCAAACCTTCCTTCATTTTCTTTCACCTAGATGATTGGAAAAGACACTCTTTCATCCTGCCCCTCTGTGCTATTATTCACCTCACAACCATAAAACCTTATTCCTTCTAAAGCCAGACTTCTGAACATGGTTTTTCCCAGCTCAAAACACTTCAGCGTTTCCTCACTACTCCCTGAATTTAAAATAAACAGGTCAGGTTAATCTCAGCCTTCATTGCCAGACAGCTTCTTTCCACCTACTCAGTATTCCAATCAAAACAAAGAAGCCCCATGGTCGACTACTTAAAAAAATGATGTCTATTCTTCCCCTTTCTGTATTCATACCTTTTGCAATGCGAATTTGCAACTTGTTCCATAAAGAGATAAACTCTATTTCCTTACTCCCTGAATGGCTAGCTCCGGACTTGCTGTAGCCAATAGAACACAACAGAAGTGATGATTCTGTGCCAGTTCTGAGTCTGGTCAGAAACATTCTACGTTTGGCATGAAAAAAAGCCCAGCGTAGCCTAATGAAGGATTAGAGACCACATGGAGCAAAGCCTAGTCTACCAGCTGAGACCACCCTAGACCAGCCAGCCCATAGCTGACCCATGGATGATTCAAGATACATAAGTGATCTCAACTGAGATCAACTGAGCCTGGCTCAGATCAACAGAAGTGCTCAGCTAACATGCATAATCATGAGAAACAATAATGGGTTGTTGTTTTAAACCACTGCATTTTTTTTTCAGAGTTTTGTTTAACATCTTTATTGTAGCAATAGCTAACTGATACAGAATACAGTGCTGCAGCTGCCACCTACTCTTCTGCCAGCCATGTGAGTTTTATGCATCTTGAACTTTCAGAACCACGGTCTCGATTGTCCCTTCCTCTAACAACCTCTAACAACCCTCTGGGATGCATAAAAACATTAGTTTTTTCATGACCTCTTTTCTGATGCCCTCTATTAATTGTCACCTTCTCTATACTCACATACTTTTACAACTCAACATATTTTGCTTGAGTTTTATGAAAGGCTGCCTCTTACTTTTTTTTTTTTTTTTTTTTTTTTTTTATTCTCCACAGTACCTATTGAAAACTTGTTACTCGCTGAATGGAATTGAATTTTTTTGAAAAACTAAGAAATCCCTTCTACCTATACAAAATTCAACTCTCAGATTTGACCACTGTGTTGAGACATTTATTTTCAGACTTTAAACTTAGGCTATTCTCCTCCAAAAAAAGATATCTGAATTTATAATTTTAGTTAGCTCAGATGTCTACTTTATTATCAACTTCACTGGAATACACGTATTATATAAATTGAAGGAAACCTGCATGTTCTTCTAAATTTAAACCTATGTAAATATATAAAATGTACTATTGAATGGTAATTACTCATTTATTCTTTACACATATAGTATTGTTGGGGCCAGGCGCAGTGGCTCACGCCTGTAATCCCAGCACTTTGGGAGGCCGAGGCGAGCAGATCATGAGGTTAGGAGTTCGAGACCAGCCTGGCCAACATGGTGAAACCCCAGTTCTACTAAAGACACAAAAAATTAATTGGGCATGGTGGTGGGTACCTGTAATCCGAGCTACTCAGGAGGCTGAGGCAGGAGAATCGCTTGAACCCAGGAGGCGTAGGTTAAGGTGAACCGAGATTGCGCCACTGCACTCCAACCTGGGCAACAGGGCAAGACTCTGTCTCACACACACACACACACACACATACACACACACACACACACACATTTGGGCAACTTATGATTTAAGATTCGACTAAAGTTTTTTCTAGTATTTCCTCACGTATTTCTCTAACATATCGTCGTTGAAGTTAATATAGTGAACATAATTAAAGGATTCCTGGGAAAAACTCAAAGAAGTCATTATATTGCCTGTATTCTTTCAAGAAAGCAAGTTAGAGTCATCTTCAATGAGGAGTAAATGATAGATCATGGTTAAAATTTAATAATTCCCTTTTGACACAGGACAGTCTCTGACATGTGAACTGTCATCAAATGTAAAAGGATATTTTATTTTATTTTATTTTATTTTGTTTTGGTGAAGAGGAAGCTGCATCCTGGTATCTTTTACAAACAAGATCCTATTCTATCTCCTTATGAAAGCAGTCTGCCTCCTGCCCATCCATGCACTCTGTCTTGGCCCCTGGGGAGCCCATGTGCTGGTTGTGAAGGTGAAAGCTGGGAGGGTACCACTATCATGCAGTTGTGCCACAGAATTACTGTGACTCCCTTACCTGAGTTTCTCTTACATTAACTAAATTTTAAAAATATAGATCTGCTTTCTAGATACGCTGTAAGGAACTGGAATCAACTAAAAAAGCATTAAACTTTGTAAGTTAAAAATGAATTTATAAGAAAATATTATAAGCAGATAATATTCAATCGTGTGGACTTTAATATAATGTGTAAACATCAAACAATGGTGTGAAAGTTTAGAGTGAGAACATCATTAAGGCTCTAAATTAACTTAAACATTTCCTTTAGGAGAAAGGCATAAACCATCATAATATTCATACTGAAATGCTGGATTATACTTACATAAGTCCTACCCTAGAGAAATAATTGTATAGGTTTAATGGTATAATGTGCATTATATTTAACAGACATATTGAACTGCTACTAGTATCCAGGTAAAGCATTAGGAAGGTACTTAAATATACAGAGATAATTAAGGCATATGGACATTCACAATAGTCAGAAAAGCAAGAAGAAATAAATAAGCAATACAAAAGTGTTTATGTTAATAAATTAATCTATGTTAAATCTATAAGAACACGGAGATGGGAGTGATTAAATCTGCTGAATTTTATGTTGTGTATAGTTGTAAATAACAAGTGTGTAAAAGATGAGAACTTCCATGCAATAGTAAGTTTTATATAGAGATGTTTTTAAAATTAAAAGGAACATATAAGTCTCCCTCAATTTGCACAAATTTTCATAGAAGATGGGATCTATGGCACTTTCGGAAGCTAAGGCTGTTCTGTCTTTTGAGTCCAGGAGTTTGAGACCAGACTGGGTAACATGGTGAAACCCCATCTCTACGAAAAATATAAAAATTAGCCTGGCATGGTGGTGTGCACCTGTAGTCCTAGCTGCTTCGGAGTCTGAGGGGGAAGGGTCGCTGGAGCCCAGGAGGTGGAGGCTGAGAAGAGGAACTGAAGAGGCATACAGGTGTCAGAAAGCTTGGAGTTGTGGGGAGCTCCACGTTTTTCAGTATAAATTGACTGTAATGTTTATTTGAGGGAAGAGCACTAGGAGAAGAGGTTGGAGTTGGGGCCACATAACGAAGGACTTCAAGTCATGTTCCTAAGCTTAGGCTTTATCTTCTCATTAGAGAGAGACAGTGAAGAATTTTTCACTTTTTGGAATTAGAAGATAAGTTGGAAGGGGATAAGAATGGAGAAGTTTGGACCTGTGGGAAGCCTATTTATTATAGAAGCCAACTAGGATGGGGACCTTATCCATACAGCAATGACAGTAAAAACGAACTGAAGAAGTTGGATTTTGAATGATATTAAGGAAAAATAATCTAAGGAACTTAATAATTGAACGAGAGGCGGGGGGAAATCAAAATCATTCCAGATTTTGGCTTGGTTAATTAAATAGGGGGCAGTATAAATCACCTAAATAGGAAACACAGGTTCTGGGGAGTAGCTAATGAGCTAGGTTTTACATGTTGAGTTTTAGAAGTAGTGATTCAAGTTTGGTAGTTGGATATATGAGTCTGAACTCAAGCAGGATTAAAGTGTAAGACTGTGGTTAGATACACAAGAGGAAATCCAAAGAGAAATGGAGCCATAGGAGTTGAGTAAGTAAATTACATCAAGAATAAGTGAGGTAATTGTGAGCATGGCCATGAGACTGGGGAATTCTCCAAGTGGGAGATGAACCTGGAGCAATATGAATGAGAGTAGGCAGTCATAATTCCCTTCCTCATGGGAGGATGCTTCCACAACTGTAACCTTGAAATTTTTAAGTATTAAGGGAGTCATCCAAATTTTTAGAGTGTCCCTCAATTCAAATGCACCCCATATGTGGTAGTCGCATTGTGCCAGATCCAAGCTAGTGGCCTACTTCCACACAGTTCCTTACTCTGCCATTTTTGGTATGCTTTCCACTGCCCCATACTAATTTCCCTGTAATCTTTCTATTGCTCCAACCTCATTCCTTTCTGATTATACAGACCCACAATATATTTAGTCCTGTACCAGACTTCCATGCTGTCAAAAGTGCAAACTCATGATGATTTTCAGCATTACTCTTTCAATAGAAAATATTTATTTGGCTTAAAATATTTTAAGGTGTTTTATTGCTTTCCAACATAACTTTATTTGTTCCAAGAAACATTTTATCAAAATATTCATTTCAAACTGTCATAATCCTTTTGCATTGTTGCACTGAGCTTTCTGCTTAGTGTTTCATAAGGCAAAAATCATGGTGAGCAGCTGCATTCTCATCTGGAACTCAGGATCCTCTTCCAAGTTTATTGTTGGCAGAGTTAAGTTATTGGGGTTGTAGAAGTGATGTCCCATTGTCTGCTGGATGTCAGATGGGGGGTCATATTCAGCACCTGGCTACTCTCAGGGCAGGTGATCTGAATGGGTTTGACCTGAACATATGAGTGGGTCCTTTAAATATGGATCTAGAGGTCTGAGACAGGAGTTAAATCCAACACATTCATTGTCTTGGGGATTATACAGAGGAAGTACAATAGGGGGTAGGAAGTCTTGGCGGCCATCATAGAATTCTGCCTACCATAGATGGCAAACCAAAGGCATAATAATACCCTGTTTATCAGGAAAAGAATCTAAGGTTTTGAAAATGATACATATGAAGAAACACATTGTGTATCTATCTATCCATCTATCTCCCTATTTATCTACCTATCTAACTACCTATTTATCAGAAGATCTAGCCCAGTGAACAAACACTGGTATTTATCCTGAAAAATTATTTTAACCTTTCTGAAATTGTTTCCTCAGTTACTAAACATTGGTAACCTAGTTGCTTTCTCCTCCTTTTCTGTACCATTTTCAGAATAAAAATGAGATCATTTAAGTATCTATTTTGGGTGTAAATCTCATTTCACCAGTACAGACAAGCAAAGAATATCACAATACTTTATGGAGGTTTTTGTTTGTTTGTTTGTTTTTGTTTGTTTGTTTTTTCCTGGAGTCTCACTCTGTCACCCCAGGCTGGAGCACAGTGGTGCGATCTCAGCTCACTGCAACCTCCGCCTCCAAAGTTCAAGTGATTCTTCTGCCTCAGCCTTCTGGGTAACTGGGACTACAGGTGCACGCCACCACACCTGGCTAATTTTTGTATTTTTAGTAGAGACAGGGTTTCACCGTGTTGGCCAGGATGGTCTCCATCTCCTGACCTCGTTATCCACCCCGTTCAGCCTCCCAAAATGCTGGGATTACAGGCGTGAGCCACTCTGCTCGGTCTATGTGTTTTGAATCAACTTCATTTTGCCTACAAACCCCCCATCAAGCCAGCAAGGAAATCACTTTAGTCATTTTGCAACCTCCCCACTCTAGCACAGTGTAAAGGACCCAGAGGCAAACGGACAGCCTAGGTCTTGGAGACACATCTCCAGTCATCATTCCACATCCTTGATCCCTGAGACACACATTGTTCTTCTCCCATTGCTTCCTTCAGTCCATCCAACCCTGAAGAGGCCAAGCCACACTTTGGGCAGGAAGCCATAGAGCCTTTTTCCCCGACATCCATTTTGCCTGCACTTTTAGGAATGATCTACAAATAAGGTATGGGTTTCTGCTATTTGAAAAACTCCAGGACTGCTTTTCCTCTCTTAGTCTCCAGGCATCTGGGGAGTCTGGGGAGGTCCCTCTCTTTCTCTCTCCTTGCGTTTCCCATGGGCCTGGCTGCTCCCTGGAAGGCTGCAATGCCTAAAACAACTCCACAAGTGCAGGGTTGCCCAAGATAATCGCTCTTGAAAGGAAGCTTATTTCATAGGCCCTTGAAATATAAGAAAAAAAGAGTAAGGAGCAGTGTCTCAAAGGCCCCACCCACCTTAAGCCCTGGGTTCACGGCAGCTCCCCGGTGCCCTACTTAAGAGCAGGTCTGTTCAGAGGCACACCCTGTTGGATCACTCTCCAGGAAACCTAGCATAATCCCAATGGCCTTAGGTTCTTGAACACAATATCTAATAATGAAAAATTCTTGAAATCAATTTCTACTTTTCTTTTCACAAAAATATCCCTAAGCAAAGAGCTTGACTTTTTCTTGAACGAGGAAAATACAGGTAGAAAAATACACATTAATACGTTAAAAATTATTCTGCCACACAAAATTTTTAGAACTAAATAATTAATTTTGGGGTGGGTGTTATGCCTGTATTAGTCCCATTTAAACAGGTAGGCATCACTCAGTTCCTGAGCCAATTCTTGATAATCCAAGACCATATTAGGAACCAGGAGATCTGAAGTTAACCTTACTGATCTCAATGCGGTGGCTTATCAGTCTGGGTTGAGGACCTTGATATTCATATGCCCACCAATCCTAAAGGTCTCTAATTTCTATCGTTCATGCCAGTTGAAAAACATGGGTTTCAGACAAGATTGTCTGATTTCCACTATTTTTTTCCCTGAAGCTGAGACCCTGGACTGAATCACAGGTTATTTGTCTAGGGCCTTGGTAGCACACCTAAGTCATGCCAGCTACTTCTTCCAAAAGTTTGGATCATACCTTCATGCACCCATACACACTGGCTGAGATGCTGCTTCTTACAGAATGGACACTTACAACCTCTTAGAAATGTCATGACCAGCTTCCAACCTGAGACTTATATACAGAGCTCCACCATCAGACTGGATCCTTTGCATGATGATGATAATGCTGCTGCTGCTGATGATTGTGAAAATAAAACAATCATAACAATTGTAGTAGTTAGCATTAACCTTGAACACTGATACTGTTATTAGCAAGACTACTACTAACAGTAGCTAGCATACATTTAGTATTACTATAAGCCATTTCATCCTATGACACCATCATGTGTGCATTGTTAGTATACCCTTTATATACAGGAGAAAACTGAAGGACAGAGAAGGTAAAGAACTGCCCAAGGAGATGCAGCCACTAAGTGGTGCTGGGAGTTAAACTCAGCAGTGTAACCCAAAATTGCACTGCCCATTTTTATAGCCACTAGCCACATATGGCTATTGAGCACTTGAGATGCAGTTCATCCAGATTGAGATGTATTGTAATGGAAAATGCACACCAGATTAAGAAGGCTGATCATATTTTGAAAATGATGTCAAATATCCCATTAATAATTTTATATTGATTAGATATTAAAATATCCATTTCTGGAATGTATTGGGCTAAATAAAATATGTTAGTAAAATCAATTTTACCCATTTCTTCTCACACTTTTTGATGTAGAGACTAGAATAGTTTAAATTACACATGTGGCATGCAATCTACCTCTGTTGTGCAGAAATAGCTGTCCAGAGAGCACACTTACAGATACATATCCTAACAGCATCAGTGATCATACTAAATGCGCTAGGCATTTAAAAAACATGGATTTGAACTGTGTAGGTCCACTCACTGGCTGACTTTCTTCTGCCTCTGCCACCCCTAAGACAGCAAGACCAAACCCTTCTCCTCCTTATCCTACTCCTCAGCCTATGTAACATAAAGACGACAAGGATAAAGCCCTTCATGATGATATGCTTCCACATAATGAATAGTAAATGTATTTCTCTTTCTTATGACTTTCCTAATAACATTTTCTTTTCTCTAGATTTCTTTACTGTAAAAATAGAGTATATTATACATATAGCACACAGAACATGTGTTAATCGACTATATTATCTATAAGGCTTCTGGTCAGTAGGCTATTAGTAATTAGCTTTTAGGGGAGTCAAAGTTCTGTGTGGATTTTTGCCACACAAGGGGTCATTGTCCCTGCATTGTTCAACATCAACTGTAGTTCATTTATGCTCTAAATAACCCTAAAAAGAAGGTATTAGCACTTCCGTTTTACCAATGAAGCAATCCAGATGCAGTCCATTAAGGCACTTATCAATGACCACACAGTGAATAAACTTTGGTCTCATGATCCCTGATCCAGTGTGCTTTACTCTGAAGTCATGTAAAATTCTTATAATCTATAACCAGGCTATAGGGATTCTGTGATTCTTTTAATATTTTATGCTTTCTAGCATTCCAAGCTAGCCTTAAAAAAGCTGTTCAGTCTTCCAGAGGAATAGCTTTACAAGAACAGTTTTAAAATATTCTTCTCAACTTAACATATTATATCAGTTCACATTGGATAATAATCCCCTTACTCCTTTCTTCTTTTTGTGAAGAAACTTCTGGTTCACTTCCTAAAACACATACCTTCCTTTAGCAATTCTTGAAAAACAAATTAAAACACCTTTCTTATATTAATTTTGTGTGTAAATGTTATTAAATATGAACATCAGTCTATAATCTTTCTGTACTGAATATTCACTAAAGATGGAAAGAAACTTCATATAACCTTATATAACAGAAATTGGGAAAAAGAATAATAATTTTTGACTACATAAGCCTTTATTACATATAACATAAAATGACTGCATTTTATAATTTTGGGAAGTTCTACTATTCTGCAAGGCCATACTTTCACCTTACATCTTTCACCATTTGAAATGACTTCAAATGATGCTCTATTTCTATCTGTTCTTTGCCTGTAGGAGTGTGTCCATTAGAAGTATGGCTCTGGGATGCTGGAGGGCTGAGAGCTGGGCCAGAAATGTATTTCAGCAACAACTGTTCTAAATATGATCCTCAAACATAAATGTCTCCCCTCCAACCCAAGTCCTATGTACTTGCACATTTGGGTCCCACTGTCTGGAATGCCTTACATTTTATACCCTGTGTCCAAGGCTGTTGGGAATCTTTATAAAATCATTTAAGACTTTGCTGAAACATCCCTTCTTCTATTATCCTTTCCCCAGTTCCCAGTAACCTCGACAGGATGCCCATGAGTCCATGATACTTTAAAATTCTTATTGGAGTACCCAGTACAGGATCTGTTTATGATTTGTGACTGTCTTTCTTTCTCAGTAGAACATGAGCTCCTGAGAGCAGGAACTTTCTTTTTAATTTATTGTCATATTCTTTAAATTTAGTGTAAAACCCAACCTTGTCGAACATCGTACAGCAAATATTTGTTGAATCTCATCATTTCCTCTCTCTCCCTTGCACTCTGTATTCCAGTCCTGTTGAACTTTCATTTCATCCTGTTGATTTGATTCTTTCTTGTCCCTATGCCTTGTGTATATGATATTTACATTATCATGTGATATTACAGGCAGTACTGCCTGCAGTACTCCCTCCATATACCCGCTCCTTCCTTCAGCCAGCCAACTCCTCATTCTTTATTCTTCTTCTGAAAGATTTTCCTGACTTTTGAGGGAAATAGATGTTCCTTCTCTATGTCCTTACTACTCCTTGCACTATCCCCAACATCATACTCTGTGCACCGTTCTGGAAACAAGAAACCTGAAGGCAGAGGCCAGGTCGGGTTTGTTTACCACTGTATCCCTGTACCTGGGACACTTTGTGACATGAAGTGGTTGTTCAATAAATATTTCTTGAATAAATAGTTGAATAAATTTTATTCAAACACAGGCTTGTCATTTTTACACCCCATTTTGCACTTCCATCTGTGTTCGGTATGCCATTTAGAAATACTTGGAAAGATAATATAGTATAAGGGAACTTTAGGTTCCAAATATAACATAATTAGAAATATTTTCCTAGGGAGTTTATTTTACAGTGACAGGAGCCGGTAGCTGTCAATGTGGAGAAGCCTGTATGGATGCACAGGCAGAGTAAAGCTTGGAAACAGCAACCCTGCTGGTGTAGCTTCTCATCTTGTATTTCCCTTGATATTGATTAGTGGTATCACCATCATACTCAGCTACCCAAACCAGAACCTGAGAGTTAGGTACACTTCTTCTTTCTCTACCTCCTGATCCACCTTCACAGCAAATCACCAGGTCCTCCTGATTTTACCCCTTGAACGATTCTCAAACACACCCCTTCCTCTCCTATCCAGGTCCTCATAATCTGTTACCTGCACAATTGCAATATCCCCTAACTGTTCTCAAGGCTCTAGCTTTGTTCTTCTCAACCTCATCTTCCCATTGCTACAAAGGTGAGCATTTAGAATCAGAATATGGCACCCCTCTTCTTAAATCATTTCAGTGGGTGGTTCCTTGTCACCTTGAGCATGAAATCCATTTTCAGCATGGCAATACAAGGACCTCCACCATCTGGTCCCTACCAACCCATCTAATCTCTTCTTGGATTTAAAATTCTAATAAATGTGAAATATAATTTCACCCATAATCCATGCGATTTAACGCATCTATGCTTTTGTTCATCTTGCTGTATCTTTCTTACATGCCTTCTCTTATAGCCTCTTGTATAATTATTACTAACTCCTTAAAACTCACATGGACAGTCATCTTATTCAGAAAGTTTTGTCTAAATTCCATGTTTGGCTTAATGTCTTTCCTCTGGATGACCATAATATCCTGTATACACCTTTGTCTCTACTTTGAGATGACTGTCCAGTGGTCTCAAAATTTTTATCATGTTCTTAATTAATAACATTGCTGAATATGCACCTCAATATATGTTTATTTGTTTATGTATGCAGGTATATATTTATGTATGCATAAATTTATATATATACTCCTCTATTAATTATGTATTGTGTATTTTAAGGTATATGTAAAATAGACATTGTAAGCACCGATAAAGGTAAAATGACAACATTTAAGGCATTTTGAAATGTCTTAATGCATTGAAAAACACACTTTTCTATACAGTCAGTAATGCTCTTTACAGAAAGTCATGTACCTTGATTGGTTTGTTAATTAGGATATACCTATTTAAAAGATTTAGAAAGCCCGTACCAGAAAAAATTGATAAGTTGGACTTAATCAAAATTAAAAACTTCTGTTCGGCAAAAACACATACACACAAAAAGAAACAAACTGGAAAAAGGGATTTGTATTTCAAATAGATAACTCTTAAAATGAAAAGATTTAAAAACAACATCAAACACCTTTTGAAAAATAGAGGAAAGACTTAGACAATTCACAAAGTAGGATACAGAAAAAGCCAAAAAGCACAGAGAAAAGTGCTCAATAGCATTGCCATCAAGGAAATGGGAATTCAAACCACAGTGAAATACCACTACACCTGCATGGAAAAGAGAAACTAAAAGATGAAAAACACCAAAAGCTATAGAGTTTGTGAAACAGACGGAGATCTTGTGCACTGCTTAGCACATTCTCATGAAGTTGAACATGTACCAACTGTAGCACACATAAGGAAGAACAACATACTTACAGAAAATATGACTTGTACAAAAATATGTGTTTTATATATAATAGGTAAAATGGTAAGCAACCTAAGTACCTAGCAAATGGTGAATATATGTACTTTTTAAAATGTAGTACCACCGAACAATGGAATACTACTCAGCAACAAAAAAGGACTAAACTACTGACAAGTGCACTAAAATAAAAGGGCCTCAAAAACGTTATTCTAAGTGGAAGAAGTCAGTCACATATGAATACATTCGGTATGAATTTTCTTTATATAAACCTCTAGATAAGGCAAAACTATGGGAAAAGAAAAGCAGTGACTCTCTCTGAGGAGTAGGATTGACTGAGAAAGGGTCTGGGAGAAATCTTCTAGGATAAATAAATGGTTTCTATATTGATAAGAATATGAATTGCATGAGAATGTGCATTTGGCAAAATTTATCTCACTGTAGAGATAAATTTTATCTAACTGTAGAGATGTATAAAGCAGTGTCTGGAGGGACCAAAACCAAAACAAAGACTTTTATTTTTTAAAAAGTTACCTATAAGGGGCCGGGCGCGTTGGCTCACGCCTGTAATCCCAGCACTTTGGGAGGCCAAGGCGGGCGGATCATGAGGTCAGGAGATCGAGACCATCCTGGCTGATACAGTGAAACCCCGTCTCTACTAATAATACAAAAACATTAGGCAGGCATGGTGGCGGGCACCTGTAGTCCCAGCTACTCGGGAGGCTGAGGCAGGAGAATGGCGTGAACCTGGGAACAGATATAGAGAGTACCAGAACATAGGACTTCCATGGATATACCTTGTTCTATTGACTTCATTTTGGAACCATGTGATTATTTTACGGAATTATAATGCAAACTTTATTGGAAAACAAAACTGATACATTGAATGGCAAATGAATTGTGTGTGTTAACTGTGCATTGCATTGCTGGCTCAACCAAAAAACAGAGAAACTATTTCAATTAATTTTAGAGCACAGTGATTTGACAATATGCTCTGGTGGAATATATGCCAAACGTACTCACAAAATTAGTCATATTGTTGTTGGTATTGTGAATTTTTGTCATCCAGAGACTGCTATGTGTATTTTGTAGGATAAATTACATGAAAAAATATGTTAATGTTTTGGAGACCAGGAGTTTCCATCTGGATAAAAGGTGCTGCTGATGAAAGATCAAGTAGATTAAATAAAAACCAAGTCCTGACTCAGAATTAGTATTATCAGTATGGATTCAAGCTGCATTTTACCATCTTAAAAAATTCATGCTTTTTCGCACTTTCTCCTGAAAAGACCTGTGATCAATGACCAATCAATAAGCAATAAAAAAAGTGTCTAACAGCCAGATTATAATTTCTACTATTTCTCACTAATAGGAAATAGGACATTTTGGAGAAATGGCTAAACTCAGATCTGAAGGGGAAAAAGGCACCAAAAAAGCATGATGCTATCAAAGGCTAGAGGGGGCATGTCAAAAAGACTCTGAAATAAGCTTAAAGAGGCCCCCACTCAACAACAATAAAAGATGCAATGGATTAAAAGAAAGCAAGTATGCTTGAATTTATTAAAAACAACAAGTATGGTCAATTTATTTTTTAAATACATTGGACATCTTTCGATAATGCTAAGAAACAAAATCATTCTGTTGAAAACTAACAAATGAAAGAATCCGGTGTTTATCCTTCTTGTCCTAGACAAACTGTATCTTAGGGTAAAAAAAAAATAGTTGATGTAGATGTTTCTCTTTACAGAATGGTAAAATCACAATATTACTATTTTGCAGCCCATGATGAACCAGTGGGTCTACCTGATGGTTGTTAGCGTAATACAAATAAAGAATTAAATATCAAATGACTCCTAACTGAAGCATACAACATTGTCTATGAAGCATTCTTGGTGAAAACAAAATTGAATACAATTTGATGCAACCACTGCTAGCTAGGTCTAATGACCAGTTTATAGGATCCCTATTTAAACAAACAAGCTATTATGTATATTTATAAGATAATCAGGCATTTTGAGATAGAAATCTTATAAAGATATGCAAGTTCAAATGGTAGAAGGGCATCAGAGACTTAGTTTATTAGATGAAGAAACTCATTTTTAAACTTGATTTATACATTAGGCAAAATTTTGTTGAAATTTGATAACTTCCTTTTCCTTGATGTCACTAGTTTTGTAAACTATTAATTTGAATATTTAACAAAAGGTTTCAAAACACATAAGAACCCTTTATTTGTAGAATTTTAACAGGTAAGATAATACCATACCTCCAATATTTTTTCAATAAGTAGAAATAATGAGTAATGTCACAGATAAATGTACTCATAACACTTGCAAAAAGGAAATAATTTAACCTGGAAACAGTTTTTATATCCTTCTTCAAAATGATTTTTCTATAACCAGTGTTTCTTTAAAAATCCGTTTTTAGAGTGTGTGATTCCTAAAAATAGATTCATTAGGCATCATGCCAGTAAAGTCCATTTGTCAAAAAATTTGGAATACCTTTTTAAGTAAAAGAGTAAGCATATAGATTAGCTTTAAGTCCAATAACATTTTTCAAAAAAGTCTTTAAAAAATATTTCAAAGATCCTACTGTATCTGAGATGCCTTGTTATTATAAAGAGGATATTTCTTAAGAATTTATGCACTCTATGCATTTCTGAGTGTATGCACCTTTTTTTTTTTTTTTTTTTTTTTTTTTTTTTTTTTTTTTTTTTTTGGCCTAAATTGCTTGCCTATGAAGGATTCAGGAAATTATATTCTCTCCTCAACATTTCCCTGAAATCCATCTGAAAAATTCCAGTAAAGAGCAACCGCTTCATCAGTAACTACACTTCACAGTTATTTCCACAAACATTATTTTTATTAAAAAAAATTTCTGCTGAGAATATATTATCTCCTTTGGTGGTTAGAAAAAACAAGTCGTTCTTTGTGTATGTTATTGTTGAAACAGAATGAAGAAAATACCAGCAGCTGGGACATGTTAGAAACATTTCTTCCTTCTTCCAAGGCATTGCAAAATTCCCAAGTTGTAGCTTCTGTCTAATATTTACAACTGTATCAATATTGTGCATCTTCCAACGATTTTATGACAAAGGAAGGCATTTAAGTATATAATTGTATGTTATATCATTTTCTATGTATTATTTTGGCCATTGTTATTGTGGTAGGAAGAATAAGCATGTTTCTAAAAGTATTTTTTTTCATCATTAAGTAACATACCTCAAATAAACCTTTTAAACATTGATTATTATGTTTAATAAAATTTTGTAAGAATTTATTTGCATTTCTTATGATTTTAAACATTACGCAGAGGTATAGGTATTTGTTTTTATGTTTTCCACCACTCCAAACTCATCATAGTAAATGTGAGAGAGTCAAGATGCCACGATCTCTATGGGTGATTAGTTTGTCTTAATTTCTTTGCATTGGGCATCTTTGCATTTTACATTTCACCTATTTCTTTATTTTATAAAAATAAACAGAAATAAGCATTTTGGTATTTTCTTCCTGTAATCAAAGGCTTTTCCTGTAAATCCATGGTGTAAGAACCCTATTTTGAAACCATGTCTCTCCTAAGATTCTTCTATGTAGAGATGAGGTTTTATTTATATTTGTAAACCTATATGAAAGCTCAGGGCTTGGCATCTGCTAAATAATTGTTAACAGAGCTAAAAAAGAACTGAAAGATTAGATCTCAAAGAAGTTATATATTTTCTTATATAATTCTTATTCTTTCAGAGATAGATATTTTGTCTGGTTTATTGTACTTATTATCTAAGGTTTATTTCACTCACCTTTTAATGACACTGTTTATAGATATTATCAGTGTTTTACAATAACAGCCATTTCATTAAGGCAAGCAATATTTCATCAAAAAAAAATATATATTTTTTTTATACTTTAAGTTCTAGGGTACATGTGCATAACATGCAGGTTTGTTACATATGTATACTTATGCCATGTTGGTGTGCTGCACCCATCAACTCGTCAGCACCCATCAATTCATCATTTATATCATGTATAACTCCCCAATGCAATCCCTCCCTCCTCCCCCCTCCCCATGATAGGCCCCAGTGTGTGATGTTCCCCTTCCCGAGTCCAAGTGATCTCATTGTTCAGTTCCCACCTATGAGTGAGAACATGCGGTGTTTGGTTTTCTGTTCTTGTGATAGTTTGCTAAGAATGATGGTTTCCAGCTGCATCCATGTCCCTACAAAGGACGCAAACTCATCCTTTTTTATGGGTGCATAGTATTCCATGGTGTATATGTGCCACATTTTCTTAATCCAGTCTGTCACAGATGGACATTTGGGTTGATTCCAAGTCTTTGCTGTTGTGAATAGTGCCGCAATAAACATACGTGTGCATGTGTCTTTGTAGTAGAATAATTTATAATCCTTTGGGTATATACCCAGTAGTGGGATGGCTGGGTCATATGGTACATCTAGTTCTAGATCCTTGAGGAATTGCCATACTGTTTTCCATAATGGTTGAACTAGTTTACAATCCCACCAACAGTGTAAAAGTGTTCCTATTTC
Organism: Rhinopithecus roxellana; assembly: GCF_007565055.1. Lineage (NCBI taxonomy): Eukaryota > Metazoa > Chordata > Mammalia > Primates > Cercopithecidae > Rhinopithecus > Rhinopithecus roxellana. The sequence continues at coordinate 71,368,564 of NC_044557.1, read as the reverse complement.
TCCACATCCTCTCCAACACCTGTTGTTTCCTGACTTCTTAATGATTGCCATTCTAACTGATGTGAGATGGTATCTCATTGTGGTTTTGATTTGCATTTCTCTGATGGCGAGTGATGATGAGCATTTTTTCATGTGTATGTTGGCTGTATGAATGTCTTCTTTTGAGAAATGTCTGTTCATATCCTTTGCCCACTTGTTGATGGGGTTGTTTGTTTTTTTCTTGTAAATTTGTTTGAGTTCTTTGTAGATTCTGGATATTAGCCCTTTGTCAGATGAGTAGGTTGCAAAAATTTTCTCCCATTCTGTAGGTTGCCTGTTCACTCTGATGGTAGTTTCTTTTGCTGTGCAAAAGCTCTTTAGTTTAATTAGATCCCATTTGTCAATTTTGGCTTTTGCTGCCGTTGCTTTTGGTGTTTTAGACATGAAGTCCTTGCCCATGCCTATGTCCTGAATGGTACTACCTAGATTTTCTTCTAGGGTTTTTATGGTATTAGGTCTAACATTTAAGTCTCTAATCCATCTTGAATTAATCTTCGTATAGGGGGTAAGGAAAGGATCCAGTTTCAGCTTTCTACTTATGGCTAGCCAATTTTCCCAGCACCATTTATTAAATAGGGAATCCTTTCCCCATTTCTTGTTTCTCTCAGGTTTGTCAAAGATCAGACGGCTGTAGATGTGCGGTATTATTTCTGAGGACTCTGTTCTGTTCCATTGGTCTATATCTCTGTTTTGGTACCAGTACCATGCTGTTTTGGTTACTGTAGCCTTGTAGTATCGTTTGAAGTCAGGTAGCGTGACGCCTCCAGCTTTGTCCTTTTGACTTAGGATTGTCTTGGCAATGCGGGCTCTTTTTTGGTTCCATATGAACTTTAAAGCAGTTTTTTCCAATTCTGTGAAGAAACTCATTGGTAGCTTGATGGGGATGGCATTGAATCTATAAATAACCTTGGGCAGTATGGCCATTTTCTTAACCTAAAAATAAAGCCATGTATCACTCTCAGTGCCATTTCCTACATTTAAGGAAGCAGGAGTCAAACCTCAAAACCATTACTGAGACATGATATCCATGATTCTCTTGGATATTCAAAGTCTACGACCAAAACAAATAATATTGCTTTGCTTCCACTTAATAATTTATTAGGCTTAGTCTCTAAAAACATGCCTGAAATTTAAAACTTCTCCATTATTAACCACTGTTTATTGGCTTTAAATAATAGACTTGAGGCTGTAAAAAGAGGAGAATTTTTACCTTAAGGGTTTTCTGGGTAACTTAGACCAGAAGCTCAATGGAAATGTTTCAGAGTAGAGCTCCAATTTTAGCTGAATTTATAGTTCACAAATGCAATTATAGGGAGCCAATAACCTCTAAATTATGACACTTACAATTTCAAATTCCAATCAGTCAATATTTATAGCGCACCCACTGGGTGGAAAATGCTGTAGTGGCACCATGCATAAAAACAAAATAATAATTTTATTACAAGGAATAAACAATACAGTTGGAACACCACTGTGTCAAAGCCTTACTACCATGCTGTTGACTCAGACATAAAATTCAATGGCACGTTAATAAGTGAATTCACTAAAGTGTTTTTTGTTTCTACAACACTAACATCTCATCCATGATCTGTCACACTGTGGATGCTGCACTGTTTTGAGCAACCAGATACAGCTTGCCGATCAATTCCACCCGTCATCGAGACACTAAGGCAACTTTCCTAGGTTCTTTTTGAATGAAGCCTTTTAATCTCTTCCTGTAAATAATGAAAGAGAATTAGGGCCTGATTCCCAAAGAGAAGACTGAAACTCTCAAATAAGAAAGGGGAAGAAAAAACTGAAGGTGCCTCCAAAATAAAAGGTGTACCCAATGACAGGTAAAAAGATCATCCCCACCTAGGAGTCAATATGCATCTCTGATCAGCAAATATTGCTAACAAGTGTGCCAGGAATAATGGAGGACCCGACTAGAAAGATGGGATTGTCAGGGAACCAACATTAATTAAGCATACATCCAAAAAAGAAATCAAGAATCTCACTAGTGTTACAAGAAGGCTTTGGATCTGGTGCATATCTGGGTATATGTGTGGAAGCTTGCTTGGGGGAACTTTGTCCTGTGGCCTGGGTTAGGAGGTTATCATATTAATATTTTGTTGAATTTGGAGTAAATAGCAGAGCACCCAAAATTATTTAGGAAATTTGAACAGAAACAAGACAAAATCAACAGCAACGTCCAGTTTAGGATAAGGTGGGAGGTGAGGGTGGAAGAGGTAAGGCAGTAGTAAGGTAAAACAATCATTTTCAGAAGCTGTCCTGGGCGGGGCACGGTGGCTAACGCCTGTAATCTCAGCACTTTGGGAGGCTGAGGCGGGCGGATCACTAGGTCAGGAGATCGAGACCATCCTGGCTAACACGGTGAAACCCTGTCTCTACTAAAAATACAAAAAAAAATTAGCCGGGTGTGGTGGCGGGCGCCTGTAGTATCAGCTACTCCGGAGGCTGAGGCAGGAGAATGGCGTGAACCGGGGAGGCGGAGCTTGTAGTGAGCGGAGATTGCACCACTGCACTCCAGCCTGGGAGATAGAGCGAGAGATTCCGTCTCAAAAAAAAAAAAAAAAAAAAAAAAAAAGTTGTCCTGGATAATTTATAACGTATAGTTTAGGTGTTTTTTCCCCTGAACGTAGAGAACATTCCCTGCAGGGAAAGTAATACCTTCAGAAGGTCAATTTTAGGCTAATAAGAAGCAAATTTCCTTTTCTTTTTTTTTTTTAGGGCTGAAACACAGAGACACCAGAGACTTCTGGGAGTGTGGGTGAGGGTGGGAAGAGGATTAGAGGCCACCGACTACAACATTTATTTGGTCGTTTATTTAAAAATATACTTATAAAAAAAAATAAGTAAGTGCTAGGAACCAGGTACTGTCATAAACTGGGAATAAGATTAACATATTCTCGACCGGGCGAGGTGGCTCAAGCCTGTAATCCCAGCACTTTGGGAGGCTGAGACGGGCGGATCACAAGGTCAGGAGATTGAGACCATCCTGGCTAATACGGTGAAACCCCGTCTCTACTAAAAAATACAAAAAACTAGCCGGGCGAGGTGGCGGGCGCCTGTAGTCCCAGTTACTCGGGAGGCTGAGGCAGGAGAATGGCGTAAACCCGGGAGGCGGAGCTTGCAGTGAGCTGAGATCGCGCCACTGCACTCCAGCCCGGGCGACAGAGCGAGACTCCGTCTCAAAACAAAAACAAAAACAAAAACAAAAACAAACAAAAAAGATTAACATATTCTCTACATCACTGAGTTTGCATCTTTGTGGGGGAGACTTAGTCATACATAAATAAATTATATAGCTTCAGATAGCGAAATTATATAGCCATTAAGAAAACAAAACAGAGCAGGACTTGAGAACAAAGGAGCAGGGGATGAGAAGGGTATTTCAGAGAACTTGATCAGATCATTGTGAGAAGGTTTTAATGGGGCTGGAATTACATGAAGAAATGAAGCAGGAAAAAGCTTTGGGGACAGAAATATTTCATGAGGAAGTAGCAAGTAAAAAGCCCTGGAGGCAGGCACAAGCTTGGTGTGCTAAGGATAGAGAAGTCAGTGTGGAGGGAATCAAATGCTGGGAGTGGTCAAAGTGGCCTTTGGCACTTTGGGTGGATGGCAGTACCCATGTCCTATAGGCTGTTATAGGGTACTTAAATATTTAGTTTTTATTGCAGGTACTGTAGGAAGGAGTGGAGAGTTTTGAGCAGAGAACAGTGTGATCTGATTAATTATATAAGAGTTATCCAAATGTTTCTGCTTTATGATGAGAGCTACACTTGGATCTGTGATACTTTCATCCCTGTCTTATTTCTAATAGCACTGTGATCCAGGGCATATGCCAAATATTTGCCTTAATATTATTCTGGCAATGTCTACCAGGCAGAAGTTTAAATTCTTTAGAGGGTAACTATAGGAAAGAAAGTAGTGAATAAAGCCAATCTTTAAAAAATGAAGTCCATGAAGCGAAACTTTCAGGATGTGAAATGTTCTCTAAGATAGTCAAGTCCTTCTGTTGTTGCAGGATGTAGTAACAAGAGTAGACTTCTATTGAAAAAATCAGTGCCAAAAATTCCTAAATGATGATCAGAATCAAAATAAACCTTTGGAACGGAATTAGGCAACAGACAGATGCTTCTCGATTCAGGGTCTGCTCCCCAGTGTTCTTACACTGACTGCCACTTTTTTTTCAGGCAACAGGGGCACATTCCCTATTGCAGCCAGGGACATCTGTTACTGGCCGCCAGGACAGGCACAATTATTTGTTTGAAAATCCCAAGGAGGAATAAGTTAAAGAGATCTGTTCTGTACCATGGTGATAGTAGTAATAATAATAAGATAGTAGTTAATAATAAGTAGTAGTTAATAAGTATTGTATATTTAAAAATTGCTAAGAGAGTGTATGAGTTTGTTCTCACACTGCTAATAAAGACATACCCGAGACTGGGTAATTTATAAAGGAAAGAGGTTTAATTGACTCCCAGTTCCACATGGCTGGGGAGGCCTCACAATCATGGCAGAAGGCAAATGAGGAGCAAAGTCACATCTTACATGGCGGCAGGCAAGAGAGCTTCTACAGCGGAACTCCCATTTATGAAACCATCAGATCTTGTGAGACTTATTCCACAAGGACAGTATGGGGGAAACCACCTCCATGATTCAATTATCTCCACCTGGCCCCACTTTTGACATGTGGGGATTATTACAATTCAAAGTGAGATTTGGGCGAGGACACAGCCAAACCGTATCAGAGAGTAAATTTAAAGTGCTCTAACTACAAAAAAAGATGCATATATGAGATAATGCATATGTTAATTAACTTCATTTAGTCATTCCATATGTATGCATATATCAAAACATCATGTTGTGCACCATAAATGTATATACTTTTTATTTGTCAATGAAAAACATTATGTACATGTGAAAAAAAATAAACAGTTTCATTTTGTGTACTTTTTCTTTTCCTTCAGATTAATCATCTGGCTGTGTCTCTATATTGTCAAAACTCCTAGTTAATTCTCACTACCAAGAAATATAATATTTGATCTTTTCCATGCCTATACTCAGAACTATATTCAGAATAAATAGAAGAGCTTTTGAAAATGACCTTTTCTATGCAGAGAAAGGGTTGAATCTCTCCCACTTAGAGCTGTGTGATCTCATGCAAATAACCTTAACCTATCAGGACCTCAGTTTTCTCATAGGAATAATTTCTACCTCATAAAGGTATTACAACTGTAAATGAAAAGAAAAAATGTATTAATTTATTTGATATTTCCAGCACCATGTTCATGACAGGTAACATAAATGATGACTTTCATTATTAAAGTTGTTAAAATGACCATCAGCAGTGCACCATAGTCCTTTGATTAAAAGAAAGAACACAGTGAGCCTATAACAATTTCTGGTTCCTGATCCATCGAAAAAATACAGACAACCACATGAGAGGAGTTTTGGAAGGAAGGTCAAGAAGTTATTAGAACATGTGATTATTTTCCACTAAACTTTACATAAGACACCACCAAAGAGCTCAACTTCAAATGTGTGCCATAAGCATTAAGCAAAAATAGTTAAAAAATGAATAAAATAATATAATTAAACATTTATGAAAGACAACAGCCTCTCAGGGTGATTTCTCTATGACCATCAGTTTTACTAATATTCCTCTGTAGGCACACTTAAGTAAAACCCTAGGAAATACAGGAGATTATTTTTCCAAGGGTTGGCATCTACATTACTTTAAAATGATATTTCTTATTTTTAGAAAAAGAATCACCTTTTTTTCCAAAGGAGTATAACAGTTTCTTGGCCTCTACCTCTGAACTCTCACCTTCCCAAAAGGTATCTCCAGCAAGGTACAAACTCCTCCATAAGGAATGATTTAATTTGGCAAAGGACAAAAATACCAATTAACTTTATTTTAATTGACTCAACTGTGTGATGTCTGGAAAATTTGATGACTCACAAGAAAGTCTGACAAAAATGTTTTCAGATCAGAGGGAAATTGCAAAACTTTTGGCCGCGCACCAAATAGGCCAACTTTGGCAACATCCTGTAATAAACACCAGGAGAAAATTGTTAGGTATGCAACAATTTATTCGGGACATTTTTTAAAAGGTTTCCATTGGATAAAATGGCCTTTTCTTTTTTAATTTAATCTTGAGTGCCTGTCTGTGTTTGGTATTCTTCACAGTGAACTACTAATTAGAACCAGACCCAGCACAAGCATCTCTGAAATTCTCCTCAGTTAACTGTTGACCTGTAACATTCATGATTTCTATTGGACCACTATTATGCAGGTACTTGCCTTAAAAAGAAAACAGACACACACACACACACACACACACACACAGACACGCACAACTTCTTGTATCAGATACATTAGGATTAAATTGCAAACTTGACTTTTTCCTTAGTATGGAGTTACCACTAGTGAATATTATCTTCATCTAATGGGCAAAATCCAGCAATAATGAGAAGCTATTTAGTACAATGGTCATGAGCTTAGGCTGTGTCATTGACCTAGTTCTCTATTTTAATCACAAATTCTTTGCTTATTAGCTGAGTGACCTTGGACTTGTTAGTTAACCTTTTCAAGCCTCAGTTTCCCATTTGCAAAACAGAACTAGCAATATTTATTCCTCTAATTAAGGGTTAAATCAAGGATAAAATATAAAAAATTCTATAAAGTTTTCAAGCAGTGTTTAGCAGATTTGGGATGTATTACTTTGTTTTAGAGACTTGTAAATTCAGAATAAAAGAAGCAAATTTTATTTATACATATTGGGTTAGATATACAACCAGGTTAAGCTATATTAATAACTTCACAGATTTAGATGGGAAAAAAAGTGATCCCTTCTAGCAGATATTGGTTAGTTTTATTTTGTGGAATACATGTAATTTTAGTTTCAGCACTCAAATCAGTCCAAAGAGTTGGGCCAATTTTGTCTGTAAACATTACTTGAGATTGACTCAATTTTAAACTTACGTAATTTTGTCTTTTGTTTCTGAAGCCTAATTTATTGTCTAGGACCGAGCAACTATAAGAAAAAGAATACAACATTACTTTTATTTGGCTCTGTCTTGTATTTCTATGTATTCAGACAAGTTAGCCACCCCCCAGGATGAATTTTTTATAATGAGTTACTATAGCTTAAGAAACTTATATATATTAAAATGCACAAAACAAAACTACACTTCTAAAAAGAAGCAACCTCTCTGGACTTCCAAAGAACAAGTGCCCTAAAATGGTATGCTCACTGTTCTCTGAAAGTCAACCAGAGGATGCCAAATTACAGTACACACCAGACTTTCTACAATATTAACCCAATCAAGATGAGAATAATGATTGATCTTCATAGAACGTGGAGAAGAAACAGAAGTAATTTCAAAGGTGGCAATTTTACAATAACACAAAGGTGTGTAGTTTGAAACTGTCATCTTGCATAGTACCTAGGAATGAATAGGAAGAAAATAAGGACTGCAAAACAATTATTCTCTTTTGCTCCAGGAATTTAGTAGAAAAGTTTAGGAGGCATGAGGCTTCTGGATAGTTGTCCAGGGACTTTCAGTAGTATCCCACATGCTTGGAGAGCTTGGGAAAAGATGCTACAGGGCTTTAAATGTACAGCAACTGAAAAAGCACTTTTAACCCCGTTGACTTGTTGGTACCTCACAGAAATACATTCAAAAGAAGCATCACTGAAGAGAGAGTCAAACTGAATCACTACAAAAAACTTGTACTTCCCAGCAAGCAGTTTTATTTCCTTCTTCAGATTTGGCAAAAGTCAGTTTCAATTTTATCTTTAATTTGAACTCTTAAAGTTATATTGAAGGAGGATGACAAGGAAAGAAAGACTCAAATTGAAGACTTTATGTGGCTTATAGCAATAATTCTTCTTATTTTAGGATGGTCTTCTACCTTCTAGACTTATAGTTTGAAGTTTATGAGTGTCAAGAAGAAAAAAGTAGGTCAAGAATGCTTTTGTAGCTTGACATAATAAAAGGAGATGCTTAAAAGATTTGAGCAATGATCAAAATATGCCTTTCACAATTTGGTAATCCCAAGGAAAGCTGAGGATAACATTTCTAAAACACAGGGAATGAACATGCCAATATTTATGTATTTCAAAGTTGTCTTAAAAAATAAATATGCTTGGCAGAGTACATGACATGCTATATACACATGAAAGAGATAGAGAGAGAGAAGGGTAAAGAAAGAAATGGAAGAAGGAAGAAAGGAAGAAGAAAGGAAGGAAGGAAAGAAGGAAGGAAGGAAGGAAGGAAGGAAGGAAGGAAGGAAGGAAGGAAGGAAGGAAGGAAGGAAGGAAGGAAAGAAAGAAAGAAAGGAGGGAGGGAAAAAGAAAAAGAAAGGAAAGAAAGAAAGAGAAAAAGAGAGAGAGAAAGAGAGAGGGAGAGAGAAAGCATGAAAGAAAGAAAGATTAGGTATTTTTTCTTTGTTCCAGGCTTACCAGTTGATAAGACCTCCCTGAAAGGAGGTTTTGGAAAGGCATTCTAAACTTTTACCAATGACTGATGATGTTATAGACTTCAAGCTTAACCAATTCTCAGATGACATGAAGTATATTACAGGCTATCTAACCTATTGACCATCTGTCAGAATCCCTCCCTCCCCACACACAGAAAAAGATAAATGGAGTGAAGAGAAGAATCTAATAGGTTTTTAATTTTATTTTAAATGTAAAAGCACAGTACATATTCACTGTAAAAAATAATAGAAAAAGTCAAACAAGAAAGAAGGCTATAAAGTGAATGTTATAAGATTCTTTGTTTTTTCTTGGACTTCTACAATTTCCTCAAATATAATCACGCCTCAATGTTTCTTGCCTACATTTTCAATATTTTCTATATGACTGTATGCATATAGTTACACATGTAGCTAATTTGTATACATTTTCTAAAGATTGCATAAATGGATCAAGTTACACATAAACACACATATACAGAGAGATCTATATATAGTATGTATGTATGTATGTATGTATACCCATACATAATTCTTGTTAGCAATTGCATGGCAATCCATTGTATGAGCTAATATCTATTTAATTAATTTCCCATAGATTGAGATTCAGGTCTACATATAATGCTGAAATAAACAATGTTATACCCAGATCTTTATGTACTAGCGTGAGTTTTAAAAAGGAATTATTGGAGTAAAGTGTGAAAATACATGAAAACTTTTGTTAACTACTAGAAAATCTCTAGAAATGTCCAAACTGAAACTCTGCTCACAAAACAAAATCCTAATGAAACAAGCATGGATCTGAATAAAATACTCAGAAAACACAATACAAATACAGGGGATATAAGACATGAAGAATATAATATAATAATCAACAACTAAGCCCATCATAATAAAATTATAGAACACAAAAAATAAATTTCAAAAGCAAATAAAGAGGAAATGCAGATAATATAAAAAGGAAAGAAAATTAGACTGACATTAAACATCCTTACAACAATATTGAAAGTAATACTTGGAATGGAACACAGCACAGGTTTAAAAAAAAATCACAGGAGTTTGAGTTAAGAATATACTTATTCTCAGCTAGGCACGGTGGCTCACGCCTGTAATCCCAGCACTTTGGGAGGCCGAGGCGGGTGGATTACCTGAGGTCTGAGTTCGATACCAGCCTGACCAACATGGAGAAACCC